>NC_045566.1:26114546-26421689 GCF_009819795.1 Aythya fuligula | reverse complement strand
ATGATTAGTAAGAACAATATATTCACATTTGGGTTTTCAATTACTTTTAAGACTGTAGTATTAAACAGACTGTTACGTATTGCATTTTGACTAGGTTAATATGCAAATAAAGTAATTAAAATGTTATATTCTATTTTATTGTGTGTGTTTTCTTCAGAGCCAAACGATGCTTTTTAGTAGTTTGGGATAAGTTCTGGGCACTTTAGGAATACAGAAATGACCATGCTAGATAAGAAAAGTATAAAAAGACAATTTAGATTTGCTGAATAATCCCTCACTCTAACTCTTAACATTTGAACTTTAGTTTACATCCTACACATGTAAAGTTTATGATGGGTCTAACTGAAAAAACAAAACATCCAGCCTGATTATTCTTACATACAGTAATACAATTTTTGATACTAGTGAGCTCTTTAGCAATGTGACTCTTACCTCATTTGGTTAATTGCAATAGGTAAGTGTAAACATATTTAATGCCAATAATTCAAACATTTAATGCAAGAATACCTCATCTCAATGTAAAAGACTGATGGTTTATTTCTGAAGCTTTTTTCCTATTACTTAGTTCTGAATCCATGACGCAATTTTCCCTTTGTTTTTCTACTTCTGCAAGTTGTTACAAGATTTTGGAAATTCAAACCACAATGGAGAGTTTACTACTGTTTATGACCAATACATTATCATTTTTTAAGCAGCTCTTATGATAGGACTACTTGCCTTTTTTCTTTTGGCCATGTCCCCACATATCCATCTACATAAGACATTGACGTGGACCTTCTGATGACTCCTAAGTGAAATTAAAATAGAATCCAAGGTAACTGCTATGAAAAATCATTTTAACGTTATATTCTGTTGCTTTAACAAATTAGTTTATTTCACTACTTAGAGCACTGCAATGGCAAAAAAAAAAAAAAAAAAAAGCTTTTATATTAAGAATAGAACAATTGAGTCAATTAATTTCATCCTGTATATATACTATATCCCTCAGAGAATTTACTATTGATTAAAATATACTACAAGTACTACCAAATATACTACAGATAATTGTTGCAACCCACGTTCCACATAATGAAAACAGAATTCAAATTAAAAAAAAATTACAACATGTACAAGAGGTACAAACACAAGCTTCCCATTTGTACGTTTTGTGGATCACAGAACTCATTCACAAGCCTTTCATGTCAATCGCTCCCAGTAACTTCTGCTTAAACAAGGTTTGAAGAAATATAAACAACATAGCAATATACTCAGAAGATGACACCTTGCCTCATTACCCTTTCTACACACTTGTAAATTATTACCTGGGACAGATGAATAAGGCTGCTGGGGTGTATGCAGTTGGTGAGGTGGTGTGTAAGTTGGACTTTCCAATCTATAAAGCAAGAGACATTAACTTAGTAGGAATATATCAAAAGCCATGTTACAAAAGGGCAGCCAGACTTCTTGTCCTGGGTCAACAAAGGAGATTTCTTTTTTAAGACAAGGGAGAAAGTAAGGTGCAGTTCTCCTCTTGAAGCATTACTTTATTAATTAGAAGGAGCATACTATGTTATTACCTTTAACTAGATGCAATGCATAGACACAAAGTCAAAAAGGTATTTCTACTACACGAATGGCCACAGAGCAGTGTTAGCATATATGTCTCCCGATGTACTTCAAATAAATGTCATTGTTAGAAGGTTCTCATTTTTAGTTTTGATTTTAGCGACAAAATAAAAATTGAGTGACTGCAGCAAGTAACACTCACTTGTTATACATGTCTCTTTTCAGTTGCTTAGCCTGAAATTTTCAAATTGTGTCTGAACTGCAATATGCACTAGGAGTGGATAATGGAGATTTTGCGACAGACATGACTTAATAAATAGAACAAATATATTCACTACTAAAACACTAATTACAAAGATTTTCTCTGTTTCTAGTTAAAACAGATTTTTTTGTTGTTCTTGTTCACAGAGAAGGTCTGTAATAGACTAGTTGTTTTAATCCAGAATAGGCTTTCATAATTCAGTGATCTGTGATCCAGGCACTTCTCAGGACCAGGACAACAAAGCCATATTAAGCCATAAAGACACATGCTTTTGAATGTAAAATGCTTGTAAAGAAACCAAACTTCAAAACGAGCTGAATTAAATTCTTTCATGTTCTGAATCTTGTTCACTGAATTTTAAAAGCACACTCCCAAACTCTCTTTTTCAAATCATTAATTTCAAAATATTTGTTTAGAGCTTTTATAGTTTACATACAGTATGCTTAGAAATGTTTCTGAAGAATATTTGTGGGAAGAATATTCATGTCAATTTAAGAAAAATATTGTTAGTTTACATTGTACAGGAGCATTTTCTATAATTATATATTACAATTATTCAAAATAGTTTCTTGTCAATTCCTGTTCTTTTGGTGTTTAAAAAAGCTACACATTAGCTAAATAAGTTATCTGCTTTAAATGGCACTTAAGATTTTTGCAAAAACTATTAAATCATAGAAGTAATGTTTATAGTTATCTTAAAAGAAAAGTATGCATTCAAAATTTCATCCAGCAGCCTTTCAAAATATGTTCTGCCACAAAGAAAATCTATACGCTTCATTTTCCCTCACAAAAAGACTGATTTTGGCACCATGACTGTGGCTCCATGGCAACCTCAGACACTGGAACTGCTCACTGCCTCAGACCCACTCCTCCTCTGCGCTGGAGCTGGCTCTCCGCTGGAGTCTGCTCTGAGTCATGTCAGTAGCTAAGCCAGCAGAAAATATTCACTTTTTCTGACTGTTTTGTTTTTTTTTCTGTCAGTGTACTAAAATGACAACATCAAAAGCTGAATCAGACAGGACCATGCAGTTGGGACAAGGAGGAAGGCCAGGACCAAGCCATCCTGTTGTCTCGGCTGATGGGGAACTGCAGCCTGTGTGTTTTACATTTCTAGCATCTGAAATAACTTCTTAGGTCCCTTCTTTGTCATACGATGCTGTGAAGTATCACCAAGTTGTATAAAATACACTGGTTAATGAAGGAAGATATAGCTCCTTCTCCTACTTATGGATTGCTCTCATAATCCTCCAACACCAAACCATACCCATCACTTGTAGAGAAACTAAACAAGGATTGTGATGAGCTAGTACAATATGCTTTCCATCAACCATACAAAGCTCACAATGATTTTTATTGTATCTCTGTATGTGCCTCAGGAAACAAGGAATATTACAAACCACACTGGTGGCAACTTACAGGCTTGATAGTTAAATTTGGAATGCTACTGGTGTGTTTAGGAATTGAATTCAGATGTTTATCTTAGAATTTTCAATAAGTCCTCTTCATCTTAGAAGCCAAAATTATCTGCAGACAAAATGTACACATTTGGATAAAATGTGGATTTATTTCAATGAAAATGATACTTTGTTACTGACAGAATTTGTCAGAACAGGGATGAGTTCTGTAGGACAAACAAAGGAAAAAACGAAGTGTAAAGTTCTTAACTGGACTGCTTGCAGGGGCTTTGCAAGGTGTGAATGGGTTTGGGAACCTCTCTTTCAAAAGGTATATCCAAAACTACTTTTTCTCCTGGCATATATGCTCAATTTACATGTGAAACACTTCAGATACACACAGTAAAAAGATTCAGGATCAAAGCATTTTATGATTGTATGAAATATAATTCCCTAATTCACAGTCAGTACAGATTCCTAAATACAAGCAAACAAATCCCACCACAAAACAAACGGCTGAACAGGATAAGCTGGGTTGGCAAGAAAGAAATTTGCTGAATATTCAATTTAATTCCTAATTTTATTCTTGTGTCTGTTCAGGCACAATCCATGAACCTTTGTCCTCAAATGATAAACATAATGCATTCACTATGTTCCGACCAGATCACTGAAAGTTTTCCTTTACCCCATCAAAAGAAAGACTGAAAGACCATGAAAGAGTACTACTGCTTCTCCAGCATTACCTGGCTACGAAGTCAGAACCACATGGGCCATCCACATAATTTCTTCTGTTAGCATTCATACTGTGAGCAGAAGCTGTCTCTTTCCCAGCTGCCAGGAAGAACAAAGCTCAAGTTATCGTAGTTTAGTATTCAGTTAAAATCCACAGCAGAAAAGCTGTCTGAAATAACCTGAATTATTTCCAAAGATTTAAAACATTTTCAGAGACTCCGTTATTTGGATTAAAAATGAAGTCACTTCCCTTCAGCTCTACTTTCTACGAAGTTCCCATATTGACACTGATTAAGACAATAGAGAATGAAAAAAAAAAAAAAAAGACTAGGTAAGGCAAAAGGAAGAAAAAATAAAAAAAAAGGTAAGAGACAAAATTAAAAGTAAAACCATCTTTTTTTTTTTTTTTAATAATAATAAAAAAAACTTATTCTGAAAGAAATTGTTTTCCAATAAAAGTTTTTTCTTCCCCCAAGCCCTTAGACTTAACATTCCAGCTAGGAAACAACATTTTGGTCACATCCTAAATTAGTTAGCAATATTTTAAGAATTTAAATCATAATTTTGTGTGTCATAAAGTATATAAGTGAAAAGAAAGGTGTTAAAGCTACACAATGAGATTCTCTTCCTAGTGTTTGGCCACACAATCGTACTACTACTATATGAATGTTTACATAACCATTACTCTATACTTACTAACAGATCTCAAGATCTGCTTGAGAGATGCATTTTTATATTTAGGAATTTACTGAAAGAAGCCTGTGCCTTTGCACCCAGGTGCAAAATGCAAGCCTGCAGTTAACTATTTGTCTGCTTTCCCTAGATTTTTGTCCCTTTCTCTTGGTACCTTCTCCTCAGCAGTACAAGTTTTCAGGCTAAATTATGTTCTTGGCTCATTATGTTTGTAATCCCTGCATGGACATAAATGGATTCTAGGCTTGTTTTGGTCAGGAAAATTTGCAAGTGATTATACCACAATAATTTAAATAAGGCTTTGGTAATAAACAACAAAATCTAATTATGATTTATAAGATAAAATGAAGATTAACATAGGACAGAGTACATAGCTCCTTCTTTAAGGGGGTGGTACACTGCCAAATCCCGTTAACTGAAATATTCCCTGTATTTGTGAACACTATGGTAATTTGAACACATACATATTAAAAACATACACATTAAAACCAATCCTTTACAATTACCTTGGGGATGCACAACAACACGAGGTTGTACAAATGATGGCTTCACCACTTCAAACCACCAGAACAGTTCTGCCATGAACACCATGTAGTTGCTCTATGGAAATGATGATAAGAGAAATGTATGTTAAAACATAAACCTGAACTACAAACAAGTAGTGTAATCAACATTGGGATATGCCTCTATTTCACACTGTTTACATTCTCATCTCTGTTACTTCTGTAGAAAACGAGATCAGTCAGAGTGATCTGTAGTACAACTACCTGTAACTTGACCAGATCGTAACCGTTTGGGTCAAAATGTTTCATAATGGGCATACACTCGGGCCTGATGTCTTGCAGGCAGGGTAGAGAGGTACAGGATGGGTGGAAGAGGATGCCTGTCAAACAGATTAGCCATGGAATTTTGAGTCTGTGTGTCAGGCGTGTGATTTTTGCCACATTAAGGAACATCTACCCAGATTTCCAACTCTTTACAGAACAAAACCTAGCAGCAATGTTTGTTAAATGCAGGCTGGTTAGAACGAGGTTTTAGCTCCAAAGATCTGTGCACACTGAATGGACTGCTGATACATCTGCCTTTGTATTTCCAGAGATCCCCTTTCACAGCTACGAAACACAGAAGTACTGGAGCTGTAAGGTTTAACAGAGGAAAAAATAAATGAAAAGGAAGAAACAGCTGGTGATACGAACTGCAACAAAAAAAAAAATCACAGAGGAAAAATAGGCAGAAGCAGTAATAGCAGTTTCTGGTGCAAGAGTATATTGTCTATAATACAGAGGAGCCTGAGGGCTCCAGCAGGCACACACTCGTGCCACCAGTGCTACAGAGTCTGAAAATCTGAACAATACCAATCTCTATGCTTTAAATTGGGAAACCACATTTAAACCACTTTGTTATTTAAAAAAAAAAAAAAAGTCTTTCTGCAATAAAATGCAGTAATATCTAGCTAACAGTGCTTACGAGTGCCCTCAGTCACTTTTTTCACATCATTAACACTGATCTATGTAGTGTACATATATACTTCAGTATATGGTGTAGGGATCACTCAGATGTTGCCAGTTGTTATACACAAGCTACAAATAGGCTAGGAAAACCCCCTATCTGCTTACTCAGCACAACAGAAGCTGAATGAGGGAAGATTTGCAGCAAAGTCATTTCCATTCAAACAAAATGCTAAGCACAGCGTTTCAGTATGACACATTTCATTAGGAAAGAATATACATATAGAAAAAAAATCAATTCACTTCTGAGACAAAGTTTGATCTTTAATATTATAATTTCTATGCCAGCTATTAATACTTCCACTCTTCCCTCCCCTACAAGTTTTACATATTTAACATGAAATATTTTTACTATGAAAATAATTGTAAAATATTCTAATTGTAGCTTTGTTCCAATCTAAAATAGTATTGGATTTCAATACTCCAATTTCTTATTTTTATGTTGAGATGCCACATTTAATAGTGTGACTATTTCATGAAGGACTAAGATATTCCTTCTGAAAATATTTTCTGTGCAGTCCTGAACTACAGAGTAAAGATCCTTTTTCCGAAAACAAAATTGGTATTTATTGAAGAAAATATAAAACTCTGGGCTGCACAGCTAATTTAGAATTCAGGCTACTTTAGATGTTTCATAGTGAAACATCATGATGGAAACTGCATTTACTCTCATGTCATTGATAGTCATAAAGAAATGTTAATAATTATCAAAGGGGAAAACAGATGATCAGTAACTTAATTTTTTTTGGGGAAAAACTGTGTGTAGTAATCCTGCTACCAAGGGTTGGAAAGGATGTTATTTCCACAGATTTCACTTTGATTATGCCAACCAGTGTTCTAATAGTTTGTCACATGATTTTCACAGGCATGTATACACAGAAATACTCAGAAGCATAACAGGACTTTTAGATGTAGAGCTTAGGGATATGGTTTAGTGGGGACTGTTAGCGTTAGGTCAGAGGTTGGACTCGATGATCTTGAGGTCTCTTCCAACCTAGAAATTCTGTGATTCTGTGACTTTAACAGTTAAAAAACAAAAAACAAACCACCACCACTAAGCTCTGAACAGTTCAGACTGGCTGAAAAATACTGAACAGCAGATGGCAGACATGCAGCTTCATAGATGCCTTTAATTGCTAAACGTCCTGATTTTTTTTTTTTCAGATTCATATTTCTACCTTATTTGCAGATTGGTCATTAAAATTGCATGCAATAAGGTATACTACTGGTTAAATTTTACCTATTGTATCTTCTGGTTGTACAACAAAAATTCTACCGTTTAATAGATTTTGGAAGATTTTGACAAAAACCTCCCTTATTTTGAATATAAAATCTAAAGTCGTTACTTGCTTTTGTATGAAAGGAAGACATAAGCTAGCTTGTTTTATAAAAACATACATGGAAAAGATAAGTTCTTCCTTTTAATATCCCTATTCCCAATATAAGAAATTCCCAATATAAGAAATGGAAAATACAGAAAACAAAAATAGTACGCCCAATCTTGCCACACAAATAAATCACTTGTAACATTCATAGGTTTTAGATCTGCACACTTGGGGAACAACTACAAGTTCATGTATTCTAATGATACAAATCACCTATAGACAGACTAGAATCCACTGGATTTGAATGGAAAAGCAGCCACAGGTGCATTTAGGAATGTTCTCAAAAATTTTCTCATAAAAATATACTGTAAAATTCATGTTATGATGCACATTAAGCTGTCTGCTCTGCAGGCCAGGAAAGCAAGCTACCTCAAATGCAAATCCATAGTTTGCATATTACGAAGTGTCAATGTAGATGCATCAAGACTGAGGAAAACTGGAGTGTTTCAAACACTGTACAGGTCCTGATTACTGTTCTGTGTAGGATCCGTGAGCCACAAGTTTGTCCTATTCCCGTCACAGGTTAACGAATGCCACAAGTTGAAGATGCCAGAATGACTTATTTCGGAACAAAACAAAGAAGCAGAACAACGTGCCAATTAACATCAGTGAAATAAAGCCCTGCTGCTACCCTTTAAATAATAAGTGAGGAACCAAAGGTCCCTCTTGTGAGGGAAATCTCTTAAAAAAAAAAAAAAAAAACACCAACCTGTTCACCAGCTGCATCTTCCTTTTCATTCCCGATCCGCAATCCTTTTAAAGATGCCAGATGGGAAGCCAGTCCCGGGGCAGCCTCCCACCACCCAGCCCAGCCGCCCCCAGCCCCACAGCTGCCCTGCCAGCTCCTGCAGGAGCCACAGGCCTGACCCTGGCGGCCACAGCCTCATCTGCACTGGTTCGCCAGGGAGGGAAGGCTCTGCTCGTGGACAAAGCCTGGCCCTTAATTTCTACAGTTAATCTCTGTGATGTATACGGGTATCTCAGAGGAGATGGGGCTCGTTTACAGCTCCTGCTTATATGGTTAGCAAAGTCACCTTCCACTTCACATGGGCAAGAGCACATACTCAGAACTGCTCACACGCAATAGGTACATTTATTGTAGGCTCTGGAACCAGGCTCTCTCCATCTGGCTTACCGGGTGACAGTGCAGGTGTTGATGCTGCTCTAACTTCATAGCTAAGTGCAAAATAAGGCACCTATTCCCTGTGCTTGTTTGCAATGTGGTAACAGCTGAGACTCTTGCCCACATTTAGGTCAGAGGAACACGCTTCTCAGAGGAATGGCAGCAATGTCTCAGGATTGTTTCACTTCACATTCAGAAAGCTTTTGTTCTCCTGAACTGAAGTGCCCTCTTCTGCATGGGTTTGGGTGAGAGAACTCTGTGGTTACCAGAGAAAAGCAGCCAAAGAGAGGTGGCACGTATGATGAACAGCAGCATGTGAAAGCCTCCCCAGAACTGAGAGGCTGCAGAGACTCGTGGCCCTGTCAAACCCACAAGAACCCAAACACTCAGAAGAGCAGGAGCTGGCTGTCCAAGGCCACCAGCACACACCATCAGCCTTAGGGTTGTATAACCCTAACCAAGGAGGCAGGAGCTGCTATCTGCAAAGACTACATGAACACACACACAAAATAACAAGAGAAGGAGCCTCTCGAGAGATTTTTTGGACACCTCCCTAAAAGCCACCAGTGAGCCAGTAAGACCCCTGCTTCGGGAGGCCACTGGGCAGGCTCCCAGGTGCTGCTCCAATCCAGTAAGAATAACTGAGCTGGTGTGAACTGTGTGAGCAAATGAATGTGCTGTGTGAATAGCTATCTCCTACTAATAATGGATTTGTTCTCTTAATAATAGCAGTTTAATTAATAGAAGGTCTTCTAACATCACGATCTGTCTCTCACCCTGACTCAATCCTCTACCAAGGAAAAGCAAATGCACAACAATATGTGTAGCACAAGCTGAGGATCACTATTTACAGCAAACAAACAAAACCCAACCACGTCTTTGAAGGCTTAGATGTAGGAACACTTACAACAGGCAATAGTTGTGTCAACCGATTCAATGCCAAGTTCCTATGGGAGCTCTCAAACCGTGGTAAACATCAGAAGATTCAAGCTCTCTCTCTGTCCCCTCTTTGATAGTGAACCAGCTCTTGGGTCTGGGCCCTATGGACCTCCAAGAATAAACCGGCAGAGAACTCTCTCACACATCAAGAAGATAAACAAATACAGCCAAAGATGGGTTCTTCCTCTTTTAGAAGTACTTCCAACGGATATCTCACATTACAAGGAGAACAAGTGAGATGTCATTTTTCCTTCTATTCAGAAACCTTACAGGACCCTTACAACATCCATCATATACACACAAGACCTTTCCTTAATGCCCTGATACTACACACTATCACACTGCAGTGCTTATCAGTTTCAGGGCCAAAGCAACAAAGAAGCCCTTACTGTCCTGCAGGGCAGTTCGTGCTCCCTGTAAAGGCACTCCTCTCATTCAAGTTTTAGTTCTACAAACTCGTTCTCTGGATTGGCAGAACACGTGCATCAACACAGAGGTCGCTTAAGATTTCAGAGCTACGTCATCTCCTACATACAAGTAAAGAAAAAAAAAAAT
This sequence comes from Aythya fuligula, assembly GCF_009819795.1. Classification (NCBI taxonomy): domain Eukaryota; kingdom Metazoa; phylum Chordata; class Aves; order Anseriformes; family Anatidae; genus Aythya; species Aythya fuligula. The sequence goes on along the minus strand of NC_045566.1, from coordinate 26,411,553 downwards.
AAAAAGTGCTTGTGGGATAAAATTGCTTACAGAAGGGAAGAGGGATGATCAGGGCAAAAAAAGCAATGCACAAAACCAGAGATCTAAGATTCTGAATTCTTTCCTTTTGTTAAATGGGCAGGAAGGATTCAGAAATTACTGTGATTATTTTTGTCATCTCTCTCTACTTGTATTTCCCTGTCTCAAAGGAAAACAAACAAGAACCAGCATGGCCCCTTAGCAGTGCCTCAAGCATCCATGGAATGTATGAGTAGCCCTGCCCTTGTAGACATTTATGATGAATTTCACAAATGTATTTTTCCTGGTGGAGAAGAAATGGGCAAGCGAGGAGCAACAAAACTTACTTTCTGGCTTCATTTGATTATGACACATTAAAGTTGTCTAGAAACCCCGACAAAGCCTATTTTTCCTCCATGTTAAAAAAGAATAAAAAGTTTCATCTGCTGCAAAAGCTGAGAGCCTATACCAAATGTTCTGTATGCTTGTTAACTGAAGTTTGATATTAATCCAACTTGGCTTCTGTACTTTCTGATAGGGAAGATACAAGTGGGCACAATCAGGTCAAGACCTGCACCAGATTTCCTTACCATATGCTATCCACAACCTACCTTGATTCAGCACAAAGCCACAGTGCAGTGCACCCAGTGAAGAATGTAAGGTGAGCTCTTTGTGCTTGACTACTTTAAAGAGAGAGAGGCTCTGCTCCCTTCTTTTGGGACAAGCATGAAGTTAGGATATCTAGCATAATTTCTAGGACCAGCACGATCATTGCAAAAACTCAGCTTTATTTTATGTTTTCCTGAAACTTTTTCCAGTAACTTAGCAGTTTGGTTCTCTTGTTATTTCTGTCATCAATATGAGAGTGTAACAGACTTTTAAACTAAAACACAGTGCCACCTACTGTGCAGTATGAGTCACCCTGAAAATACAAAGAATTTTTCTCTGATTAAGACACCTGAAAGCATGCTGCTAGAAAACCTAAACCTTGAAATTAAGTACTTTTTGCAGACCAGTATAATTCAATGCGTAATATTTAAAATATCTGTTTGCAATACAAGTTTTTCCAAGTGACAATGACATTCACTGGGGAATATACACATTTATTAAAACCTACTCTAATCAGATGCACTGGAAAGCTTAAAAAGAGCTCCTTTAACTGTGAATTTATTTTGAAAGCAAACTACTTCTTAACACAGGAAAAACAGAGTTTATAGCACTAGCCAAAGTTTCCATGCCAAGGTTTAAAAGAAAAACTTGGCAGCCCTACTCTGTAGCATTTACATCTAAATAAGCATCCACACCACAGCAACTTGTAAAAACATGATCACAAAAGGGCCTTCTAGTTCTAGAAATTCTCCAAATCTTTGGAAGAACTCTAAAGCCACTTTAAAACACTGTTCAGAAGCAGCAAAGTTACTGAGTTTGTAGCATTCTATCAATGTTAAGTCTGATGCACTGAGATATCGACATTTTTTTTTTAATTGATGCTTCGTAGTGGCTTGTGAAATAATTCAAAGCAGTACTATAAAGCAACGGCATTATTAGTTTTTATGGATGAAATTGAAGACAAATGAATTCCATTTATTTCAGATATCGGCAAGCAAAAAGAAATAATCAAAATCCAGTAGAGGACACCTACTCAAGATCTTCCAAAATATTTGTAGGACCGTATGTTGGAAATACAGACAAGAGAGACTGCAATACAACACACTTTTTCAAGTATGTAGATTACTGTACATGAAATTTAAAGACACCAAAAGCTCAATGAAAACAGCCAGTAGACAGCTTTGCATACACGAAATAGAACAGCAACGGCTAAGTAGTCTAGACTTTACAGGGCCTGGACCTACTGCCCTTACTCATCCTGGCAGCTCATTACTAATTTGCAAAGGATTAGGTTCAACCCTACAGGAGACAACAAAGCTGTATTCAGGCTTTGGCCTCTATGACTCAGCTTGTGAGGTTGCTACAAAGATCATAAAAAGCAGTGAAATGACCCAGATATTAAGAAACCAATTATGTACCATCTGCAATGGATATGCTGACTCCCTAAAAATAAGATTTCATTCCCTAAAGGCAGACCAATAAGAATCTTAAGCAAATGAACAGTGTTTTACATAGAAAAGTCTTAGAGAAACACAATAATGAAGAATTAAATTTACAATTAGACAAGGTATAATTCAATTATTCTGACTTCCCACACAGCTTAAAAATTACAGGATAACCAAACAAAATCCTTTTTTTTTTTTTTTTTTTTTTTTTAACTTTCTAAAAAGAGAATAATCTTAGAATGACTAAAAATGCTTAATTGCTTGTTCAAACATCTGTGTGTGGGACTTGCATCCCTGCTTGTATTCCAGGCATAAAAACAACAGATTATTCAACGAAATTAACTCAGGAGAGCAAAAACTGAAAAACACAATAAAAACCCCAACCAAAACTGCATATAAATATAGCATGTTTACAAAAGTAAAAAGTCTAAGATTAAAAAACATAAAATTACAGAGTACATAGAAATGAATAGTGATGGTAAACAATAATTCCATAAACAACTATTAAAAAATTTGTGTTTTTGTGAAAGTCTTAGAAGTTACAACTAATGCAGAAGGTGTTTTAACATCCTGCTGAAATCTGTTGCATGCTGTACCGCAAAAAGATGCAACATGCTTTTTCAGTCAGTCATATAGCAATAGATTAAAAGGCTCTATATACCACTAGAAAACAAAACAAAACAAAAACAAACAGTCCTGTGGACACTGCTTGCATTTTTTAATTTTTGTTACCTTTATTGAAGAAGCTGCATAGAGCATATCCTCAAGACTGAAATGGCAACACTGATTAAGATATTCCTGACAAAATTCTTGAATCAACTGCAGATTATACAAGCTGTCAGCCAAAGACATCGTCTCTTTCAAACAAATATCTAAAAAAAAAAAAAAGAAGCCAAGATTAGATATAGTGACAGATCTGCAAAAAGTAATTTTCTTTCGATGGATTCTAGACCATCTTCTGGATAAATGAAAACTTGATTTTTATTTTGTATGTCAAGAGACTTATTTTTCTATTTCAGAACTGTAAGAAATAACAATGTTATATTTAATCTTAAAACAGTTTTGTAGCTTTAGATATTTTCTAACCTTTTTTAAATTTAGATTTTCTCTATACAAGTGCATGCTTTCTCACAAAGTTCTCTTTGCATAGGGAGCATACTTTAATGTTATTAACTCTGAATCTTCACAGAAATGCAGCATCAGTTTAATCTTATATATTTCTGTTTGTGGATTTGGATGCTTGAAATGAGTTTTCAGATAACATGATACATGAATTACCACTCCATGTTTCAAAGTGCTATTTAAAGACAAAGCAGTAGATAGACTACTGTGGTTATACAGTCTGCTCTGAATATTATTTATACCCAGCTAACCTCCTGCTCTCTTTTTATTACAGCTTCTTAAGAGACTAAATAGAAAAAAAGACAGCCCTTGTAAAAAAGAGGAATGAAGAAAATAAAAGAAAGGAGATGTACTTGGAGAGTATGCATTGGTTTTTATTTCTAAAGCAACAGTGCTCCAGCTCAGTGTTGCTGAGCTCCACTTAACAGTTTTAAAGCGTGTAGGATACAAGGTTGCTTTGGAAGGGAACTTTGATGCTAACAGGATAAGGATTCCCATCCTGAGGGATTCAGAAATTTTCCATCACCCCAACCAATCCTGAGTATAATACTGATAGAAAAAATATTTGACTAAAGTGACCAAAATAGGATTAAGTTTAGTAATGCAAATTCAAACTCATGCATTTTAACCTAATAACATTCTAATGTGATTCAGTAGCTGAAAGCCATACAGAGTAGCAAGGCATTGTGTTTTGGCCAATGCAGAGATTGCTGATGAGCTTTCAGCATCAAGTAGCTATGAAAGAAGCAAACAGGATGCAAACACGTATCAGAAAATATATTTCTAGTAGTGACAGGGAAGCATTGTAAAAGGCAGTACTAAGGTGTCAGTCAGGATTCCTGTGTACAATTATGACCATCCATATTCAAGAAAGATGAACTGAAACTAGACTGGTTACAGAAAATAACTATTAAGGATAATAACAAGAATGGAAATCCACATCACAAGGGGAAATGGAAAAGGCTTGATTCAGTAGCCTGGGCAAAAAGACAAAATGAAACAAAACATATCAGAGGGGTAGATGTCAGATTAGGACAAGATATTCAAGGCAAAGGACACTGCTGGAAGAACAACAGATGCACACAGACAGGCTACAAGCACGTTTAGGTAGGAAAGAAGAATACGATTTAAAACTATGTAAAAAGTGGAGCTCTACAACAGTCTTAATAAGAGTACAGATTTTAAAAAGCTAGGCAGTTTTATCATAGAGCATGAAAACGTCTTGCAAAGGATTATATAATTTTGAACAATAGCCAATTTCTTGTCTGACTGACACACGAAGCCCTTTATAGTCTTAGATTCCTAGAAGGAAACCTAGATTTGGAAGTTAAATAAAGACATTATGAGAAGAAAACACCTATTTTAGAGCTCTGTAGTCTGGTTCCTTTTTTGCTTTCTTTCTTTGTTGTTAAAGCATTTTAAAGTATTTTTGCATATGCATTTGCTACCTGCTTTTCTCAGTTTCAATGCAGAACAGAATCTCAGCGAAATGTAACATGCATCAAAACCAGTATTTAAATACAGGGAAGATGTGCAAAGTCTTTTACGGTGCTTCTATTTGCTTAGAGTATCTTTGAATTTACTTCCGAGACAATGACATGCATGTTTGTATGTCTTTAGGGAAGGACACTCAACAGACATTAAAGCTAAGTTCAAAGATGACAAGTGCCTTGTTGTGTTTCACTGTGCTCGAAGTCAGAGGCTGGAGGAATCTGCTGATAAATAAATATGTCATCCTGCAGTGGTATACAAGGTCCTTCAGACAGTCCGTATTTTCAGTCATGCAGTAAGAAGGAATGAGGTGTTACCCAATTTCAACACAACCCAAGTATTAACTTTTCTGTAACCATATACAATTGTATGTATTTGGCTGCAACATTTATGTAAATTGAAAGTTGTATTTTTCAAAATTCACAGGCCAAAGAAGAATGGAGAATGCATGCATCTCATTCTCTTTCATCTTCAACGCCTACTGTGCTGGAAGCTCCCTATAAAGCAGATGTGTATATGAATTCCATATTCCAGTACCTTTTCAAGCTTTATACCCTTGCTCATAATTCCTGGATTTCTCAGGATGCTTATGTACAAGTGTTCCCACGACATCAAAGGTATCATGGACAGAACATAGGCAGAAAATGACGGGTGTTAGCTGCCAAGACATTTTACAGCTACACGAGGCTCTCAGTTGCCAAGAGGAAGATAGGAGTTTAACCAGGCTGCAGAGCAAAAGAAGATGAAGCTGCTCATCCTCAGACAACTGCTGTTCCAGAACAGCACAACACCATTAAGTTCTACACTATATTCCTGTTTATCAGTATTATAGGTAGCTATCAAAGAAGCCCTGAACAGGGAACAACTATTTGCCACACAGTGCAGCTATGCAGAGCTTGTCTACCTGAAAGCCCTTCCATGTTTTATAACTGTAACTGCTCAGATTCACATGAAAGCACTTTTGCAGCTTCAAGAACCAGAGTTTTCCAGATGGTTGCAAGTTTCATAGCATGACAGCAAATGTGTTGCCACAGTCAGATCTGCAATAATATAGTGTAGTACAATTATATTAGTGTGATAACATAAAAGTAAATGCAAGATGGAAGGATACCTTGGTTCTTTCTATTTAATAACACATAGGTACCAAGTAAATACTGAACTTGTCACTGCCACACTTAAATTATGCCTCTTCTGTGTAGTATTTTATTACTTTCCTTGACATATATATCAAATACAGACATTTCAGCTTATGCAGACACATGTTTACAAGCTGAGACGCGTTAGACATACCCTCCAGTTTAACGATATCTGGACAGTAGAAGTGGATCAGGGCTGCTAAAGCACAACCATCTGTACCATCTTTCAGCAGATTTTCCACCAATGGAATGCAGGGCAGCTGCTTGAGCAACGTTTGCTCCTTCCTGTAGCGAGCCTACAATGTAGAATGAAGAGATTAAGAGAGACAAAGGCTCTGAAACATACGAAGAAACAGGTTTGTATTGTAGGTTTTATGCTCAGTTAGTGAAAAAGGAGTATTCAATAAATAACTTAAAATTCTCAGTGTCAAATTTCCTAGAACTATTCACTTTATACCTCATTTTGAATGACAGAAATAACATCTAAGAGGAAAGGTGCCTACATGCTAAAATTGAGGCTTTCTTTTAAAACTACTGAACTTTGATGATCCCTGTATAGCACGCTAAATTAAGTATCATACAACTTCTTTAACATCCAAGACATCACTATACAATCAGAAATTCTCTCTATGTAAACACAAGACAGACCATTAGCTGCTGTAACTTCAGTTTACTGCCAACTCATATGACCATTAAATTAAAACACCTAAGAATCTTTCCCAAAATTTCAATCATTGATCTGACTTAATGGCAAATTGAGTAACAAGGAAATCTGCATCTGTTCAACTACATTTTTATTACTAGCAAGTGTGACTCTAAGCAGTGGTAAACACAGAGAAAAATTAATGGTCAAGTGTGATGGCCAGGCAGTGGTCCAGGTATAAAAAGGAAACAATTTTAAAAAATAACTCAGTATATAAAGAGATCAGTAGCTCAGAATACTAAGAGAGCATTTACCTGAAGTGAATAAATTTTTCTGGTTTTCTTTTTTGGGCAGGAGGGGGCAAAGGGCTTAGGGCTAACTTGAAAAAAAGTTATTTATCATTCTTAGTTTTGTTTCATGACTTCAAAACAAATGGAGGCAGAAGATTTTAATGTGTTAATATTTAGTTAGACTTTTTTACAATGGTCCTGAAGGATTACTCTTCTATTCATACCACAGAACTACTTATGATGCCAAGAACGCTTCAGAGTAAATTTTACACTACTTTCACTCGAATACATTAAACTGGCAGTCGCCCTGTGGGGATTCTGAGAAGTCTTAGTGGATGTAATTCTGCCTTGCAAAGCTGAAGCTGGAAGTTCCTATCTCCTACCCTCGACCTTTCAGTCGTGCTGGAGCAGTTACTGATGGGGCTGTGCGGGAAGAGTTGATCCACGTAAAACATCTCTTCTCTTTTGCTTCTGTAGCAACTGAGTAGGGCAGGGCTGGAGGTTTTATGGGTGGAGTGGGAACTGTTTTAACTAGCTGTACTGGGAAAAAAAAAAAAAAAAAGGCAACCCAGGGAACCACAGACTAACCAACCCTGAAGGCTATACTTACTGTCACTGCATCTCTGTGGAGGATCACATGGGATTATTTGTAGTGTATGTCAATGTCCTCTAACTGACCCAAGAAGCACAAATCTAGCCTGACAATAGCAGACATCAGTTCTAGGAAAACAAAGGGCTTGTGTTTGGCTCTGAGAACTATCACTTTAACCAAGTAACATTTAAAATAAACCGGATTTAGTCTTTATTTCATACTTGAAATGGACTGGTATTTTTGTCATGTATTTTTCATGCTATGGTAAAGATTCACTAACACCAAACAAAACCATGGTAGTGTTTCATGCATTATTAATACTGTTTTTCTCATGTTAATGATACTTCCTACTATTTTGAATGAAATAGGCCAATTTTGCTTGCACTGAAAGGTTCTTCTTTTTCATTGTTTGGAAATACACTGACCTGCTGCCAGGAAAACCCTCTAAGTTTCAAATACCATGTTAATATGTCCCTGTACTCCTCACCCCCCAGTGACTGGAATTAAGTGCTTTACATATTATGACTTAATTATGAAAGAATGACCAAAAATATGGGATACAGATAGACTCTAACATTATTGTCTACCTAGTCCTGTATATTTTATATATATTCTTCTAGTACCTTTTTAATGGAATATTTGAAAATGTTTTAAAATTGATAATACAATCACCTGGTACAGTAAATTCTGTCAAAGTCTGTCATTTTAATAATGCCTCAAAGAGCCTGATGAACAGTGCCTACAAATTCTGGAAACTGTGTCAAATCATTAAATTGGACCTAGAAAGAGGACTTAATTCATTGCAGACAGTAGGCCAAGCACATTACTTCAGGAAAAAGAAACTAATAGAACCTGATATACTAGGTTCATTAAGGTATAATAGGCATCATGTTTCAATTTGGTTGAAAAGATAAAAGAAATTATACCGAAAAATAAAAGACACTGTTAATTGCACTGCATTTTTAATAAACTTCCATTTCAATGAAGTCTTCTAATCAGTTGCAATGTTTGCTAATAAATATGGATGCAATAATGCAAGACACAAACCTCTGCATTTATTATAATCCTATAGTCCTCTTTTAAATACAAGCGCTCACACGGGCATCTTATTCCTGAGATTCTACAGAAACCAGCCTGAATTAGCATCTTTGAGCTAATTCCACTGAACAAATCTAAGTATAGTTTAGACACTGCCATATAAACAAAGTCAGCTAAAAATGAACTGAAAGCACATCAGCTACCCTGTCAGAAGTGCTCATGTGTATTCTGAGGTTATTAATAATGAACACTCTGATCCATTTACCATATGGTAGGTAACATATTATAAATTTACTCCTCTTTTCAGCTTTTCAGCTGCCTGTGTGCTCTGGTTTATCTCACCGTAGACCACTTGCACTATGCAAAGTGAGGAGATGAGAAGAATGGTGGAAGTGTTAGAACATCTGAGCCGCTGCCTTCCTACTGTACTGTCAGTAGGCACCAGGGTTTCTGCTGTATCCCTTCTAAACTAACAAGTTCAAAGTAAATTAAATACCTCTACCTCAGGTTGTTTATGGACAACTGGCAGGCAAATTTAGGTTATAGTTTTCAGCATAATATTTTATATTTGAATACAAATTCTGTGCAATGAATGAATGATTAGTAAACTAACACTGTAGGCAAAAATAGAACAAAAACATTCTGAGATTGCGCTGAAGTAGCCCCTTTGTTGTATGCATGGAACAAAACCCAAAAATGTGCTTAATTTTCTGTAGTGTAAGTGAAGGCCACGGGCAGCTGTTGATTTATTTTTATTTTTTGCATTATAACCTCCACTTAATTGTGCTATCTTAATTCCAAAACAAAATTCAAGTTCTATACTGTGAAGAGCAGAGTCTTTGTGTGTGTAAATGTCACAACTGTAATACACAGCATTACAGAGAAATTGCATGAATAGCATCGCCTGTTATGAGCCTAGAATACTGATTAGTCTACTGAAAAGAGTACTATTTTGTTTTATTTTTATTCTTTTAAATCCAGATACCAGGTAATTTCTGTTGCTGTCTACATGCAACTGTCTTGTTACTTATTAAATTCTCCTTGCAATGTATGAACAATCTTTTACTAGTTAGGACAACAAAGACTTGAGGTACTGCTAGGTCAGTTATTTGGTAATCCTTAGATCAAAGATGGATCGGGATCAGTTCATTGGAATTCAGACTAGAAATATGCCATTCTGCATATACCTAAACAGCTGACTATTTTGTTCCCAGCCAAAGCACGGGTGTCTGTCCATGATAAGATATTATACATATTGAAAAACCTGTGGTAGAATAAGTAATAGCCCCTTACATTTGATGAACAGTAATGAAAATCCCAAGGGAAAAACAGAGAGAAAACAAATATTAACTTTATATTAAAACATTAGTATTATTAAAGTAACCTGAACAGTTACTTTTTAAATTAAATTATTGTCTAACTAGCAGTGGATTGGTTTGGGTTACTTTCTTTGGGGAGAGACCTACCTGAAGTCAGCTGAAAAGTTAGGGGATTCTAGACAAATGCTGTAATGATTGAATGTTGTTAGAATAAAAGAAAATTTGAGATTCTATATAGTATTAATGATCAGAAATATTTTCTGCAAGGATCTTTTTAAAATGGTCAATACCAAATAGCTTATCTTTACTGGAACTTTATGGGAAAGTGTTTTGCAAAAAAAAAAAAAAAAAAAAGAAAAGACAGGAATTAGTAAGAGGTAGTACCATCTTATACAAAACCATAGAGAACTTCACCGCTTAAAAAGTATTTCCTTATCCAACAACATATCTTACATCTATTTTGCACAGATTACCTTGCAGAACAGGGTTTTGTATTACGCACACCTTTGCAGAGCAATCTCTTACAAAATTATCTTGTAGAGATAAATGAAATGAGTAACTAGACCAGCATGACATGGACAATGCCATTCCCAAAATAAGCTAGTTGATCAAAGTGAAGCAGTTGGGCAAACTTACAGGAACCAGTTTCCAAAACCATTTGGTAGGAGACTTCAGAGGAAGCAGTAGGAAAAAAAGCATAAAAGCAGAAAGCAAAGGAAAAAAAAAAAAAGGAACAATTTATCAGATTTCATAAATTACTTTTACAAAGCAATTTTCTTTAACATTCTCAGTTTTGTAAAACATTGAGTTGTAATTTAATGGTAAACATTAGTGCACTCTAACCTTTGTGTATTGAGCTCATTAGCAGAAATAATACTGGAGAAGTAAGTATCTGCAATCTTTGTAGATCAACGTTATAATTTTCCCACATGAACAGATAAGATTGTTATATCAATGCAGTTTTATTAAGCGCTTTCACACATCTAATTATACTCTGAATATGCAATCTGACTAAAGAATTCATTTGAGACTTGAAGCCATGATATCACAAGTATCAAAATGAACTCCAACAGCATAGATGGGGAAGCAGGGAAGCTAAAGCAATGAAAAAAAGGTATAAACACACCGTAGTACATTACAACCACTTGCAGTGAAGTTTGCATTAGTTACTTCAAAGCCAAACAGTTGTTTATAAAGTTTAAGAGTATTTTTAAACAAACAGTCATATAAGTTTTCATAACAACAAGAGGTGCAGGCAGTTACAGTTTTGCAATGGCAAATCACATTAGCATCAGCTGCATGATGTGCAATGATCTGAAATGTAGATGGAATTTGGGCTACTAGCACAGAAGTGGTCACAACTGGTATATGCAATTTTAAACTGATACACCATCAAAAAGTACAAATTATAAAGAAAGTTTTACAGGTGTTAAATTTGACCTAAAAGCTTAAGATGAAGCATACCGAAGTTGGTGGATTTTTCTGTTAACTATGCAGACTAGCCTAGAGTAACATTTCTACTGCTCAGGAAAAAAAGAGAACATGTACCAACATTAAAAGAACACCCAGAAACCCACTCTATGTTATTGTAGTGTAGGAACCAAAAATATTTTTATTTGTAGAGAAATATTCCCTGGAAATAGTGAAAAAGTAGTTTTAAAACTCCGACTGCTAACAACTGCATAAAATATCAAGGTTCTGTAGAATACTGCACTTCATAAAAAAAACTTCAACTGTAGTGATAAAAAAAGCTTTATATAAAAAGTTATTGCATAGGAAATGTGCACAGTCCTAACATGACTATTCTCAGCACTCTTCCCCTCTATTCCAATCAGCTGTCACAGTGGAGAATCCCAGAGCCACTTAGAAGAAATGAACCAAGAGATGCATCTTAATGTATGGGTCTACATATTCCAATCACACTCAAGTAACCACTTTCTAGAGGGTTTAGTTTCTCTTCGACAAACTGAAATCCAGACAATTGATGGAAAAAATACTTGAATTTTAAAAAAAGTATCTGCTTTAACTGCAATTGGGAAGTAAAACAAAGACAGGTTTTATGTAAATGAACTAAGATAAGATCTGTTCTGCCTATCGTTTTACTTAAGGTTGATATGAATGATATTACTTGATTTAGAAAGGCAAAGCATAGTTCAGACTTCCCACTATTGGTCCAGTCTGCACTCAAAAGGTTTACCAACATCTACTCAATGATAGGCTGGAAAAAAAAATAAAATTAAATTAATTTTTAAATATTTATTTCACACAGCTGTTTCAATTCCAGAGCTTAGTTCTCCATAATGGCACAAACTGAACTAAAACCTAGCAATCTGATACATGTTTATCTATTTAGCTGGAATTATGGTTAAGATGATGAATATGCTTCAAGAGGCTGAAAGACTGAATATTATCAATTTTTAATTTGGAGACACTACAAGATGTATAAACATGTACTTTGTAAAGGTATTAAAGGGGAAAAAGAAAAGCTGAAATCTCTTGGGCAACGCAGTGGGAATTCAATGGCTGTTGAACTCGCCCTTTATATCAATTTATTATACTGGAAATTATTAAAAATTGGTCAGTTACTACAAAAAATCTGAAAAGATTGACCTGACTGACCTCTCCCAATACACACACACGTATATATATATTTAAATAAGGCAAAAATAAAAACAGTCCCTTGTGTGAAGACCTACTGTCTTATAGTAATATTGCTGTTGTTTTTTGTTAAAAGAAGTTTTAAACATGATTCATGCTTAAAACATGATTTAAAAATGGCAGTCATGCCCTTCATCAAGTACTTGTTTCTGGTCTCTTCCTTGCACCATAGTTAGTATTCATGCAGCTGTGCATTAACCAGATCAGGAGGCTGACCTTGCTGCAAACTCTTCTTGACCAGTTAGCTTTTACTAGCAGTGTGGATTTATGACACATTAAATCGTGGAACTATAGTGTTAGAGTTTTACCTTCACACAAAAAGTTGCATTGTTTAAACTAATTAAAAAAATGTTTGAAGAATTCAGGTCTTGGATTGAATACACTTAAATTTGTTTTTCACATGGGATTTGCACTGATTGGGCTCAAAACTTGTAACTAAGACCAAGTCAGTCTCTAACACAAAAGCAGGGACAAATAGAAGGGTTTTTTTGAGAAAGCTTTGATTACACTGAAAATTAGTTTAACCAGTGCAACTGTACATTCACTACATATTATTCAACGGAAGCCTGAAAACCAAAGCTACTACAAAACTTGAAAACCTAATTCTGAAAGAAGATGCAGAGACTCTACCAGAAAAAGGTGAGATTACCACAACCACCGGCAGATCAAGATCCGCAGAGGACTACCTGGAGCTAAAAATCATACATACTCCTTCCTCTCTTATCTTCTACAGGAAGCTAGCAGCAGAAGAAAGTGAAGGAAAACAAAAGCAATCTCATAATCTGTTAACACTGTTTTTGTCTACCAAGAAATAGATAACAGGTATATCTTACCAGTTATGTTATTTATGTATATGACATTTTTTTTTTATATATAAATATACACTATATACTAGATATACTATTGATTGTGAAAGGCTTACAGCAGATTTGCAACAAGATAAGGCATCACGGTCAATCTATTTTTACAACTGATAAATTTAGAAATTTATCACAGTAGAGATTAGAAAAGAAATCAGAAGGCTACTTATTAACTTTGTTTTAGCTTTCAGATACCTAAGTTTGTTGCTTCTCAGCCAGAAATTAAAACTAAAGAAAAATTTTCTCTAACCACTAGAACAACCTATTCTTCCCACGGTTATTTGGCCATCCCTCTAAATCTGCAGATGAGACATTCTTCATTTAAATTTATCTTGGGTTCAAAACCTCACCACATTTTAGAAACTAATGCAATGGCAGCCGCCCCTTTACTTTAGCAGAAATAGGTGGAAATTTGATAAATACTGTGAGATACAAAAAATGGCTGAGATTTCCTAATAAATTAGCCATCAGTTGAATAGATCAGTGTTTCTCAAAGAAAACCTGGAATAAAATAACCGAAGTTGAAAACACACTACCATCTACCTGAATGAATGAAAAAATGAAAAAGTTCAGCGATTCAGTATCCTTAAGTACTTTAAAATCGAGCTTACCGAATATTCCAGATGCTAGACTTACTTTCTAAAGGCAGAGTCCACTTGTCATTGCATTCACTGAAACCTCATGGTACAAATGATATGTTGACTCATTTTCCCAAGAACTTATTCCCTTTTTTTTTTTTTTAAATTGTAGTCTACAAAAAACTGTTACTGGCAGATAAGACATCCAGGGGTCAACCTGAGGTTTTGCCCACACTAAGTCTTTTAGATAACATAAAATAATACAGATAATACAATCCCCTAATACAAACCCCTAGAAGCAAATGCATGACAATGTAATCTATGCTGCTGAATCTCACACTGAGTCAAACAACCTAACATGCACCTGGGATAACACTATCTAAAAATCAGTGTCCAGAAGGCCTTAATTACAAATTTTTCTATGATATGGCAACTGTAGCATGATTTTGCTGTTTTGGAAATACATTCATACGTTGGCCTACAGAATAGGGCTGTGATTGTTTTAGATATTCACAGTTCAGAAGAAAAACTCCACAAATATATGCACCATCTTTAGGCATTTTTTTCTTCTATTGGGTTTACTTATGGGATAGAGTTATAGCCTATAAATATCTTTCAACAGTTGAAAGAACAATGACATTATAAACTAAAAATTTAATCTTAATATTCTTAACAAAATGCAAACAGTAATAAGTGAAAATCAACAATGATTTAACAAATACAGATAATTTTATGTCATTGCTTTGATAATGTTTTATTTCATATGCCACTCTTTGCCACAGTAAGACTCCCATGTGCTTTGGATTTTAAAAATTATTCTAATCTTTCAAAAATGACCTAAGCAATACATAAAACTTCCTACTATTATCTTCAAGGAAAAAAAAAAATCACTAGAAGACAGAGGATCTAACTTGCTTCACATCCCCAGTTTGTTTTATTTTAACTTGAGAAACGAACCTGTCAAGCATTTAGTATTCTCAAAACTTCTATGCCATTACTGAACACAGTAACACATGCATCAGGGTCTCACTACAATTGTAAAGAATGCTGTTTTCTTTTGCTGAGTCACATACTTACTAATCAGCCTTCATCATTCCTTATGTTTAAAAAGAAACCACAAGTGCAAGAACATTCATTGCATCTATGCTTTTTGAGGCCAGACTTCTAATCTAGCCAGGTAACCCTCAACTCCTCCGGAGAAGCACTAAAAGGGAGCTAGCTGCTCACAGGAAAACAAGACCAGGAAGGGAACTAGGATTACAGTCTTTAAGCAGACAGGAAATCTGTTCTGCTTTCAAATGCAGGGATAATACCAATGGGTGATCTAACTGACTATCCCAGTTTTCCCCAGTAAAAATTATATCACAATAGGGTAAATAATCTCCTTCTGAAACAAGCAATTCTATGTATTTTGGAACCACATGCAAGCCTTCTACATTTCAATGGATATAATGCTATTTAATTAACTGAGCTCCACAAAACCAAACCAAACAAAAACTTGTTAGGAAAGGGTATCAAACAATTTTATAATTTATATAATAAAACTTGTAATCAACCGGTATCATGGATCACAGCAATGCTTCCCATGATGCCACAAACAGATTTATCTCTTCTGAGATGCATCTAACTCACAAGGGTGAACACTAAAAAAAAACATGAATAAAAACATGCTTTTCTTTTTCATCTTAGTTCCAACTGCAGTTTGAATTCATTAACTTAATAAAATTCCTTAAGACCAATATAACTGATGTTTCCCTGATACTGAAGATTTATTTGTCAAAAAGGGCAACAGGAACAGGAAGTGCAAATCTACCATTGTTACATTTAAAATAACCATTTCATGGAAATCATTAAACTAATAACAAAACAACTGAAAAGGAGATGAACCTCAATGATCCTTGTGGGTCCCTTCCAACCCAGTATATTCTATGATTCTATGAAAACTAAAAGCTTTCTTTAACAAACAGTTAAAAGTTCAATATCTGCAAATGTATATCTGCCTATACATACCATATGCAAGTAGTTTTTGTTTACAGATAAATTTATTCTTGTTTAAAGCATTTTAACTCTTACACCTACCTTTTGACCTCCTGCAGATTCTGCGCTGTGATGCTCTTTTAGTTTTTGCTCCTGTTCCATTATGTCTTTCAAATGTTCATTTACCTGGAGACAAAACAACTTGTTCAGTGGTCTAACAAACTGTAGAAATTGCAAGTTTTCTAAAGGTCTGTAAATCAACACCAAGTTAAATGAAAAGATTGAACACTTATTTCTGACTCTATAACCCTGAAGCATAACCAGCAAATGTCAATGTTTCAACTGCATTTTAGGTCACTTGCTGTTAGCTTTACATTGTTCAAACTACCCTGTCCCTTATTATGCTTCATCACATTTGATTAAGAGTGTGTTGCTGCCATTTGATTAGATTACGTGGTGAAGGTAGATCACTTCTAGCAAAATGCATTCAAATATAAACAGAACACCTTGCATGATAAATTACACAATACCAAGTCAACTCTTAACAGGGCCAACAAGGGACCCTCAACCAACCATCACAGAATATCAACACGATAGTCAACGTGTCAATGTCATAGGTAGTATTACTGTTTTTTATTTGAACTTGTCATTCATCTTGTTCACATAACGCATTTAACTGATTTCTGCAAACTTTGCTTTTTACTATCCACACGCAGTAGATGAAGCCACAATCTGCATCAGATGCAGTTTTGATAGACCTATGTACATACATCTCCCTATCCACCTCTAATTGAATTACATGGGCTACGAAGAAAATCACAGCTTGCTTTTCCCATATACATACCTTGTTTATCCAAAACATGACAGCATCCTCAATGTCATAAGGTAGATCTGTAGCTTGGAAGAAGGATGAATACTGCTGAGTGCATGCAATTACTTTCTCAACGCTGACCATCTCTACAGTGTATGCCATCATAAGAGTATCGATCATAGCCAAGTGAGCACTCTACAAAGAGAAGCAGGAATGCCTAATCACTTTCTTACTTATTGTTTGCAAACATACCCAGACATGCACAAAGACCGTAACTGTAAGAGCTATAAAGTTTGTCTGTCTTTCACTTTTTGAATCAAAGACAAATGATAGAAATATGCATAGTGGATTTGAGAAAGCAACACAAAGCACAGGAACATTTACTGAAAAGATATTGCAAATTAAAATAACTTGTAGTAAAATCAATAAAAATTAATGAACTTGAAAGAATAAGTAATTTTTATGATTAAAACATTAAATCACTTTGATGTTTTATCAGAGCCAAAGAGATCTTCTGAAGTTTTCACCCTAGTGAAAACAACCCCGCTGCCTGATCGATGTTAGTTGTACTGGAAATAAAAGCTGAGAGTGTCTGGCAAACAACCATCATTATCATGTGAACACTGCGTAAGTGGAGGCTTACCTATTTTTAAACTCATAATCCAGGAAGATGATACAATTATAAAAACCTTAATTAAAAAAAAAATGACAGAAAACATTTATTTTTCTTCTAGCAAAACTAATTATCTTACACAAAATTCTTCACTCAGAGGGTGGTGAGGCCCTGGCACAGGCTGCCCAGAGGAGCTGTGGATGCCCCATCCCTGGAGGTGTTCAAGGGCAGCTGGGATGGGGCTGTGAGCAACCTGGGCTGCTGGGAGGTGTCCCTGCCCATGGCAGGGGGGCTGGAACTGGGTGATCTTTAAGGTCCCTTCCAACCCAAACCATTCTGTGATTCTATGTAGATATAGCTATATATGCACAACTTGATTTATGATAGGCATTATAAATAAAATTTATCTTCTGATAACAGACGTGTTTCTCCTGATATTGTTATGTATTGAAAGACAAGGGCTACTTCACATTTTCTAATAATAATAATAAAAAAAAAACACAAACAACCAGGATTTTCCTTAGATTCTTATGACTACAAAAGTGATATCAGTTTGTAGAGGCACTGTCTTCTGAAAAACATGTGTTTCTGTTTCATAAGTAGAGAACAGCAGCAGCTTTCTAAGCATTAAGGAACATTTCTCCTGAACCAGAACGATTTCCAAAGATGCTATTTTTGAAAACACTGCCTTTAAATACATCTCACATTGCAAACAAAGACCCCAAACACTCGTTAACACCATCACTTCAGTTCAATTCTGTAGGAAAATATTCATATAAATATTTCAGAAGGTAGCTTTTACAGCCATGGCAACAGCAATGAACGACACGAGCCACGCAGCCGTACGCTATAATCACCACAGCTGAGGCTGTACACACACACTGCTTGGTCCAGGATTATGAGGGGGGAAAAAGACCAACAGATTCAGGTTTCACGCTGCCCTTAGTGTTTGTATTACTAGAGAAAGTGAGGATGCTGGCCTCGGAAGCAGCACACACCATTTTTTACGCAGTTAAGCTGCTTTGTTTGACAAAAAAGGCAGGCTATACTTACTGTATACATTAACTAGAGATGTTCACAAAACTGCTCCTGACAGGCAACCTTCCTGCAACAGCTTAGGCTCTGCACACCCTGATGTGCCCCGTGAGCCCTTCTGCCTGCTGCAGGCTCTATCCACGCTGCTAGCACAGGCAGCACGGCCGGGCTGGTAACCAGCATCACCCAGTGCTTCTTCATCCCCTCACAAGACGTCAGTGCCCATCTCTTGCACCCAGAAGGCTCACTCCAGCCCACACATCCTTTCTCTTCGGCCCACTGCCACCCTCCCCCAGTAACTCAGGTGCCTGCCTGAAAAGATGCAGGGAGCAGACTCCTCAAGGACAAGGCTGGGCAGGCCTCACCTCACCGAGCAAGAAGTCAGTTCACAGAAAGGGCTGTTCCCCTTGTTTCATAGTGGGTTTAGGAGCTGAAAAAGACCTGCCTCAGCCTCCTGTGTGCAGACACATTGACTTAAGGCATTACAGCTCCTCGGTTGAAGACCAAACTCTCACCTCAGAGCGGAACACAGGTGACTGGAAAACTACACCCCAGTGTGCGACACAGCCGCTCCTCAGTGTGTGTTCACACACAGGCTCTCTGACACACTCCAAAGCTGAGAGAAGGCCAAGGCCTGCACCTAAATACACTCCGAGGCACAGGGAGGGAAGTACATTGCCTTCTCTGCGGTGTTTTATCAAGAGATGGAAAAAAGTCATTGAGCAGCTTGGTTCAGAGACTGCAGAATTTGGTTATGAAGCAACAGCTGAAGAATCGCATTAAACGGCATGGTGCTGCAGTGAAGTCTGCCCTCATTATAGAGGAAAAATACCTGTATGTGTCCAAACAAATTGGTAAACAGATTATTCACATCTTAGAGTCGGTATCCATGGTATCCATAAATACAGAAATAGGCTGAAAACATGATTTAAAGGAAGTAAACTCATTACACTGTGCTACAAACGAAATTTACAAAAATGACACTTAAGTTTCTGTCAGTTGCAAAAATGTTTTTATTTCTGGATATATACTTTTATGGAAGAGTACTTTCTATTCTTTTGTATCCCATACCAACATTTATGGCTTGATTTCAGATAACTTTTCCGATTTAAGCTGTGACTTTTAAAATAAACCTTTGCCTACATGTAAAACTCTCTTCACTCTACCATAGCATTCATGCAAATTCCACTTAGTTCTGACACCCACACCTTAAAATGCAGCCCATTTCTTCTGCTCAAACATCAACACATTATGTGTTTAATATGTGCCTACAACATTGCCCAGTCTGTGTTTGATACACATGTTGTTGAGTGACTGTTTGGAGAGAAAAACAATAGAGCAAAGTTCAAAAACCACTGCTACCACTCAAACTTTATTCACTACTTGCTTGCTGCCTACCAATATGCTCAATACATTATAAATGAATTGAGAAAATTAAATTAATGACAACAGGCTAGCTGAGTCACCTATTTTCAATGTTTCTAGCAAATTATTAATGAACCGCAAACGACTTAAGCAAACAGAGAGAGGAACGAGAAGGATGACCTTAGCCAGTCTGTACTATCAAAACAAGGTTTAATCAACTTTCACTCACACCAATGGGATCCACATCACAACCCTGTTTTCCTTATAGTTCAGACAGGACACTCAAAAGGTCATTTTTATAGAACATTAAAAATAAGAACTTTAGTCAATTTGCGTCTATGATCCTGAGAAACAATCCACAAATTTACAGATTTTTGCCAGCTGAAAAAAACAAATTTTATTTAACAGACTGTTACTGTAGTAATTAAAATATTAAAAGTTATCAAATATGATTTTTCTCCCCAGAAAACTGCAAGCAAACAAATAACAAATAAGGTAACTTACACCTAATTTTTTTTATTTTCATTTTAAATTAATTTCACACACAGTTCCCCTGTTTTTTCCCCACTTATCCTGGAGAAAGTCAGACAAGCTGCATTCTTTTACATATTTTCATTCATTGTGCTAAACAAGAAAGCCTAAATTAAAAACTGTGCTAAAAAATGTAATATCCTACTGTTCCAAACACAGGGTTTATCAGCATAACTGCTGAAGTTCTGAAAAAAATAAATTTAAAGTTATTGTAGCAGTCAAGTTCCCTTTCTTGTGCATCTCACTGCGCAGTGTATTTTAGGTAGAGCTAATAAAGCAAAAGGGAGCAGCCACTTTTACTAGTAAGGTCCGCAATGTGACTGAACCTTGCTATAAGGAAGCGATCTTTCATACCTGAAGAGCAACACTGATACCGTTCTCAGCTGGGCAGAAACTGGGATCATTGCTCAGCAATGTCTTCTTTCTCTTCAGAAGCTGTAATACAACATCTGAAGGAAGTCCCAGGAGCTGCTGCTGCCTGGTACCTACATGTGGATGGTACTCTAACTCCTGCCATTTCCTCCAACACGTCAGCATTCTGACATGCAGAATAAAAAACTAGGCAGGATATCACGCTGTCATATCCCTCCCACATCCAGAACTGCATATTTCAATATATACACATGATTCAAGCATATTTCAATAAATACACATGACTTTGGGAAAAAAACACACCTTGTTGAGGGATAAATAATTTTTTTTTATTTTATATTAACATTTATAGACTGATTTACAAAAGCATTAATCTTTTTTCTTTTTTTCTTCTAGATATTTCTATAATACATGAGCAGTGAACAACATAGGAAGAAATGCACTTACCACAGCAAGACTCAGTTATGCTGAGATTTGGTCTAAGTCAAATTAAAAAAAAAATAGTCTTTCCATTCCTTGATCATATCAACACAATGGTGCAAAGTACTAAGATTTTGTATGGCACAGCGTGAATTATTAAAAAAAATACAAAATGCTATATTATTAGAGATACTTTATTTTTAAGACAAACGTGGCTTTGCCTTTCTCAGCTACACCCTGCACAGAATGTTAAGAGTTTTAACTCAATAATCTCATATAATTACTGGTTCCTTTCTGCTTCTTTAATGTAGGTTCCACAGCTTTATTTTCTGCTACTGAATAGTTCAGTAAGAGGCTTACTGAACTGTAGAATTATTATTCTGAAGCATCGTTGCTAATGCTTCCTCTGTCTGCCTCATCTTAAGTTACAGAGCTTGCTCCATCTCCCTTGAAGAATTGCCAACAACTTCACAGAGAAACGTGCTGTGGAAAAGGTGTACATGATATCGTACACACACACATACTTATGGACAGATACTGCATATTATAGACACCTCTGCTATTAGTACATACTACTACCATACTCCATTAAAGGATCCAAGTCAGGAGGTCTCTTCTGTCCTGACCCTTTAGGAAAATCATAGGGAAAACCATTTCTCAGTTTGCTATTTGAGGAAAGGGACAGAAAAAAATAAAGAAAAAAAAAGGAAAGTAGACGATATAACTTATCTTCATGCTTAAAACACACACAAACAAAAATGCCAACTCTTTCCTTGATTTTTTTTATTGAAGAAAAAAATGTCCCCTGGTCTCACTATGCTTCAATAGACAATCTTTGACAGGACATGTCTTTTGTAAACAGAAATGGCTTTTGTAAACAGAAATACATATTTACGTTCTTATGGAAGGAAGCTTGTTGTGGTTCAAGAATTTTTTGACAAGAATTTTGTGAAGAAATTTGGTCACATTTAGGAAAAAAGTCTTTACACAATAGCTCTCACTTGCACAATAAAAATGCATTTCTAGTTAAACTCTCTAAAGATTTTGCTCAAGCTGGACTAGGCACCTGAACAGAAAACAGAAAAGATCAGATCACTACAACTAACTGAGAGAATGGTTTATCACCTTTTGCGTCAATAGCTATACTTGTTGCCAACTGTGCTCACCTGTTGAAAAAAGGTTTTGGATCCATGTATTTCTCAAAATGCAGAAAACAAAACAAAACAACCAAGTTTGGGTCACAACGTTCACATGCAGCATTCACACCACTGCAGACAGCTACTCCAGTGAACAAAAACATAGAGTAAACTCTATGATGAATTTCTTGATGAAATTCAGCCTGAAGATACTACATGCAAGCACTAAAACTACAAATATGTTAAATGTTTAGTGCATTCTTAAAAATAGCTGATCTGTTAATGCTAACTAAAGTAACATTTCCTAAAATAAAATGGCAATTCTCACAATGTTCTGCCAGTATATGCCAGTTCTTGATTTAATGTTGAATTTCCTGTCACGATTACTACTGCAGGTTATTTGCTAGTTAATACAGAACAAGGATAACTGGAAAGAAACAAAATAAGAAAGAATACAATAGCCAAGAGATCATCCCCATAGAAAACATCACTGAAATTACAACTGTCCAAGTCTTAAGAGAATCTACGAGAATAATGCGAGGACTATCTATATTCCAGTTCTCGTTTAGGAGTGGAAAAGGGTTGAACTGCAGCTCATGGAAAGCACAGGCAAGGCTCGATACTGCAGGAGGTGAGGAAGGAAATTATGAGTGGAGACAATGGGCAATAAACCTACTACAAACTTCAAGGTTATTATATCATGTATTTATTTATTATGTACTAAAATTTTGACAATTCAGATACTTTAAAGGGGATACTTTTAAAAGACTGATGAACAAAATGAACAGTCAGAAGTATTCAGTCCTGCCATTTGTCACAATTTTTGGACTTAATTCTTCACTTGCCTCACGCAATACTAATGCCTAGCACAACTCTAAAATAAGCCCAGTTGTCTCGTTATTCTTGCCCTGCAATGCAATGATCAGGTTGAATTACCTCACGGCATTTTCATGAGGAACAAGCACTTAGCTCCAGCAAGATGCTTGTTCAGCAGGAACGGGCATTACTGAGTCATGCCAAACACATCGTAACAGGTTCTGCAAGGTCGGGGGAATGCTTTTATTTTCAGTGTTTATTATAACCTGCCGTATTTGGTCAACTTTTTACATTTGGTAATCAGTTACATAAATGTATAAAAACATCATGGTTTGATTCACTATACGTATTTGACATGGGAAATAATTCATATCTAGAAATAGATTTGTTAAGTATATAACCTAGGTACGTTAGGCATTTTGGTAACAGTTCTCCTGCCTAAGGTTTCTTCATAATGCTTATTAGGAAATTTAGTAACTTAATCTATTAACTCAATCCTAGTTAAATGCTTAACGGATTCCCAAATTCTTTTAGAATCACATCACCAAGTGGGACTTTGCCCCTGAACCCTTCCAGGTCTCCTCAGAGTGAAAAAAAAAAAACACATGAAATTCTTGCACAACAAGCACTGGAATCAAGAACTACCAAATGAAGGTCATTCTATTATTTTTATCATTTTAGAGTTTCACACTACTTAAAAAAAAATAATAATATTTATATATCCCCACACAGACACTCCGCCAAGAATTACTCCAGAAACTGGCACATCAGTGTCTTCATATCAAGTTCTCATTTTCCCAAATAAAATATTTGCAGTTACATAGGCTAAACTAAAATGAGAAATTAATACAGGATAACTGATAGCAAGATGAGTTATACATATTTAGAGGAATAAACAGCACTGGCCTCAGATTTCCTGGAGTATTTTGCTTTTGGTGATAATTAAGGGTTTTGCTAGATCGCACAGTCAAACCCTGTCCAGATAAAGTAGAAACAAAAATAACATACAACAATTTTTGTTTTGTGCTTGCACAAACGTGCATTGTTTGCTTGTTCTTATGCTCTAGACATTTAAACCAAGAAGAAACAGCAATTATATAAAATACCATCTGAACTTTTTTGTGTCACAACAACCTCCACCAATCTTTGCAGAATACAGGAGTTGGGAAAGAGAGAGACAGGGCTTGGGTTGCAAACCACGCATATCCATATCCAAATGGGAAGTAGTTCCCTCTTCCTGACTCACTCATACCTGCATGGCAATGCCACTGAAAGCAGTGGTATAACTCCTCCGGCAGCTCAGCTAAGCACGTCTGGAGGCTGTTGTCACAGGCAGCAGTACCCTAGCCTGTTCATCGCAGAAATACTGGAGAACTACCACTTCTGGGTGGAGACACAGCAGCAGAGACAAGACAAGCCACACTGCTACAGAATTTGGGGTGTGTGCTAGAAGTATAAGAAAGGGAGAGAAAGAAAAGAGGCTGAGATCCCAGAATGAGAGGATATGTAGGTCTGGGGTACTAATTTAAGGCAGTGACAGCAGAGGCTGTCTTCTCCAGTGCACAACACCTTGTGCTTCAAGTTCCACTGACAAAGCCACCCACGGCCCCCTGGAGTTTCTGAGACATTTTGAAACCTTGCAACCCAGACTTCTAGTTCATTTACTTTCCATTAAACTATCAATAGCCATTTTTGAATGACAAATGAGAGTTGTGCTCCTCAGGTAAGCGATGCAGCATGCTTTCTGACTGACGACACTTCTGTTTTGCCTTTTCCTTACCATGAAACTGGTTCTTTACTGTCACGCAACTTAACTTCTCTCTTTCTACTGCCCTATGGCCTTGGGTTCTGACAAAGTGAGGTCTAATAATGAGCTCTTCTGCACAGAGTACTAATTAGCGTCATTTTTCTCTTTGCTCTCATTACTGTGATGAATAATACGATACACTGGTTTGTTGACTTACTACGTTTGACACACACCAGAGATTGGAAGGTTGATTACTCATTGCAATTTAGGATGATTCTCAGGTTTACAGAGAACGTAAGTAGTAGATCATTTTCTACAATTTGCTGGAGCAAAACTCAAATAATATTTGAAAGAACACCAAGTCAAGGAAAACCTGATGTTGGAAGTGACCTCTGGATTTCATTTAGAGCAATATCTTCAAGGCAGGTCCAGCAAGCTCCTGTTTCTCAGTGGCTTCCCCAGTCACATTCTTAATATCAACAAGGATGGAGAACCTACAGTGTCTCTGGGTAACCACCTACCTAATGTCTTCCATCATGTCAAAGTTGGCTGGTTTCAATCTCAGTATAAAATCCCAGCTTCAGGGAAAGTATATGGCTAAATTCAACCCTACAGGAAGACTATGCAGCTCGTTTGGTTCAGTAAGAGAATACAAGTCTGAGCTCTCAATAACACTATTTGATACAGGTAAATACAGACCACTTCCTCTCCTACATGTATAGTAAAAGAGATCAAATTAGCAGTGGTTCTCTCATTTCTCAAACCAAAAACGACTACAATAGGGCATTCAATTGAAATCTTCAACTGAAGTCCAGTGTTGGTACTAAAACAAACAAACATAACCCTGTAAAGTCATCCACAGCACAAGCAAACACAAGGTACCATGCCGTTGTTGTCTTTTACAATATAAATCAAGTATTTCTTTAATACAAGCATAAACAATACAGCCTTCTGTTCAGCATAATTCAGCCTACCACATAAAATTTAAAGTTTCACCAGACAATATGAGAAGTGGGAAAACAAACAGGATGTTATCTTTCAAACGTAGGAAACGAGCTTGAATTTTTGTGTGAAGAGCTATATAAAACATTCCTACATTTTCATCTGACAAGGCTCCTTATAAATTCCATTCTGCCTTTTTCCTTATACATTTTTTTCTTAAATTTCATTTACTAATGTTATGGTGACGTGGCTTCATCCGCACAGTGCTGGGACCAGCCTAGAAGGGTAAGATTTCAGCTACTCCGTTCCACTCCCTTTCCTTAGGAGATGTGCCTCATAGCTGAAAGCTGTGTGTGACTCTTGCTTATATACTATATCGGAAATCAAGACTTTAAATAACTCAGTGAAGACATTTTAGCAAGAATTTTTGATTGTAAACAAAAGCTTTTTTTTTTTGCAGAAGTCATTTCATTTCTTTGAGGTGGCCACTCTTCATGGTCCAAATGTGTATTTTTACTGTTTGTTGGGCAAACGTTCATCTTTAAGCACCTTAGATGTACATTAATCCAGGAAAATCAGTTAAAGAATTCAAAACATTATGCCTGGTCATTTCAGCATGCTGTCTTTAAAAAGAGGAAAACTAGCTTCAATTTTTGTATGGAAACATATGAAACCTTCCTGCATTTGCATAGGAACATTCCTTACTAATTCTTTATTAACCATAAAAAAGGCAGAGAAATACAGTCATCATACTCATTATTGTAATGGCAATTACATTAAGAATAGGAATTATTTGTCCTTTTCCTGAAGGGTTAAGAGCAACATCCCATTTATGAACCATAACATAGCACAATAAGACATGAGAGGGAAATTGACCTTGTCAAACATTTTCTTTCAAAATAACAGCTAAGGTCAAAAGAAATTTCCCAGTCTCCTACTTAAGTGAATTCTAGCAGCAGCATTAAAGAAATTAAAACAGACACAGGAAATTACACTGATCATAAGAAACCTGTTTCCCTATGGCTGTTCTTGTCGTAAAGCCTTGTAGGTGACAAGCTGCTGACTAATAGCATTACTAAATCAGACAGCTGACCAACATTTTTTCATCTAGTGATTAAAGGATTGTGACAGGCCAGCTGTAACAGTGGCTACTAAGCATGGAAATGGTCCACAGAGATGCTGTAACATCAGTGGGAAAGGTGCACAGCGTTGTTTTGGTAAATGTATTCAAAAGCCTTTCCACTGGTTTGGTTAATCCGGACTAAACACCAAGCTTCCTTGCGACTGATCTTGAACATCTTCAAACAAGATACGATACAGGCTTCTCTTGTCAAGAACCTCTTTGCTTTGAAGTTAATCTGGAATTTAAGGCCTGTCCTGGCAAGGTGACAGAATGTCTTCCTATCAGCTTTTCACAAAAATGGGAAGTTCACTGGAATAGTAACTGAGACTTTTCCTTTTAGAAATTATTTTGGTGAAGGCATGGAAAATAATTGTAATACCATCTTCCCTAAGTGCATTTTCTTCCAAGAAGCCTTTTTAAAAATCAAAAGGTTAATTAGTTTGTGCCCCCCTTACCCTCCATAGAAAACACCAGAATGCTTTTTCCCCAGAGGTGAAGGCCATGACAGGAGCCCACTATGAGATGCTGTGAGTACCTCTTAGTTAATTGGTAGCCAAGATAAAAAAGAGGCCTGGTCTCACGCTACACGGGTATCTGACTGTAAGCTACAGTTTTTAAGGCATGAAAACGAATTGGAAAAGTCTCTCCCCTCCACTTCCCTTTGGTAATGAAATAATTGCCAGTTCATGTGTCTATTTAAAGATTAAAACAATAAAACACACGATCATGTTCTCATTCCTCATGCCTTTTTGGTTTATAATGTTATTCCAGGAGGTGTTGCGTAATTAGTACCTCTCAAAATGGTAAAGTAAGCTGCAGCAATAACATTCACATTGGGGTAAACAACTATTTTCTTTGGCAAAATCCCACTCCTCCTTTTCTCCCCAACCAAAGCAAGCTGAGTAAGAGGCTGGGATGAGAAATGAAACTAAACCAGACAAAACAGCTGAAGACAAGAGCAGAACACAGAAACATGACAAATCTTAACTCCTACCCTTTCATTTGCAAAATATCACTTTTCAATGAGTTAAGATGGCGATCTCTGGAATGCATGTAGGCATCTGCTGCGCCTCCAACACCAGCGGTAAATACCAGCGGCATTATTCGAAACCTCTGCTACGAGCACAAGAGATGTCAGTGCACGCTGCCCAGAAACCACACAGGCCTTGGCATAATGACAAAGTCTTTGCTTCAGCAAAATGAATGATCCCGTGCTTCAGCAAAACAAATGATCCCCCATCTCAGCTATTAAATCACACTGTTAACCACAGAATCACAGAAAGGTTTGGGTTAGAAGGGACCTTAGAGCCCACCTAGTTCCAGCCCCCTGCCATGGGCAGGGACACCTCCCAGCAGCCCAGGCTGCCCACAGCCCCAGGGATGGGGCATCCACAGCTCCTCTGGGCAGCCTGTGCCAGGGCCTCAGCACCCTCTGAGTGAAGAATTTCCTCCTAACTTCTAATCTAAATCTACCCTTTTTAGTTTAAAACCATGCCCCTTGTCCCATCTGCCCATGCCTCCTTGTGCTGGGGGGAACTGTGAAGAGGGGTGGAGAAGGGAAGGATCTGGAAAGCCAAGGATTTTTAACTATTCTTTAATAGATTCAGAAAATAACAGCCATAGTTAAGCATCATGCCCCACCAGCAGTGCCACGTACTGCAATAGTGAGATCAGTGCAGGCCTAGTGCAGAAGATACGTACAGGTGTTGTGTGTTTAAAAGGTGGTGTGAACAATAAGGACCACAGAGGAATGACATCAGGGCAGGCCAAAAACACTGCTACAAAGTACTGCTACAAGAATCCTAGTAATATTTTTTTTTTTTTTAAATGAGACTAAATAAAGCAATGTAGAAATTGCTGTTCACTGAATTGTCCAACTCTGACTGCCTTATTGCACTTTGTGTTTAAATGTTTGTGTTTTCTTTTCCACACCTCCTTCTCACTAAAATTATAAACTGAGAGACATCTGTTCTTTCTTTACAAACATCCCGACTCTGTAATCCCATAATCCCTAAATGGGAAAGGGTGATTATTGGAAGCTTGTCTGAACTGCTCGTGAGATACATCACTAAATGTATGAGCAAACACAAGTCAGCAGCTTGAAGTACGTGCCGTCAGAATAAAAGGCAGTAAGTGTAACTTATGTTACCTGAGAACCCAAAGGAAAACATTATCAAACCTAAAAATCTGTCTGTCAGCATGGGCAGGCCAATCCATTTCAGAAAGATAAAAATCAGCATTGCAATAGCACAAGGTGGCATGGACACCATTAGAAAAACTGGTATATAATTCTCTAAAGAAGCAATATCACAGCACATTTAGTCACAGGTAACAGGCAATGCCCAGTACAGTGTCTGTACAGTCTGCCTGATCATCCCAAACAGTAAATAATTCTGCTAAAGAAAATCAATGGAGTACACACCATAGATGCATGAACACTTAGCATACTCTAGCACTACTCAAAAGAGGAAATTCTCTGAAAGTCGCTGATGCTCTAAACAAATATATTCATCTGGAAGCCTCAGTTACAACAAAAATAGTAGATTTAAAATCAAATTTCCTGCATGTGGACCTGCCCTTCTCATGAAAGTGACTTAGGGAGTACAAGTTGGGGCCCTCACCTGTTACACTGTTAGTTACAGTGATGCTGGTAGAACAATGAAACAAAGTCCTGAAGATACCTCACTGCCAGATTTTCAGAGAGAATCAATTTGCTTGTTCTGTAGGTCCTGTACTTCGATTGAAAAGTAAGATAGAAAAAAAAAAAAAAAAAAGCTTTTTGCTTCCTCTCAGATATATAGCACACGGTAATCCAACACTTCTCAAAGAAAGGTATTTCCCTGAGCTGTGCACCACAGAGTTCATTTTCACCTTTTCTCTTCTCAAAGCTAACCTGTAACACTTCACTGCTGAATTCCATGTGGGCTTAGAGCAACACTAGTAACTGGCATCAGTGCAAATATCACTTTAATGCACGGCTAGAAAAGCATTATCAAAAAAAAAAAAACACCACAAAATAATCATCAAAATCGATAACTTCCTGTAATATATTCCGATTTCCTGTTTTAAACTAAAATACATTATTCTGCCCCAGAAACTACGACAATAAGGTAAGTAATACTGTCACGCCTAACGATTTGCAGTGTATTATTTTAATCTGCAAAGTACCATCTACACAGATGCCACTGCAAGGACAGAGGAGGAGAGGTGGGAGTTATACTGCAGAAGAAAATCATTTATCATCCTTCTGCAAAAGATATTCCTGGCAATAGGCATAATCACAACATGCCTACACACAGATCTTGAGGTCTCTGCTTTATAGGGGTTGGCATAGAGAGATGATACCTATTAGATGATACAACTGAAGAACTTTCAGGAAGGATCTCCAAGCACTCGTCTCTGGTTATCTTTTGGTAACAAAATAGAAGGAAGTAGAAAGAAATTAAGTTGCTTGATGACAACCAAGCTTTGTGAATTGATGCACTGTGTTCTTCAGGCTCAGCAGTAACTTCACTTCCCTTTACCCTCCTACGCAGCCCTCATGGAAGACCCAGTTGCCACCCTGAGCCCTCTAATCTCTCCCATTTTTCCTCAAACCTGCATCCTGAGGGCCTTCCTGAACAATTCTCAATACGTGCTGGCTGGCCAGAAAGGAAGCACATCAGAATCCACAGCTACTTGGATTGCACTTCCATCTTTCCTTTGTCACATCAGTAAATTTGTCTCTCTCTTCTCTAGTCCAACAATATCTCCAATATACTTGTAAGAACTTGAGCAAGAAAGAATTTGTAAGATAAATAACAAGGAGAAGACACACAGAGGCCATTAAATAATTGGAACAACAGTTAGAAACAAAGTATTATTTGACTAGAATTAAATTTGCAAATTCAGACCATATTTTAAATTCTTTTGAAAGAAGGGTTGGGAAAGATACTGAAGCAATACCAAGAACAAAAATATCAGCAGTGTGTCTCTTCAGGAAAACTTGAAGCTAAATGTAGTCAGTGATCATACTGGAAGAATAGTGTTTTTCTAAATGAAGTAAGTAGCAGATAAAATCTAGATGACTACAGTTTGGATAAGACAACAAAAGGGACAATACAGTCAAATAATCATATTTTAAAATACCGGGAAATCAGTCTTGCATGATTTGAACTTGAATTTATTCATAAAGATGCTAGTTAAGTGTTATCTAAAAATAATTATGAACCAAGACCTTCATACAGGAAAAAGTGATGTACCTGGCAAGAAAAGCAGACATTTTTTACCCCAGAGAACGTAGTAACATTTTAGATAACAATGCAGCCAGTCTTTTGTGCTGCTGCCCAAGCTCTCAGCCTTATAAAGATGGTTGGTTGCTCATTTCACTGATGACTGAAGATACTTACTACGTTTAAGGATAAGAAATAATGGTGGGCTGTGAAGCTTCTCAACCCTAACATGATGACCTGTGAGATCAAATCAGATGATGGCCTGATGAGAAGGACTTCTAGTTGAGCCATCCTGAAAGAAATTTCATATTTTTCAAGAAAACTGCAAATGCAAAAGAGACCACCAGCAATTCTGTAGGTAGTCACAGAATCACAGGATGGTTGAGGTTGGAAGGGACCTCTGGAGGTCATAGTTCTCCTTAAGTATGCTCAGTGTTGAGCTGGTGAAAATTGTTAGTCACCATGATGTTGAAATTTTATAACTGAATGCTGTTCTTAAAGGCGAAGGGGTGGACAGGAGATATGCATATTTAAATTCAGACATGAAAGCACCTATCTTCTCCAATCTTTCTGAAAAGCAAAAACATGCTTTTTGCATAAATATTTTACCAATATGCATCATTAAGTTTATTTACCAATTCAGAGACATTAATCATGATTCCTCAATGGAGTTCAGATGCATAAAGTGATGCCTAAGATAGCTGGTTTAATAGAAGATTAATCATGATCCTCCTAAAAGCATATAGCATCACTCTACTGTAAGTTCAACACAGCATGTATTTATTCATCCCATTCATATCGGCTGCTCAGTGCTTTATTTCCCATCATCAATTTGTTGCACAAGCTGCTGCTTCCAAGGTCACAAAACGCAACCCTTTCTGAACTTGCTTGCACTGCCATCTGAAGTCAGTAGCTCAGCAGGGAACAACATGCAACACCGACACTTTAAATTGAATAATTGTTAGAATGGATGGTCCCCAAGTTTTATCTTCTTCCAATAGTTCCAGTTTCATAGAAGCAGTGACGTAAACAAATAACGCAATATGAAAGATAGCTTATATATCTGGACTATGGTCTGGCTCTGCAGAAACGAGTACCTTTAAGTCTTTTCTGCCTTCCAAAAGGCATATTATTGATAGCCTCTGGACTACCTGCAAGTCCGCCGATTTCATGCATAACCTACATCTTCATCTCAGAGACTAAAACTAATAAATGAACAAAAAAAGTTGTATCAAAAAATTGCAAAACAATTTAAAGAGAATCTTTTTGTACATATCGTGCTAGTCTTTCAGTAACACTAAGAACACTGGGGACATTCCAAACGACTAGAAGCAATGAAACAATGGATCATTATTATTATTATTATTTTAGAGTCAGCAGACAATACAGATAATTTTAAGAATTCATATTCTTCTTCTCATCCCATGTAAAACAATTTCAGAGTCACAAAGCAGCTTGGTTTATTAAAAAAAAAAAAAAAGATAAAAATACTAATTAAAAATATGAACCTATCCAACATAAGCCACTCTTTAAAAACTCATTTACAAATGTAGCTGAGAAGTACACGGCATCTGACTTGATACTAATCCATCCTGATTAAATGGAATTTTTAATTCGAGATACATTAAGTGGAGTTATAATCTGGTCAGCTAAGCTTAAAATGCAACTCTAAGCCCCAAATCGTCACTGAACATGTGAGTTCTCTGAGAAACACCACAGGGATGAGCTATCTTGCCATTTCTTACTACTTATATTTATTAATGGCCTGGAAGAAAAACTCATCATTGATCAGGTTTGAAGAGAATGCAAGATTTGTGGGAAAGGTGATTAAAGAAAAGAACAGATCAGAGGAGTAAAGCAATCGCTTCTCAGATTTGGAGGGTAAGGAGGGGGCTGAGAAGAGAACCAAATAAATCACAGTGAAATGGAGGGGCCCACTTCAGCTTAAAAAAAAAAAAAAAAAAAAAGCAAGCTACATTTATCATAAAGTTGGTATCTTTTCTAATAAAAGAAAGGTTTAAAGTTGCTTGAGGAAAAGAACCTTAAGCTTAAGGAATTGACACTACAGCCACATGTATGATAAGAGCATAATTGTGTTTAAGTCATTAAGACAGCAGATCTTGTTAGAACAAGCAAGGCTGCATTATCCTTCCCTCTCCCCCATAATCAGTACAAGCCAATAATACCAAGCCACATGTAGCCTGTTACATAAATTCTCAGTCTCCCTGTGTTCTGGGAAAACCAAATTATCCCTCCGTACCTAGAGGCTTATGGGTATTATAATTACTATTTATTTTTTCAGAAGCACACTGTACTTGAGCAGGATTGGGATTTTTTTCCCCCCCCCCCAAAGCTCTGACCTGGAAAATTAAGAATTTGCTAGCATATGCATGTTGAGACTTAAAGAAAATACAATTCATCATTCTAACTAAAAATTAGGGTGAAAAAAAAATACAAAAACCGCTGGAGATTACCTGGGGGACACCATAACACCTTAGAATATACCTGAGTTGTTTATTTGACTGATGCAGTTGTTGTCTACTACCCTAAGCCTGACAGCAAGTTCAGTAAGTAAACTGAGCAGGACTTCCTCTACTAGTCCTCTACTAGTCTCTGGACATCTCTCTTCTTCAGCTCCCTCATTATTATACCATTTTACTTCCCCCAAACCACCCTGTAAGTTTTCTCTGTATTTCTTCCTGTTGCTGAAGATGAAGCTAAAGTCCAAAGTTTGAACAATCTCGCTCTTTGCAAGAACCTATCTGTTAGGCGTACTGCCCTATAGGGAATTCAGCAACACAGAAGTCATGAAGCTCCCTGACAGAATGATAGACAATTACCCTAAATTAGTCTTCCTATGGGCATTTTTCTTTTTTTTTTTTTTTTTTAACCTCATATACACAAACATGTTTTTCCATAGAACTTCTAAATAACAGATTTGGTTTTGCCTTTTTTTTCTTTTTTTTTTTTTGGGGGGGAGGGGGGGGGAGGCAGGAAGTCAGGCACAGGGAAAAAGAGAAGAGTAAAAGCTCTTCAAAACTGAACTGAATTTTCTTTCCATCAACATATTGCCAATTTCATTGTCACCCTTTTATCAATTAAGATGCAACTCCACACAGTCATTTTACATTAAACCCCTCTTTTTTTTTTTTTTTTTTTCCCTCCACTCAGCATTATGTTGAGTCTCCTCTGGAGATATTGAAGGCCCACCTGGACACCTACCTGGGCAACCTGCACTAGGAAACCTGCTTTGGCAGGGAGTTGGACCAGATGATCTTTCAAGGTCCCTTCCAACCCGTACAACTCTGTGATTAAAAGTATCAATGTAATAAAACTCTTAAAAGCGAGTGGAGGTCCTTACCTAAGCTGACTACCTCCATAAACCAATACCCCAGAAACACAGCGCCTGGGCTTACAGGACTATTGCTATGTAATAGCAAAGGAAGCTTTTAAAAATGTTTATTACCCTCATAGCATGTCCTTGAAACATCAAACACGGGCCATTTTCCACCAAAAGCACCAGGCAGTAATGTGGTATATTCAGCTTGAAAACAATAAGTGTCCAAAGTCACCTTTTGTATCAGTACAGGGGGGAAAACAGCGAGGCAGCTGGTCAGCAGACAGGATCTGAGCCTAGAGCATACAACCACCTGACTGTGAGCATGCAGCGTTGTGCTGTCACCTGCACATCAGCAGCCACTTCCATCCGTGTGACTTGCATTCCTGAGTCTGCAAAACGCCCCAGAAGCTGCTGTGCCCTACAAGCCTCCACGAGGTCCCAGGTAAAATCCTGGGTCCAGTTTTTGCACCACATATCAAGAAGGGTTGGATCCAACAGAGGACACTCTGAATGAAGTTCAGGTGTGGGAAATAAAGTGCAAGAAAGACGTTATCTGCCCACAGAAGAGTGCTACAGAAAGGAAGGGAATGAACTGTTCTCCGTGTTCACAGAGACACAGCACAAAATAAGAGGCTGATACAGCAACAGAAAAGACTTAAGTAGGATAAAGTAAAGGCAACAATAAGGACAGTGGAATCATCACAACAAATTCCCTGGGAAGGCTCCGAAGCGTTTATTATTTAGCCTGGTTTCAGAGGTAGCCAGACACCTCCTAGGAATGGCAACTTGAGACAGAGAGAGCATCTCATCACTGCCTGCTTGCTCTGATCTGTATCTTACCTCCTCATCACCACCAGCTCACCTGCTCCTGGCCATTATTCATGAAATTTTGAGACCCTGTGGTAGGGTTCTCCAGACTACTGATGCAGCAAAATAATTTTGTGGAAGAAAAAAGACCTCACAGCTGCCCCCAAACCTCAGAGCTTAATTCATAAACCACAGGTCAGCAGGCCAACGTCAGTAACAATGGGGCTATGGTGGTAAAGGACCTGTAAGCAAGCCTCAAAACAAATGATGTTGATAAAACAGATTGCATTTATTAAATGACATGCTATCTAGCTGTTTTTAACAGCATTTATTTTGTATCTACTGTAGTAGTAGGTTAGTTGCCTAAATGCCACTATCTAGATTACTTCAAAAGATTTTAGTACCCTTTAGTAACAGATACCTCAAATCTATTTTAAGAAACATAAGTTTATGTATGCGATTTCCTAGTATACATTTTACAGTCATATCCTATAAAACTCAGTATTCCAAATGAAAAATTAGTGTGATCCACCCTTACATGCTCACCCAGTACCTGTGTGTTTGGTCTCCTATTCTTGGAAATTTTCATCCTTTAAAGCTCATTTTTCACCTGACACTTCTTTTTATTAAACCAAGCAGTTTAAAAATACAATACATACTTCACATTGTATAGACGTGTCATTTAATAAATACTGACTTGGAGGTGTTCTAAACTGTGTTCCAAACACATCCAGCTTAAAGCTTATGAAGAGCTTTTGCCACTTCAACTTCTGAGAGATGCCATCAATCTTGACAGATTGTTGTAGATCTCCAGCTAGCAGAGATTATATATGATCCAGATACATGATTATATAAATTGCGATAAAAATAGCTTTTTCCACTCCCTAAAAATGATCAAGTTGTAGCATCTCTTTCTGAAACATGTTTTGCTTCTCATCCACTGGTGTTAGATTCATGTTTAGGAAGCCAGAGAGATATCTTCTGCTGGGAGATACCCTTCCTGATGGATTCGTGGTGGATAGCATAAAGCTGAAAATCTTCCACGTTTATTGTAGACAGTCACTTTGTTGAAGAGCACTATTGCAGTTAGCTTGTAATTTAAATAGTTGAACAAGTTACTAGATAGTTAGTGTTTTATTAAAACTCTTACACTGCTTTATTTACATAGGAGAAATTTATTCGATTTTACTTTGGGTAACTTGGAAACACATTCTGCAAAGTAATAACATTTCCTATTAGTCCATAGAAAACTTATAAAAACCTACCGTTTCATATGAAAGACTCAAGCGTACTGATATTTACTGCATTTCATTAAGTGCCCAACAAAGAGACTGGACATACTATGAACACCTTACAGCACTTTGTTCATTCAATTTCAGAGGAAAAAAAAGTCCCA
Source organism: Aythya fuligula (assembly GCF_009819795.1). Lineage (NCBI taxonomy): Eukaryota > Metazoa > Chordata > Aves > Anseriformes > Anatidae > Aythya > Aythya fuligula. The sequence goes on along the minus strand of NC_045566.1, from coordinate 26,375,133 downwards.
GAAATTTGTTAAATTCCAAAGAGATTGTAAGAACAAAGATTTTAATGTTATGATACATCTACTGTGATGACAGAGCGTGCTCTTGGCTGATAAGCGAGGGCAGATTGCCAGGTTCGTGTGTGCAGATTAACAAATGTAGATTAGCAGCATTCTTTTGTAGTGCATGGGAGCAGCTGCCGCATTATGGTGAGTACAAACTGTATTCCTTCAGCATTCAGTGCTGTTTTGTCCCCTCGTTGCCTGTGTGCGTACTCCACAGAGCTGGTAGTGAAGCTCTCCTTATGTTTACACGACAGACCCATACCTCCTGCTGAATGCAGCTCACTATTTTCCATAATAGGAAGAAAGCACTGCTCTTAACCAAGTCACTGCCTACTACAAACGTGCAGGATCTTTAGCTTTCCCCTATCCATCAGAAGAACATTAGGAAAGATTTCTCTTCACGTAATATAAACAGACCGATGAAGAAAGATCTTCCAGGTAGTCTGTAAAACAAGTCACAGATTCTTCTTTCAGAAGCAGCTTAGTTGCTGTAACTCCAAATACATATTTCACCAAGAAGAATTAAGACCATTCCTAAATATTTAAATAAACTTTTCACATATTTAAAAAGAGACAAAGAAAGTTTTATGGCAGCCAGTTTGCTGCCAAAAGCTGAACTGCACTACTTAAGCAGTATCGTTAAAACTGGGAGAAGATGATCTTAAGCTGTTTAACAAAACTGTATTTTCATTAATCTTGAAAGAAATACTTCCTGACCAGTTTAGAAAGCGTTTTCTAAATGGTATCTGCCATTCTTCACAGGCTTTAGTTCTTAATATTTTTCTTTCCTAATCTGTCCCTCCATTTAACTGTTTTCCCTTGTGTGGTTCCAGGATTGCTGTGTTGTTGCTGTTGTTTTAAGCCCTTCCTACTCTTCCCCTTTTTTGTGTGAGATTAACAGTAGCGTGAGAAAGAACACAAAACAAGAATACAATCCGAAGCTTTTGGGTTCAGAACTGTAGTGAACCTAAGGCAGAGGAACACCAAGTATTTTTTCAGCCCCAGCAGCACTTTGCTTCCTAATTTGCAAGGAAGTGAACAGAACAGCCAACCAAAAATGATGCACTACTGCATTTTCTCACAAAAGTCATGAGACTTTGGAAAGCATCAGCTTCTCTTAGGTATGCTTCCACTTTATTTCCTGCCATCGTTCTAACGATAGTGCTTTGGTTTAGTTAGTGTTTATTTAGTGTTACATATCAATTGAAAGAAGATATTCTGCAATATTCTCTTCTCATTTTGGAGAGCGAGGAAATATGATGCCCATAATTTCACATCAAAACACGCACAAAGTACTTTGTTGTTGTTCCTGAACATTGCCTATTACATTCCTCTGGCAAAGAGAGCTCTAAGGCCAGCTCTGCACAGATCAGGGAGTTGACGGTGGTTCTGAGAAGGTACTTTCAATGCAATAAAAGCATTATGACCTATTCAACCTGCACAACTGAAATGAATCTTACAAGAGCTGTTAAAAATCAATCAGATTGTGTTATTTTCCAAGCAAGAATTTTTATCAGTGCAAATCTGAAACTGCAGATACTTTGCTGGAACCCTGAGTAAAGTCACCATCCTGCACAGACATTCGTACTGAAATTTAGGATACAAAAGAGGAAAAAAATGACAAGTGTGAAAATTAAAGCTAAAGACACATAGAAGACTTCAGTTTTCTTGTGTTGGGGCAGTTGTAAATGTGAAAAGTTTTTTGTTTGTTTTTAAAGCACTAGAAGTCTTGGGAAGGATCAACAAAGGACTCCTACTTTGTACACTTTATAGACAACTTTGGCATCAGCAGCTCTGCTACCTGCTGTATTAGTTGGAGCACAAGTTGAGTAGACAGCTTTCCATGGAAACCTTAATGGTGTTGCCAAAGGCTTTGTGGTTACTTAAGTCTTTCACAAATTTGATATCAATACCTACATGCCTGGAGTTCATTCCTACCCATACTTGCCTACAGCCTGTGTTAAACAGACTTCAGAAATGATGCTCTATGAATAGATGTCTATTTTCTCCCATAAGAGATTACTAATAACTAATTGTCTTTTGCTACAGTTTTTCTTTTCAGCTATTTGTAGGCTAAGATGTGTATGGATAAAAGTAAACTGAGAACAACTTAGATATGGAATTTTAGTTCAGCTGCAGTTTCTTTTGACTACAGCCCGTGCTAATCATCAACAGTGCTAAAGAATGCATTAACACCAAATAATCAAAAAGACAATTCAGTTTCAGAAAAGGAACAGACTGAGATTAAATACATTCTTCAGTCCCAGAAAACTGGGTAAATAAAACACATCCCAGTGACTCGCACTGATAATCTGCACTGGTTCTGTGCACACAGAGTTCTAGACAAAGGTAGCCTGGAAACAACCCCCAGTCCCTGCTGCTATTTACATGAAACTGATAAAAAACATTTTGTATAAGAAATGTTTAAAAAACAAGCAGCAGGGTGAGATGGCAGAACAAAATCCCGAGCCTATAAATGAACATAAACTGCATGGAATACGCTGGGACCCTATGAGCAGAACAAGCTTTATGAGGAGTGTAGCAGTTACCACAAGCAGAGTACAAACTGACACCTTGTGCCCCAGGGGCCTGGGATCCATGCCCCCTGTGGGACACCAATTTCCTACCTTGGACAGATGTCTGTGCAATACTAACCAAAGGGAGACGGTGTATCTGATACAGCCTCACAAAAATACCAGATTACTCTTCTGAAGCAAATGAGAACCCGACAATGGACTTGTGTGAAGAGACTGACCTAGAACTCAGTCTGCAGCAGAAAGAGAGGAAAAATACGGAACAGCTAAGGAATACCTTACCCCAGCCTTCTGCGTGGTGTGTTAGTCTCTGAAAGTTCTAAACCTAAGAAAATAATTCTAAATTCAGGCTGTGCCAAAACTACTTTTGTTTATTACTGAAGCATACCGCCATGCAAGATGCTTAAGGATCACAAGTCAGTTAATATTTGACTGCTGTTTTAACTAAGATTGTAATATCTCATGGCTCAAGTCGAGTAACTGCACGCTCTTTTTATGTGCCCTCAACTAACAAGTAATTCACAATAGCACAGGAATGGGAACTTGTTACATCATGCCCAAAACCAGACTACAAATTCTTCAAGGCAGAAGCCACATGCAATTTCTTTGTTGTGCGAAGTGTGAGTACACTTCTTGTTGCCTTACAGAGTTAAAGGAATTCAGCAACATGCAGAGGCTGCAGCGTGTAGCTGCAAGCTAACGGGTGAGCTGCTGGAGTCCTTCATCAAGGATAAATATTCCTCTGATGAGAGGGAATGGCATTTCAAATGAATCCACTCTGAGATCAAAAATCTGGATTGGAGGATGAGTTAACTACTTATTGTCTGCTGCCTTATCCAGGAAAAGATGCAGATTTTAGCTATGGGTACAAAACGGCATCATCAATCCCCCTTCCTTCCCCAGACAATTCAGAGGCCACAACTAACTTCACCATTACCAGCAGACAACAGAAGAGCAGAGCTGGTGCACAGGTCCCAGGAACTGCCTCTACTCCCTCCTCAGATTTGCTTCAGATCAGCTCTGCTCCTGTGAAACGAGTACCCCTTGGCAGGTTGGTAACTGTAGATGTGATCCTAGAGCAAGCACATTGTCCAGTTTTGCTGCTTCTGAAAGAGGCAGAGTTTGTGCTGTGATCACTCCACAACGCAAGCCAGGAACTGGGTGAGATATAGAGATTTGCATCAAAAGAGCACTCCTGATCACAACTGAAAAGCTAATACAGGCATCCAGTTATACATCAGCTGTAGCACAGGTTCACAAATCACTACAAAGAAAATCATTGCCAGACTTCCTCACAGGAGACATTTTCAAGGAAGAAAGTAGTCTGCAGCTGAATTGATAAACAATTTGGATGATAGTGCACTACTGGCTGACAAACAGGGAGTACACAGAGAATTGCAGTGTTTCTTGATTAATGAGAGCATTTTTCAAGAATTATTATACATTTAAGATCACTGTTCAGCTCGCTAATGTTTTTCTGCAGCAGTATTTTTCCAAATAGGAGTTCAGGTGTATGCACAACATATGCTTTTTGACTGCATTATGCTTTTTTTTTTTTATTGGCAGTGGTGGTGGTAGTTTGGTTTTTAAGCATTTTTCACTATTGAGACAATTATGTACAGAAAAAATTGTTATAATAGTCTATTTGCCTGGAGATAGTGTTTATGTATGACATTCACTCATCTCTTTCTAGTCACTAAATTTTAAGAAATAAAGTATTTTACGTATTTAAATCAAGTGAACACGTTCCATTTTCCTGCCCTCGTTGTCATATATTGATAGATTTTTGGTGCGAGCTTGGCAGTAGTCTATAGTATTACTACAGCTGTTCATGCTCTTTCCCCCTCAGCCCTTAATACTCGCTGGTTTTAAACAGGTACTTAAGATTTCACATTATTATCCCTCAAGCTTGAAATTTAGTTAGACTTGGCCCTGCCATGTTAGGGACAGAAACTGGGCAGCACCGAAGTCCACAGCTTGGGTAATTACGCAGCTTCAGCCTCCCTGCAGAGCATCAGGCAGTTTCCCTGCAGAGTACCAGGCAGCAGAGAATTAAGATGCTGCTTCTTTATTTTCTTTATTCCTTCCCCCCAAATGGCTGAAATGCATTACAGGGACTTAGGGGAGGGAAAACATTTTTAATTCCTCACTGAATCTATCTGTTCTTCCAACCACTTGAAGAAAATTGACAGAGACCACTAGCACATGGATACAAAATGGTCAGAATGATTAAATACCAGAATTCTTGTAAAAGGGTTGGGCTGCCATAAATATACTATTCAGTTAGTATACAATTATTGGTAAAATGCTGAAAATTGTCTCCAAGTCTCCTCTGGTTCATCCTATGTGAATATATACATGTATATAAAATATATATAAATTAACATGGAAAAAATCAACTTGGAAATATAAAAGTTAAGCTTGATTTGAACTCTGATCCTACACATGTTTATCTGGAAGCAAAAATTATTGCATAACTACCAGAACCGTGCTGAATTCTGAATTCATAAGCTATTTCTTATTTCTAATTTCTATAGCCTGTCAAAATCTCCATATGGAAGTGCCTGCTGAAGACTTTTTTTTCGTGTTAACGCACTGGAACTTGCCAAAGTAGCCTTGCTCATGTTTTTGCAACTCAGTTTTCATCAACCTTTTAAGTAACAGTTAATTCTTTTTTCACTACTGAAGCATAGATTTCAGAAGCAAAAATACTTCTGTTCTTGGTTGAACGTTGTGTTAATTCCAAGCTCTGGTCTATTTTTGCAATGCTCAAAGTCTAACGTGGCAGAACCAAGACTCCTTGAGTTCCAAACTGGAGAGCAATAAGGTGGTATTTCATTTTTTGCTCCCCTGCCAAAAATAAAAGCAACAGGAGGATCCTATCAAATAATTAAATTTAACAAAAGCAAACACAGTATTAATGGCTTGCAATAGATGGAGAACAGAAATAGAGGTACCACTGAAGAGATATAAAATATTGTGTCAAGATGCAGTCTCTCAGGAACAGTGTCAATCACAAGTTTTTAAATCAGAACAAGCCTAAAAAAAAACCAGCTTTCAGTTTTACTACGAAAACAATACAAGATGTGAACAAACCAAACTTGGGAAACCAAAACAAGCCTGACCCCACACAGACTTCCCCACCCTACACAGGGGAGTCTCTAACAGAAACCTTTTCTCCTGTTACTGTCTGTTAATTCTGGGTCTTTCTCAATTCACTGCCATGTAGGAACCTGGTTTATGTATGCACATACATACAATATACATGGATTTACACGCATACTTATAAACGTACACAAAAACTTGCAGTTTCCCCAATTAGGCACCAATGCAGTAATGACTAACACGGAAACTAGCACCCATCCTGACCCAAACGAAAATAAAACGAAAATAAAGAACGAAACACATCCACTTCAGGCTTCTCGGTTTCCACTACATGAGGTGCTCCCTAGCGAAAGGTTCAGTTGTTGCTGTCTAAGAAACCGAGAAGGCCAGCGTTGACATCGCTGCTGTAAGTATTCTAGTCACACATGAAGCAAACCAAGAATTAATCACTGCAGCCATCCCTTTGCTACAGACACGTACACAGTACAAGCAATTCCCAGTCTGACTGCAGCTACACACAGAGCATAAATCAAACAAGCCATTCTGTACTCATATCTCTTTTCCTATTTTCCTAAGGTAACTCACCCTTTCTCTGCTCTAGAAATGCAATACATCTAAGCAGAAAACACTCGATATCCTCTAACAAACACCATCTTTTCCTTTTTTATGGGGATGACAAGATAACAAAGGTAAGAACTACCATACAGCTTTCCAGTAAATTACTCAGAATTAGACTGAGCACAGGTTTAACACAATCTGGCTTAACAGAGGAACGCATGAGTTAATTACACATGCAGATTTTCCTGTTCTACACAGTTGAAAAAGAAAAATCATTCCATGCTCTAAAACAGGATATATAGCTTACATAGTACGAGCTGGAGGAACGGAGACATATGGAAGACTAGGAAAAGGTACTGCAAGATGTCAAAGGGATAATTTTAAGACTGGCAATAGTACAACCACCAGATTTGACATCCTCTGCCAACCCTACTGAGTAACAAGGAAAAAGGTTGAGACTTCCTAATTAAGACACAGCGCTGCTGCTAGGAATTTGCTTGGGGACTTCAGCATGGCATGACAAATTAAAACCCCTGGGCTATGAATATTAGGATCAAGACTCCAGTTTTCACAGCCATTTCTCTGGTAGCAACTGTGTCAGACTTGGCTGTCCTTCTGCCCAGGACAGTTGGGCTTCCTGGTGTTCCCTGTCACATTGCCTTGGCCCAGCTGTTGCACAGCTGCTCATGAAACAGCTAGCCCAGAAAAGAAGGCTCCGGGGAGACCTTACAGCAGCCTTCCAGCACTAAAGGGGGCTGCAGGAAAGCTGGGGAGAGACTCCTTGTCAGGGGGTGGAGTGATAGGAGTGGCTTTAAATTGAAACGGGAGATTTAGATTATATATAAGGAAGAAATTCTTCACAATGAAAGTGGTGAGGCACTGGCACAGGCTGCTCAGAGAAGCCCCATCCCTGGAGGTGCTCAAGGCCAGCCTGGATGGGTTTGTGAGCAACCTGGTCTGGTGGGAGGTGTCCCTGCGCATGGCAGCTGTTTGGGTTTTAAGGTCCCTTCCAACCCAAACCATTCTATGATTGTAGGATCTGTTGCTGGTACTGAGGCAGGGACAAGTGACCTAGAGTAGAAATCTTGGATGCCGGCTGTTACAGCATTCATGCCTGATTAAGTACCTGCTGGACCACACCTAAACAACACAGGGAAGAGCCTCAGATTTCCTCAAGCACTGGAGAAATACAAGACTGCTACTGAAGTGTGTTTTAAGCAACATTAATTACTGAATTAAAGATTGGCATACTGAAGAATACAGACATATCTCAACTGACAGCTCTGAAAACAGATACCTCATGCAACTGCTCTAGAGAGGGATCAAATGAAAAAGCCAGACTCAGAAACGCAAGTCAGCAACCTTATCTTCATTCAGGGACATGAATGAAGTTACATAAAAACATGAACAGTCAGGACGTTTGTTTCTTATTCTTTTAAAAGTTCTTACTTCTATGAACATTTTAAACCAACGCCTCATGACTGCTGCAAACATCCTGCAAGTTTTATATCACTTCAGAACACCTCATTTTATATCCACACCTTCTTTAACTGAAATGCCACTGGTTCTTTGCTGAACTCTCCTTTATAAAAGGGATATCGACATCAAAAATCAGACTGGTAAGATCTCAAGTTCACTGCATTCAGTGATCACAGCTAAAACACACAGAAAGGGTGTCTTGACTTGTTTCATTATGCTACTGTTGAAATATTGGCATTTTTAGATCTTGAGCGCTCTCTGAGCAGGACAGAATTTTCAATCAAAAAATAAAACCAAAGCCAACATTCAGAATTTCATCTTGATCTCAGATTGACTACTACCACCTCTAAAAAACAAAAACAAACAAAGTGCAAACTATTAGGTCTAGTACTTCCTGGCAATACTGCATCGAAGAAATCATTAGTTACTAATCAGTAGCTTTAATTTCACACCCGTAAAGCCTCTGTAACTTATCAACCAGTAACAATTGATGAAATGAGAGGCTGCCTTTAGTCATACTCTGCCAAATGCTGGTTAGTGTTCTCACATGTCAGTAAACACACACTCCCAATGAGCTGAGCATAAAAATATTGCTATATTAATTTTTCCTCCATTTGAGCAGCAGCTACAAATTGCTGACCATAAAATCCAGAGGAGTTCAAGAGAACAGAGTGCAGTAGGAACAGTAATTCTATTGAGATCATAATAAAAATTGCAAGCGATTTCAAATGAACAAACTTGAGTAAAGTTCTGTGTTAGAATGGAAGTTGTCACCTCAATGCCAGTAGTCTCATACTGTTGTTTTCTTATTTTCTGTATCAAACATTAAATACACAGGAAGGTGAAAACAGTTTCAAATACCTCACTTTGAAGATTATTCTATCATAGTGCCAGTTTACATACAACTTAGAGGAAAGGATCGGCCATATGTAGCTGTTTTAGACTTTTTTTTCCTTCATCTCCAATCAAGGAGGAGAATCCATGGCTTACGAGATTAGTAACAGAATCATTCATCTATTAAACTTATGTTGTAAGCAACTGGAGAAAGCAAAAGCATATTAAGTCTTCATAAAAGAATATATCATTGTTAAGTTTTACAGTAATTTAATAGGTAACTAGTGACTACCAAATGTTATTAGGTTGAATAGCCTGCATGATCTCAACTTTTTTTTTTTCCATCCTTACAGAGATCTCTGGTTAAAAACACACCTTAATTTTCAAACCACCTTTCAAACAGAAATTTTCACTGGCAGTCAATGCTGTAGAACAGAAGTGAAAGTGATCATACTGCCACTCCTATGTTTAAGAATGTAACACTTGCACTAAGCAGAATGATAGCTGTTCTCAATCATTAATACTAAGGTACTACATTTGTACTGACAGCTATGAGGAGATGGAAAAACAAAACAAAACAACCATAAGCCTCCCAGTAATGAAATGCATTTGAAAAAAAAAAAAACAAACAAAAAAAACCTGTAACAAAATGATGCATGTTAAAAAGAAATAGGTATGCAATTTTTGGGAGTACACAGAAGAAACGTAGTAAACACGTAAACTTTAAACACTCACCATCTGAATGGGTTTTTTGTGAAGATCTCGTTCAGTCACCAATTTTTCTTGGTCAGTGACATAAAGGCCTTTTTGTGCCAGAGCTTGTATAACCGCATCATGACCTAGAAGTGGTTTTGCAGCATCACTCTTGAGAATAAGGCTCCCAGCACGACAGTAGAGTTCTGCAGACAGCAGCAAGTTAACAACAGGTGGTTTAATGTGCTCCTGGTCATATTGGTCTGTGTAAAATGGTTCTCGCAGTTCTTCTGGAACATTTTCTACCAAAAAAAAAAAATGAATAAAACATCTGTCAGTATTAGAAAGGATAGGTATAGCACTAGTTCTTGTTTGGTTTGTTTTTAAGCATGTGGACTCCAAATTATGTCACAGAAAGCACCTTCAAGGGAAGGCCAGAACCATTACTCAGTAACTTTGCATACAAAGGTAAGAGTTAAACAATATATAGAAACTTAAGGAAAAATTCAAAGAGTTCCACTCTGCGAAGGCCACACCAGAAGGCCAACCTGTGGTTTACATTACCATTAATTTCAGATTTTCTGGCGTTTCCAAATACATGCTCAAACATCCTAATTCCCTTCAGCACAATATTATATAGGTCAGACATTTAGAGACAAAACAATGTCCATTCAAGAACAGAAAAACTGTCTGTTACTGTAATAAAATGGAATGGAACATTTGAGCAAAGATTAATTCCTGAGGCAAAAAGGGAAACTTCCACTCAGCAGCCTTCTAGGTTTTATATATGCGTATTGTGCTGCTTATGTCAAAGGTTATGCATCACAGAATGACAATCCAGCAGTTACACATAAATAAGTGAGTGTTTTAATGAAATTAAAATGAAAAAAAAAAAAACAAACAAGGAAAATTATAGGTATCCTTCTGACAAAATACTGAAGTATTATTTGTCTATTTATGTTAGTGCTTCTCTTTCAATAGTAGATTTTTTTCTTTTAAAATGAACTAGCTTAGAAAGCTATGCAAAATTCTTTCAAGTTTATACTGCGATTTTAACCCCAAAATTGGCAGTCCAAGATGATCTGTAACAGTTTTTCCAAATACTTTATAAAGCCTCAGAGGGAGTATACTTCTTGCTGTCTACCACAAATGCAATAGTTACAAATTAATTCGATATGATATTAAATCAAGTAAAACAAATCACCAGTGATGGGGAAAATAACTTGGACGTCATTTCAGACTTCACATTTCTAGAGATATGCACTGCAAGATGCTCCACATCCCCCTTTAAGAATTTCACTCCACATTGTTTTAAAATTAGTTAAGCCAAGAGCATTTATGAGAGAAAGTGCATGTGATTCCTTCCCTGAACCCAAGTGGAAAAGCCTATTTAATTGCTGCAAGGAACAAAGCATGTAGGAAAACAGTGATGCAACTCCAGGTTTCTGTCCAATTCCCATCCCCGCCGCCTTCAGCTGGCTAAATGGCTACGCAGACGAGATTTGAAGCAGAGGGTGGAGTAAACAGCCCAATACGGGTGGAGCAGGAGAGACAGAGAAAAACCCACAGAACATGCCATCACAAGATAATAACAGATTATCTTCTTCCTCATACATATTCTATTACTGCCCATGTGCTCCCATTAAGGGCTCCAGACGAAGAGCTGGCCGCCTTCTAGCCAAGAAAGGATAAGACAAACATCAGACCTTCTCTGAGTTACATGGGAAGTTGGGCTGGGGTGGTGGTGGAAATGAGTAGATCAAATCCTTTGTGATTTCTTAGAAAGCCTAAAAACTTCATTACCATATCAAACAAAACCTTGAGGCAGGAGCAGTTAGATAAACACAAACAGCAGTTACGCACTCTGTGCTTTAGATTCAGAACAATGGATTTTAAGACTGAAAGTTTGAAATTCAGATTTCAAGTCCCAAAATTGAGCCAGAGGAGAAATCTTAAGATAGGAAACAGCAAACCCTTTGCCTGTGAGTCTTTACTGATCTTTTATCTCTGAAACATACCTGAAAGTGACAAGATGCATTAAGTGTATTTGTCATGGAAGAAGGACATCCATTCCTGGGGTTTAATAAGGAAAAAAACCCAATACACTAAAATCAAGATGATAGCTATCAAAGACAAACAGATTTTTTTACAGAAATATTTCTGTATTTGAAAAATACGGCAAGAGAGAAAAATATACTTATGCCATTTCTTTTTTTTTCCTTGGTGGTCACAAAAATGAACCCAGAATAGAACCTTAATGGTGTTCACGAAAATAAACTTGGAATTTAAAATTATTGGAGAAACAGAACATGGACAGAAGGTGCTACCACGAGACATGGTGACCGCAGACATATTCTGAAGTTAAAAAAACAAACAACAACAAACCATTGTGAAAGCATACACCTGAAGAAGCCCTGCTGTAACAAGATGAAAACTTGTCTTCAGAAAGAGTCCCCTAAGTTTTGCACACAGGAAGATACGCACTTCTTCCCCACTTCTAATGCATGTATCCGACTGCCTGATGCCAGACTGGATCCTGCCAGAAGATTTGGACTGGAGGCTAGCTTGTGACAGCGAAGGAGCACAGCGCAGGGCAAAACACAGCAGCTTGATGCGGGGGGAGCTGCAACCCGACGGCTGTGCCTAGCACCCTGCCACAACCACCACGGGGCCGAAAGCTATTAGCAGCAGCGCCGGCACGACTGGAGAGAGTGGAACTGCCCCGTGAGGCAGGGCAGTGCCCTAACACTGATGCCCATTATGTGCATTTCAGCAGTCCCTTTCCTTGCCCAGCTGACAAGAGTCCTTCATATTAAGCTGGAACAGTAAGTAACCGTTTCATAATCAATAGTGTCGCACATTCTGCCACAACGTACCATTGACCTTGGAGTTTGTGGCAAAGAAGAGTGATTATATTAGAGATATATGGGTGATTATGTCAGGGATATGAGTGGGACACTGAGTGTGGGCTTCAGCCCGTGAGGAGCTGGGGATGTGCTGCGGAGGCTGGGAGGCCCGGCCTGCAGCGCCCAGCGGGCACCTCACGGGCACATGGACTCAGGCTGTTCCCAAACCAGGCAGCAGTCACAGGCTGCCACGAGGGAAATCTCAGCTCAGCATGAGGAGAATTCTCCCCAGGAATGGCGGCCAAGTGCTGGAAAAGGTTGCCCAGGAGGCTGGGAAGCCACCACCTCACAGGCTTCAGGCCTGTCAAAGCCCTGAGAGGCCTGAGCTGGCTGGGAAACAGCTCTGCTGGGAGCAGAGATAAACCACACCTCCAGAGAGCACTCACACCATTCTTCTCCTCTGAAATTGTCACCAGGATCACAGGTTGCAATTTTGCAAGCCTGTTCTTGATATCGATTGATTTTTATTTTTAAAAAAGTTCTCTTTAGAGAAGAAAAACATGAAAGGATGCATTCCAAGCTTTAAAATAAACAAGGTATGTTTGTAAATGAAATAATTCTAGCTTACCTTTCAAGTTTAACAGTTAACTTTAGAGGGATGGAATTACCTAAAAATAATTCATGGCTACTAGCCCTGAATTTACCTTTAGAAAGGGCTTTATTTAAAAAATATACACACAACTCTGCTCAGATGAATTACTCCTTGAGACAGTGTCATGTCCTTCTTGGGAAAAAGTTATTCATTATAATGTGGAAAGTCTAAGCTTTCTCTAAAAATTAACTTTTTTTGTGGTAAAATTTCCAGATTTCCATATAGACTAATATAATTCCTGAGTTACATGACTACAAGATTATGACAGTGAACAACTCCAGGTTTTTGAATGCGTGCATTCAGGAAGCGTACACACTTGAAAAAGAGGCCTTTTTGATGGAGGCTTCTATTCCAGAAGATAACATAAACAAGTTAAAAATACTAGGGCTTCCCTATTCTTGGGAGCCAAAGGCCACATTAAACCTCAGACTAGAAAATTTCCATCTCTACAGGTTACTGACTTCCACCAACAAGCACATTAAGAAAAAACTACTTGTAAAAGGCTTTGAGATTTAACAAAGATTTATTCTGTGAAAGTTCTGACTAATACCTTCAAGCACTTCCTAGCGCAAACCTGTAGATGAATTTATGCCAGCTCTTAATGGACTCAATCACTTGGCAGTTTTCTGCAGGCCAGCAAAGGTATGCCTTCGCCATACAGTATCAACGTAAGTTTCTGCCATTCAGACTCCACTTGCTAATGTGCCACATTGCCATTTCGACACAGAGTAGAGCTAGAGCCTTCATGAAAGTCGAATCCCTGAGGACCAAGAACAGGCCAGGAAAATGAGATTTATACAATAGCTTTTGATGAATTTTCATAGTTTCCTCATGAAACTCTTCCTCATCTTATTAGATGAGGAAGACACTTCAGTTTGCCGTTGTGTTTTGGAGGGGCCTTTGATTTGCTCTGTCTGCCACTTCCTTTGCTGTTCTTGACTAACTTGTGCCAAGGAGCAACTACCTAGAAGATCAGCTTCTACAGACTTAGGGCAGACTGACTTTTGCTGTCACAATTCTTACCTTTCTCCACTGCAACTAAACTGAACTTGAGAGATACTTGTTTATTTAAAGTATTTCTGTGAAAACAAATCTAGGCCCTACCCCCATCTCTAAATGCCACAAAAATAGACTGCTAGTCCACTCCTTGGGGAGCAGCTCTGCACTCTGAGCATGCAGTTCACATAACATTCTGAGGGTGTCTTGCTGATGAGCCATCATGAAATAAAAACACAGAAGCCCTGCCACCCTCAAACATAGCAACTGAGTAGCTTCCAATACCTACAGGCTTACCCTGACAAAAAGCCTACAGTCCTCAGTTCTGCCTCATGTGCTGAATTGGAAAACAACTCGTAAAGATATAAAGGGGTTGAGTACATTGCAAGCTATTCCTCACCTTACATCTCCTGCTTTACCAATTGGAACACGTCTTTTTGGAAATCTTGTGCAAAGAAACTCAACAAAAGCCATTTGTCTGTGGATGACTATTTTGGACGAAGGAAGAGAATTATTTTCTCTGTCATGATGACTGCTTGAAGAAGAATACAACAGAAGGTCTGATCTTTGTATGGAAAAAAATGTTTTATAGAAGACACGCTATCGAACAATAAGCCAAATATATTTTCTTGCAACACAGTATTGTTTTGAAGAGTGCTAGTTATATCAGATCTAAATTTCAGGTATAGTGTCATTGAGGCTTTTTTTAATTATTATTTTTTATAGGGGTCGCAGTTTCTAGAAAGATTTCTTATCTCAGACACAAAACAAAACAAACACCACAAAGTAAACAAAACAGATTCTAACTTCATGCCCCATCCAGACCTCAGTTATTTTTCCGGAGTGCTGAGCATCACGTAAGAAAAGCTGTTCTGGGCCACACTACTTGTCTAGCCTGTCCCATATTCTGTCTTCAGTAGCACAACAGGAAATGCTCACCAAGTATACAGGAAAAAACGGGAAAGTGTAACATCCGCTTTACCAACACCTGCCTATTTATTCAAGTTCTGATAAACCTAAGAATAACTTAAAATTACCCCTGAAAGTAAAGGGATCAACTCTAACTTGCATAAATACCTTCAGAACTTGTTTTCAAGATGGGTGAGATACAAGAAATAAAGATAATCCTATAGTTATAATCCCATCACACTCATTTGGCATCTTGATAACAGATCTTTATTGTAACTGTTTTAAATAAAGGATTACTTCAGAAATTTAGAGATAAAAACTTACTTCTTGAACTTAAGGACCTCAAACCACAAAAGAAAACTTTTTGTCAGCCATAACTACACAGACAGGAGGTGAAACATCTACCTCGGTGTCTGTACTACAGGCTCTCTTAGCTTCTAATTGAGGAAAATAAAATGGTTAAGAAACTGCTAGAACTATACAACTCTTGCATTAGGCAAACACATTTCAACTTTGTAGCAAGGATCTCCCATTACTACCACCTGAACCAGTAATGATGTACTTTTGGGAGGGAAGGGGGGCGGGTCGCTTAATTTTTCTTGCAAGCCTGGAGGGATTTTTACCCCCAGCACTATTTTCTGGACTGTGATCACCAAAAGCATTCATTCAGAGCCCTGGGTTTGCCAAAGCAAGTGGATAAAAGTTACTCATTTCTGCAACGGCATCGTATCCAGCTCTGCTCATTCAAGTCCCCCAGGTAGCTAGAAAAATGAACTTACAAGAACATCTCATATGGGAAAGCTGAGAAGTTCCCAATTCACTTTCCATGGACAGATAGTCAGAATGAGAGCACCTTTAAACATGGAGTCACTAAATTAACCCAACCGACTATCCTAAATCACTGAAGGAATGAAGCTAGAGGACTGCTGTAGTAGTGGCAATGATCGTTGAAGAATATAAAAGGGAAGTATACTTCATCTTGTCACATAGATGAGCATTTCGTTAGTCTCTTCACATCACCTTCTGCAGGCAGGCACTTCAGGTTTAATGCCAGCTATGCTCCAGGTAGGCTGGATAACATGAAGTCATTGAAAGAATAGATCATAAACTCCCTTACCTGGCGTTTTATCATGTAGTAAGAATCCTAACAACTTAATAATTCATCTTCCATACTTCTGTACATGCACAGTCTACAACTACAAATGACTTTGGCAAACCTGTTAAGCTCAAAAACTCCTTTGCTTTCATTTACTTAAAAAAAAAAAAAAAAAATAGAAAAAATCTACAGTCAAACCATGTTTCATGCATTAGACAGAAATTAGGGATACAATAAACTTCAAGTAGACCATCACAGTCAATGATTAGTCCAATCAACTGATTCTAGTAGGATTGACCAAAGTATCAATTTGTCAGTAAATAGTTTAGAAACGCGAGAAAAGAGATCATGATACATACACACACATATATATATAAATAAAAGGTTATCCTGGCAAGAATCCCTAATGTCTGCTTTTATACTCCCAACTCTTGTGCAAGTTTTAGCTAGCTGTCAAACTGAGCCAGAGTAAAGAAATGAGTTCTGCTAAGGAAAGATGATGAGGCGTTCTGGCCTGCAACAACCAGCGCAGCACATGAGAGTATTTAGTTAAAACTTGCTTCTGTCAGACACACAATGTGCATTTCCTCCCTTCCTGGTTCTACTGGCAACATCTGCAAACAGCAGTAAGTAGCAGCATATAATCAATTCTGAACATATTAATCATCAGGAGCAAGCTATTTTTAAGTTTCTTGGCTAATGTTTAGTTGCAAATGATGCAATTCATAATCTACTGCTTCAGACACCTATAGGTGGCAAATTGGATGTTGAAAGCCACACGGACTATTCTGTTTTGACTGCAGAAGACACTCAAACTGAGGTTTAGCGCAAGCACTCAGACCTGTGCAGCTTTTATTTAGCTTCAGTCCTGTCAAAAAGAATCATGCTAAGTCAGTGAAATTTATTACTGTGGCAGCATAACATGTTGTGTGGATAGCAGAAAAGCAAGAGGTTTAGCTTGACTTTAAAATTGTTCCCATAATATTCTCAGAATCATAAATGTCAGAGAGAGTCTTAACTTAGAAACTAAAAATTGGATGCAAAGCTGGCTGAAAAAAAGAGATATTCAAAAACTATTCAGAGGTTCCCTACCAAATTGGAAGAATGTATGGTTCAAGGTTCAAGAATGAGAGCTTTCATTCACACTGGCCAAGGTTCTAGAGAACTGATTCCAAGCTCCAAAGGGATTAAAAGCATTTTGGAAAACAAAATTATAATTCAAGATGATTTTGATTAGTGGAAGAAGTGGTTTGGAAATAGGATGCAGTTATATAAGTATAGCTGCAAAGCAGGAACCTACAACCACACGATTACAAGATGGGAACAACTGAGTAGGCAGTAGTTCTGCAGCGAAAGATATGGAGCGATAGTGAATCACAAATTGTATGAGTCAACAATTCTAGGCTGATGCAAAAATGACAAACATATTCTAGTGAATAAAAGAGAATATTATAGGTTGGAAAGATGAGGTAATTTTTTTCAAATCTACCCTGTAAATTTGGCAAGGGCTTAGCTGGACAATTAGATCTAGGTTCGTGTACAGCATTCACGCTGAACAGGATCACAGAAGACACGATGAAGAGGAAAAAAAGAATCCAGAAAAGCTTGACTTAAAATGAATTTGAAAAAAGCTTGTTTTGTCTAAACTGCAGAACAGAGAGGAGATGATGTCTTTATTATGAGAAAGGTGTTATAAAGAGGTAAGGCGTCCACAGTCCTCACATCCACCAGCAATAAAACAAGGAAGTAATGGATTTACAATGTGGCAAGAAGCACCAAGATTATTATACTCTTCCAAGATCTAGAGATATATAAGGATTCAAACTGACTACCAGACATACAATGGAATCTCTGTAATTACAGATTAAAAACAAAACAAAAAAAGAACCCAGGCTAAACAGACATCAGGAATAATGTATATTTAGCTCAGCCTATCTTCAGGATGCTGGACAGAAGAGCTTTTCCAGCTACATCTTCTGTGACTACAGTAGAGTGAGAAGACAAAACCTCACACTTGAAAATGATGACATTCACTTTTGTTGTTTGAGGAAAAAAAGGATACAGAGCAAAACACCAAGACCTTTTAAAAATTATTCTTGTTAATTAGATTCTTTTAAATAAGATTAGTAATTATTATTATATTTCAAGTCAAAACATATAATATCATCAACACAATTCAAGCACTCCTTTGGAAAGCAGTTTTTCTATACTCAAATAGTTAACTCCCAGCATTGGGAGCTAATGCTGAAATTGAGTGCTTGCAGATTTCATTTCTAAGGTGAAACATTGCCCCTCAGTTACTGCTAGCTGTGTCACTAAAATCATCACAAAATGTTATCACAAAATGTTTAATCTATCCTGCACTAACATGGAGACGCTTTTTGCAAAACAAAACAAGAACCATCAAGATACAAAACCCTAGACTGTCAATACATAAATATGAGTGCTGTCTTCAGTATTTCTTAAAAAAAATCTTCCTATAAAATATTCTTCAAACAAGATGCCTTCAAGATGTTAGTGTACTTACTCTTATAAAGACAGCTTACCAGCAAGACAACTTACTTTGACTTGGCTATGTTGTCAGCCAGACTGTTCTCACAGCTTCACAGATAACAACACACAATCGGTCTCTGGTTTTCGATGCAGATAACAATCATCAACCACCAAAAGTCACAGCTACGTCTTAATGGATGCTCCATATTCCAGAATTCTTCTTCAAGAGAATTCTCTTCACAACTCCTACTCAAGCTTTACCCAACAATTTTGACTGTACTACAATATGCTTTTAGGAATGCAAAACATGCCCACTGGAGCTGAAAGATGTACCCATCTGATATATAAAGATATGGACTTCTCCAGTGGATCACAGCAACTTCTGTCTTTCATTAATCCAAGTGAACAGCAATCATTTCTTGCAGAGAGGGTGGGGAAAAATCCTTCACTTCCCCCACCCACTCAAGGAATTCCAGTATTTCAAGGATTAAAAAAAGAAATAAAATGTGGCCTCTGTAAGCACTCTAATAATCCTCTGTAATTCCTTTGTATGAATGCATATAGTGATAGCTGGCAGGAGACGTGGCTGAGGTTGTGATCTAGTCTGAAGAACTAAAACAAATAGTTTAAAAAATCCAATCCTGTCAAACTTCCTTCCTTCTTGGAAGAGGTGAAGGTCAGTTCTTCTGTTTCTCTCCAAGCATAAAGGAAGCGTTTGTATTGCAGACATGTAAGTCTCGTGTACCGTTTGTCCCTGCTTTAGACAGGAACTCTGAAGCTACTAGTGATATTAACCAGATAGAGGAACCGTGAGAATAGAAACACTACTAGTGCATTTGTTTAGCTCTCCTCTTACCAGTTAGGTTATGGAATTATTTAGGGGGCAAAAGGAGTGATCACCTCCTCTAATGATGTCTCATTTGTGTGTCTCTGAACCACCACAGTAACAAGGAGCACAAGAACCTGTTTTGGATCACGCTTTCCATAAAGTGTTAACTGACAAGTACCCGGGAGGTTGCTTTACACATCCAATAACAACTCCACCAAGGTGAACCAAGACATTTCAACCACAGCCTGAGAATGTGTCCAACTCCAATAGCAAAAGCTTTTCAGGTTAGAATGCTGGGTTATGCAATTGCACAAGCACTGTGCACCCGACACCCCACAAATACAGCCTATAAAGCCGAGCTACTCAAAAAGATCATCATCTCTCAACACCTAGGAACAAGGACTTGAAGAATTATCACTAGTACTATTTCCCTCTTACGCCTGCAAAGCTGATAAAGCCTTATACAAAAGCATTATGTACCTCCTCAGTTTTACAAAGGAAAGTAAGGAATACTTACTGGCAAGTTTTTATAATGGAAAAACATCAAAGTACTGTTTTCATTTCTCATGTGATGAATATGCATTTCATTTCAGTAGTCACTGACCTTAGCAAAATTTCACTAGGTTCAAACACTTTGAAAGCGGCTTTTTGGAAGCCCCGTGTCAAATATCATTGGTTCCCAGGGGCATCATAATGGCACACCTTTAACCCTGGTGAAGTATGTGAAACAATGCTCTGGCCTTAAATGCAAAAGCCACAAAATTCCAAAAGGAGGGACCTTTTCCTGTTATTCTACACAGGAGAGGGGTGAAAATATAGACTGCGAACATTTAGCTCACCTTTCAAAGAAAACCCCTGTTTTTAAATCATAGAAAACTAGACGATTAATATACGACAACTATAAAAACAAACAACAATAACAACAACACCACCCAGCCTGGTAAGTTTTCAAGATGCCTTCCTCAGAAGACCTCTGCAGCCTGGTGTTCCTCAGCGCCTGACAGCATTTCAAGGATAGGATAATAGTTCTGGTATTCCTCAAGGCCCGGTATTTCGGAGACCCAGAAGTGTCGCCTCTCAGAGGCATTACAATCAGCTCTATTTACACTCGGACAAGGAAAGCCTGCTGTACTCTGCAGGCCAAAACCCGGCATTAAACGCTTTTCCCCCAAATCCTTCTTATTGCTTAACCACTCAAATGGCTACAGGCTCCTGGCACACACGTCAAAACTGCAGCGCACGTCCATTTCCATCGCTAACCCTCAATTCAGCTCTCCAACACCCAAACACAGGCTTGTTTTGCTGGCTTGTTTTTTTTTTTTTTTTAATTTATTTTTGGCCTTTTAGAAGCGTGACCCCGGGAAAAAAAAAATAAGACAAACCACGATTTGTAGAGTTCAAATCCTAGAATAAAATTACATTGGCTGTAAAATACAGGAAAATACTGAAGGAGGCGGCGGTGCTGAGGAGGCCAGAAGGTGATGAGGGGAACAAGAAACCCCCCAGGACCGAGCTGCCTCCTGCCGCCCCTCGGCAGCTGCTGGGGAGCGGAGCCACCAGGCAGGAACCAGCATCAAAGGCCGGGAAGGAGCCGACGCCACCTACCTGTCCCAAAGGCTTTGGCCACCAGCCAGGCGAGATTACAGGCGATTTTGGCTCGGGAGAAATCATAATGGTCGAAGGGCTTGATGGCGGGCACGATGAAAGTCTTCCTCATCTCCTTGGCGTCCGCGGCATCCCCCATCTTCCTGCAGGACCCCTGGCGGCTCCCAACTTACATGGTTGATCCTCCTCCTCCTCCTCCTCCTCCTCCTCCTGCAGGAGCAGCCGAGGGCGCGGAGCCCAGCTGGCCGTGCCGGGCTAACGCCGCCTTCCTCCGCGCAGGAATGTGGCAGAGCCCGAGCGTCCCCTTCCTCCTCCTCCTCCTCCTCCTCCTCGCTCTTTGTCTCGCTTCCCTCACGCCACCGCCCCCCCCAAAACCGGCCGCCAGCCCCCGGCTCGGCCCCGACAGCCGCCGGCCGGGCCCTGCCCGGCCCCGAGATGTCAAATCGCCGGCCGAGCGGCCCCCGCCCCACAAAACGCCGCGGCCCGCAGCGAGCCGGGAGCGGGGCCGGCCGCCCCCCGCCGCCCCTCAGCCGGGCGCTGCCGCCGCCGCCCGCCGCCCTCGGCCCCCCGCCCGCCGCCGCCGCTGCGGCTGCCGCCCGCCCGCCGCTGCCGCACTGGCCGGGCGAGGCGCCGTGCGCAGGCGCTGCCGCCTCCCCACCGGGGCGGGGCGGGAGGGCGCTGGGCCCGGGCCGAGGGCCCCGGGGGCGGTGAGGAACCGGGACCCCCTCAGCGACCCCCTCAGGGACCCCCTCAGCGACCCCGTGAGGGGTGTGTGGGGATCCCGCCTGAGTCCTCCCTCCGGGTCCGGCCCGCTGAGGTGACCCCGAGCGTCTCCTGCTCTGTGCAGCCGCTTCGCCTGACTGGAAACTTATTTTTTTTTATCTTTTTTTTTTTTTTTCGCAGAGGTTTTCCGTGAAGGGAGCTGCCCCGAGCAAGAATAAGCGCACCCGCTCGCCCCCATGCCCGCCCGGCAGCAGCTTTGTATTTCCCAGCTGAATGTGGAGGGGAGGCTCTAGGTGCAGCCTGGGCACGGGGCGGCAAGGCTTTCAGGGGGCATTTTATAGAAATTATCACCTCGTTACTTTAAAAAAGACTTGAAATGGATCAGGGCACAGGGCTTGGCGTGGTTCCGCGGCCAGCCCTGCTGCTAGCGCTGGTGATACCAGGCTGTCATTAGGAGGCCGTGCTGTGCTCCCCAGCTTCAGTGCCAGCAGTCTGTAGTTACAGCAGTGAGCGCATAAATGAAGGGGTTGGGGAGGCCAGCGTGTGAGGAGGCTGCTGCTGACACATGCTCTCTGGGACGGGATTCCCAGGCTGTCATGCATACCGCTCATAAGTGCTGCACAGCCAGCTACACAACAAGGGCTTGCTTTTTGCAGTATGCAGCAGGAGGCAGGGAAGGAGAAAAGTTTAGAAATCCCTTTCTTAGCACGCATATGGCTGAAATTCCCAGATCCTCCCCAGCAGGAAGAGGAATAAGAACAAATTAAAATATAGGTGTGACTCAGGAACATGTTCTGCATTCAGAAAGAGTACATACTTAACTTTCAACAACTAAAGTTACACCTGTACTTCTGTGTTTTCCTGAATTAGTTATGTTTTTTTTTTTAATATACTTTGGAACTAAGTTACATATAAGACACTAAAAAGTATTTTACCTGATATGGATTTTTTACATTGTTTCTGGAAAGCCTGTTTAATCCCTCCTGTATATATAACAACAAACACCTGGAATTCAGGAGCTTTAAAACCTCAAATGATTAGACCTAAAACAAGTTCCTATGTTCCAAGTCACTTGCTTCTTGTATGACTAAGAAAATACCTAAAAGTTAGGTTGACTTACAGGAAGACATGTTTATGAAAATTCTAAGGCCATCATTTAGGTATGATGGGTATGGGTCCACTGTAAAAGGTCACAAGATTTTAAAAGCCCCAGAAGAATTTTTGGAAAAGGTGGGCTGTGGTAAGTGTAATAAAAATGTTTTTAGCTTGCTTTTAGAAGTGAACACATGGATATGAAGTCTGTGTAAGTGAAAAAGACCACCACCACTGGTTGCTCGTGCAAGTTCTGCTTTTGCAAACGTGCCAGATGTGATCTTGCTTACTGCATTGTCAAAGATAACAACAGTCAACATGGAAAACGATTAAAATTTAATTGTCCAGAGCAGATGAGCAGAAAAACTGAGCAAGGACTCATCCCCTTCTGCTTTGTTCCTGTCTATTCATTTCAAAATGTTTTAAATAGTGATAATCTCTTCTGTACACAATCTTTTTGTTGCAAAGTATTTTATACTTTAAAGTTTATTCCAAGTGGAAATGCGAAGCATTAAGAAATAAAACCAGCAGCTCCCAGATGTCTTTTCCTTCATATTCCCTTCCTTTGCTCACCTTCCCTCTCCCCTGGATTAGAAACCCATTTGCCCAGTTTTATTCTGAACTTATATCATAGACCTGATTCTTCACTGTCACGTGCCTGGTCATGCACCCAGCAGTTGTACCGAGCCTGTAGCCAGTGTCAGGCACCAGGAACAGATCTGACCACGAAGCTATGGATAATGGTGTGGATGATGGCTGTTGCTAATAGTTGTTGCTAACAGTCTTAACCTCGGGAGATAGTGGAACGAACCTTGACTAACAATGATGTATCTTGGTTTTCTCACTTGTGTCAAGATTTCACAGGGCTTCTGAAGAAGCTGTGTCTAGAGTACATGTCCTTAGTCTAAATTAGGGCTAGCACTAGAGTAGGGAATGTTCAGGCTGGAATAAGATCTAATGCATATATATGTATATATTTTTAATAATACTGTGTGATAACAGTGAAGTAAAATGTTTTAATTGACAATACCAACCAGCAACAGCTGCTTTAAACTACTGTAGTAGGGAAAATCCACAAACAGCAGTTTATGGAAAGTTTTCTAGCCTGTAGTACCTTAGTCCTGATGTTGGAAAAAGGCTAGGAAGAACACCGTGGGGATATTATCTTTAATTACTACTATGAAATTTGCCTACGTAAGATGCTCCCATTTATTTTTCTTAGCTCTTCTAGAGGTTACAGCACTCGTGACAGAAAGGGCAGCAGCTGAGGGGTGAGGTGTGCCCTGTAGCCCCTGGTGAAGAGGCAGCGTGACCAGGTTGATGTGATGCTGCCAGGCTGGCAATGTGCAGATGAAAGACCAGTCACATCCTGCTGCAATCCTTAGAAGTGTGCTTGTTGACTTTAGCAGGCTCTGGGTTGGATGTACATGTATGAGACTGAGCAAGCAGTCTATAAAGGATTCACTGATAGATACTACAATGTAAGGATGATGTCTGAAATTGAATCTCTGGTATGTGGATATATATGTTATATGATATGTTGTATATCACTGGACGTCAGGAGGGGGTTCTTCACAGAGAGCGTGGTTGCACACTGGAACAGGCTCCCCAGGGAAGTGGTCACTGCACCGAGCCTGTCTGAATTTAAGAAGAGATTGGACTGTGCACTTAGTCACATGGTCTGAACTTTTGGGTAGACCTGTGCGGTGCCAGAAGTCGGACTTGATGATCCTATGGGTCCCTTCCAACTCAGGATATTCTATGATTCTATGATATGCCAGCCTTTAAATCTTACTGTTACAGTATTTTTTTAAAATACTTCTTCATAAGTGATGATAAGAGCAGTAAAAGCGGGAGAGTTAGGAAAGTATATTTTTTTAATAGGTGTTGCTAAATGCAAGTGATTGTCTGAATAATTAAACTTCGGTGTCATTATGGAAATGTACGTGTATGTATGCAGTTTCTGCAAGGTAGGAGTTTTCTCAGGGCATGATTTTGGAGGGGAGTGTGCTCTTCCTGTTTCAGGATGATACAAAAGTGCAGGAACAGTTAAGTATTTTTCATGTTTCAACTTCTGTTAATTTGCAATCAGAAATGAAAACTTTCAGCTTGCTTGATACTTACAATGTGTTGGTTTGTCTCCCGTTGTCCTTTTTGCTCTGCTTACTTTTGTGTCTTTTCCAAGATTTTTTTGTTTGTTGGTTTACATCTGTTTTTCCCATTGGCAGCTTTCATGTCCTGCCCATCTCCTGGAATTGTACTTGTGCCAGGGGTTTTTCGATGACTTCTCTTTCTGGGCACTGTGTAGTACTCCCTAATTCCACTGTTCTCTTCTTAACGTTCCAATACCATCAGGGTGTGTGTGCAGAGAGAGAATACTACTGTTTCCCCTACTATAACTGATGTTTTTTATTGGAAACCTACGGAATAGATCCTGCCCTCTTTCAGTAAGAGAGATCTATTTCCTTTATGGCCATCTAGGTGCCTGAACTGTTTTCTGAGGAAAATCCTAAGCGTGATTTTATAAATGTTACCTTTAAAGACTAGAGCTAGCTTAGCTGCACTGTAAGATAAATTTTATAATGGGTAATTTAATTCAAAAAACACGTTGTAGAAAAATAAAATGCAGTGTTATTACCATAATGACAGCTGTTAGGTAAAGCTTTATTTGTACTCTAGTTCAGAGGAAAATGGATATGTCTCTAGTTTTTGAATTGTGTATTCAGGTCTAAGAAGTTTAAAGCAGTTAGCAAGAGTTTTTTACCAAGTGTGAATGAGAGCAAGTACTAAATTGTGTGCTTTTTCCTGTTGAATTATCCTGAACTATACTGAAGTGACTGAATGTTTTGTTTTTCATTCTGCTTCTGTATGTGAAGAAAGTTTTCAGTGCTCAAAAGAGGTAATTTGTTGGAAGCATATGCGTGTTTGTTGGTGGAGCATGAATAGACTTTAGTTTTCCATCTTCTGGTCCTGCTTTCAGTTTTCCTTGAAGCCTGTGTGTGTCTGAGTGAAACCAGCAGCAAATACTAGAGAATGGCTCTGTTAGAATGGGAAAATTTAATTGCAACAGAATTATGTTTTTAGAAGGCATGGTAGTGAAGGTGGATGAAGAGGAAAGCAAGAGAATAACATAGAACTACCTGAAGAAGTTTTTTTATTCTATTTATCTACTTCAAAACATCATTATCTAATCCACTGAATTTTTAGGCAGTTTCTAAGTTTCCCTTAACTTCCAGAGAGGTTGCATGTTATTGAGGATTTTTTAAAGATTTTGGTAGGAAAGAAGTACAAATAGCTGGAATGCTTTTTGAAAAGTGGCGGCGGAAAGTGTGCTTCACAAAGAGTTGTGCTGTGTCCATTCATCGGTATATTGTGACCCTCGCTGTTCCTGGAGATTTTGGTTATGCACACATGGGAAGGTCATCACAATTTGAGTGCACAGAATTCTACTTCATTTAGTTCTCTTCTGCCATCTTTTTAATTTGTTTATAATATTTTCTGAGTAGCTTTAAAGAAGTATACCTTAGAGTTAATTTGGAAACGTTTTCAATGTACGAAACTGTATAGGATGTCTAAGCCTCATGTAGAACAACTTGATTTAAATAGTCTCCTATTTCAATATATATTAGAAACATGGAAAGAGCAACAATTACTTTAATGGTCGCCCTAAACTAAATGTATGTGTTTACATTTATATTTAGTAATAAATACTAGGCTCCAACAAAGATTTTTAAGGTTAATTGTATGTGTAGTTCCCATTTGAAATCACTGCCACTACAGACGTGATTAAATTTAAGTCTGTATGTAATTGGCTTTCTGGGTTAAAGGTGTCATGCAGAATATTTGTTCTTGAAGAAATAACCCATATGATTTCTTTCTTCTACAGAGTCTCAAAAGAGAAATTAACTACAAAAGATTTATGCATCTGTCTGGTTGTTCTGTCCTCTACTTGTTTAGTCTTCACTGCTCTGGTTAACCTTCACATAATCACTTAGCCTACCACCCAACAGTTCGGGGTACTTACATCCCCATCTGTTATACGTGGGATGCTTTACCTACTCTGATGTGACAGCTTTTCCAGCATTTAATATCCTGCACTTTGTTTCCAGCAGGTTGAAAAACTGCTAAGTGGATTGGATGGTTACTTTTCTATTAGCTGTTTATTCAGCAAGAAGGCATGTAAAGAGTTCCTCTGTTATGTCAGCACCTTTCACACCACTGTTTAAGGTTAGAATTTTATTTTTTTTTAATACCATCTGTAACGGTTTGCTGTAACTTTGCTGTTTTCTTGAAGGCTTCTGTATAATTTCGCTTTTCCCTCTGTCATTTCCCTTGTACCCATCCAGCAGCGTGCAGCCCCCTGCATCTTTAAGCCCCTCCAGTCATATGACTCCAGTATTACATTTGGTCTGTTTGTTTGGTTGGTTAGTGACTATCTATTGCTAAATGATTCATAAAGAGCGTTTTGTTTTTATGTGAATAACTGTAATGTTAAAGAGATTTTTACTTCACCTTTACTATAACACCTATAGAAATTTATTGGAAATGGATAGAATTACAACTTCTTGCTGCAGATCTGTTTGACCAGTTAACATAAACATGTAAATATCATAGTCCATTACTGCAGACACTAATCCGGGTGCTCTCCTGCTGAAACAAATGTTGATCCTAATAGGATTCTGCTCATTTAAGAATTGCACAATTTAATTCTCTGCCCATTCTGTTAATGTCAGTAATGATGCTTCTTGACAGCTTCTTAAAAGCTGTGTGTGAATACTGCCCTATATTGTGTGTGGATATTACCATACAGTCACCATATATTACCATATCTTCATTTACTGATGTTATGAAGTGGAGCCCATTTCTTTAGGATGACTTCAGCTGACTATATGCTTAACTGCAGACTCTCATCAACTGCTCCACCCCAGTACCTATCAACTAGCTCTTTCTCAGCTGCCCTAAAGCAACCAGAGGCCGGGTTGCTCTGCTGCCATACAGTATACACAGCTGTGGTGAAGCACAAGGCATTCTCTTGGCTCTTACCTGGGCAGGGCAGGGAGCAGCCATGGTTCCACTGTTAGCACTGAGTATGGAAGTGGCAGTCGAAATCAAGGGTGCCAGAATCGGAGCCATCTCTTTGTAGTACCCAGTGTAGTTGAATGAGGATGAAGGAAGGCTGAAACTTCCTCTTTAAGGGAATATGTGAGCCCGGGTTGTGACGGTCATTGCCCTGCACACAGTTAAGCCAGACAAAGAACATCTGGGGCTCTTAGTTCTGCACAGTTCTTCATAATCCCGCATAATACAGGCTTTGTCTTAACAGCCACAGTACAGTCCTTACAGCTGACAATTTACTAAATGAGGGAAGATGCAGCCAGGGTAAGAGCATGCCTGTAGGCATTGCATTGAATCAAGGGGATGGTTATGTGAAGCAACAGAAGTAACCCCTGGAGATTTTGTACAAGAAAGTGGAGATGATGGGGTATATATCTGTAAGTTTCTCTTTGGTCTGGCAAATTTTGTCTGTGGCAAGCTCTTCCCTGCTTTATTTTCTGTTCTTAACAGAAAGGAAGCAATTGCCTGACTGGAGAATGTAAGGTAGCAGGAGAGATATCATTGCAATGAACCCCTGCGTTGATGCAGGTCCAGCTTGTTCAGTTGAGTGAGCAGTTTGCTATGCATAGGGCGTCTGTTGGGATTGGGTACTTAAGTCTCTGTCTCAGCTGGCAGTGTTTTCTTTTAGGATTGGGAAGAGCAGTAAGTTGTGGTCACCAGAAGAGAGGCACTGGGAAGCAAAAACTGGCTTAGTAAGAAAGCGTACGCAAAGTAGAGAGCACAGTGCCGTATTTTCTTCCTTTTTACCACCAAGGCTTTAAGTGTTTTTTTGCTGGTATAATTAGCAACACTATTTGTCTTCTTTGAGGGAAGAGATGAATTGGAGGTGGGATATCGAAGCACAAAGAGGTGAAAAACAAGAATTATAAATACTATTTTTGTTGTGTTGTGTTGTAGAAGCTCTAGTCAGAGGCCAGGATGTCACAGTGCAGAACAAAGTGATGAACTATGTTAGTTCAGAGTCAGAATGATAATGTTTTAGGTAGCAAGCAGTAGCAAATAAGGCTTTGATATTATTATATTGCTCTGATTTCATTACTTGAGTCCCACAGAAATACCCTCGCTGCTGCTGGAGAGCAGGTTTCCTGTGTATCAGCAGAAGATTAAGAGCCATCTGCATGGAGATGCTGTGTGTCTGCACTTCTGCTGGCTCTTTAATCATTGAAGACACACTGTCATGCTTCCCAGGGCCAACACCCTCTTATAACCACTGCCTACCTTTGCAGCTTCTTGCAGAACAGACGGTGTTGGTAACACAGAAGCCTTTTCTCTACCTTATGTTTTTTGCTCCCAGTCCCACTGATCTGGTAGGAGCTCTTTGTTCTTACTTGTCTCTTGTCTGTCTAGCCACACTTTTTCCTTGTTCAGGTTGTATAGTGCAGCAATGCTCTATTTTCAAGTATTTAAATCACTAATGTCAAGGGGAGATGTTTCCCTGCAGCTTTAGTTTACTCTGAAGCTGAATGGAATGAGAATGAGAGCCATGACTTAACTCCTCGTCATTTCACACAGGCTACTTGGGACCGGTGAAGCATGTCTCTGGCCTTTTTCCTTACATATCCAGCATGTTTGGCTGAATTGCAAATATTGTCAGCGGAATTGCTGTTTCATAGGCTTACTTAGTATTAATTTGTGCTTAACTGTAAGGCAGGCAGAGATATTCTGGGGGCCAACATGCTCTAGACATCCCCCCCACCTTCTCTCCAAGGAAAAAAGAAATTAGCCTAGAGAGCAGAAACATTTCTGGGCTACTTTTGTCTGTTGGTATTTTCTGGCCCTGTTCCTTCCAGTATTTCCTTTGAAATGATCTCACCAGACATATCCAGAACATACCAATTGATTGGTATATTTTCATTCTCTCTCTTAGTTTTTAATTGCTGAGAGGTTTCTTCCTCTTGGGCATGAGCCTAAGCCACCACCTTTCCACAGCTCTTTTCAGTGCTTGGGCAACTGTCGTAGCCTTCTTGCTTCTTGATACCTCACCATTGCCTGAAAGAGAGCTTCTTTAGCATGGGCTTCGGCCTCTGTTGTGTCTGAAATCTAATTTCTATGTATCTTGCTAGTTGCCACTGAAAACAATATTGCCGTGGCAAGAAACTGTACAGAATGACCTTGTCCTAATAGGTTGTGTGCCAGAAAAGAAAGCTGGAGCAGTGAAATTGGACTTTAGCACAGCTCAGTTTTGAATCATTGGATTTAAACAAAACCAAACCATTTTAACATGGAAATTCTAAGCTTGCGTTGTGTAAGAATGGTGTGTTATTTTGCCAATTTTTTCACAACCTATCCTAACACCCAAGTCAGCTGAGTTGTATTACGAATTTGCACAGATTTAATCCACTGAGTTGTTCAGCAGATAGAATCCCATGAGTCTTTCATAAGAATTTCATATTGCTTTCCTTAAAAAGAAAATACGTCAGTGGAGTCTTTAACATATAGCACAAAAGTCTCCTTTTACACTGCAGTACTTCAGACTTTAATACCCAAAGGGTTAGAAAACACGTAGTGATCGGGAGTGCAAAGTTGCTAATCAGAATTATTTTCAATATAAAAACTAAAAATGCATAAAGTGCTAAATTGTTTATTTAGTATAAATTTAAGTGATTCCAAAATTTAGAAGTATATATTAAAACTTATAATCTGAGTTGAAGCAGGCATTATCATGCTGGAATTTTTTGTAGCCAATTTACAAATCCCAGAAAAATAAGGTTTGCATGGAAAGTTCTTGGCAGATCTCTCTTGGAACAGTACAAACTAAACTGCTTAACAAGGAGGCATTCATTATTTCTGTCTTGCTACCCTCTGTTATTGTGGAGTCACCAGCTGTAAGGTTACTGGCATCTTTGAATTTTTCTAATAAAAAGCATAGGGAGCAGTCATTCAAGTGTGGTAGTGAGAGATCTGTTGTGTATTTTAGGCTCACTTTCTTTTTTAATAGCTGCCATACTTTATCAACCTGAGCTATCGCCTGCATGTTCTCACAGCAAACAAAGTTCAGGAAACTTGCTGAATTTCAGGACAAATCTGTGGCTTTATCTTCAGAGCTTCATGGACCTGCAACCTGTGATTAAACAGCCTGACAACTTAGGGCCACAACGTGCGAGAAGTGGAGGTTTGTCTGCTTAGTGTAACTAAGTGGTAAATAGTGATAAATGGTTCATAGAAACAAAAGCTCAAGAGAGTTAAAGGCTTTATATTCTTGAGCATTTAGTGATATAATCTCCTTTTTTTTTGGTAACCTTGAATACTGTAGTCTTGTATAATTGCTGTTTATTAGTAATTCCACTTACTCAGTCCTTTCAAGGCCTCAGCTTTATCACACCTTAACTGTATTTGCTGTTATGCGTTGTCTAAAAGAGACAACATTCTCTTTTATGCTGTAAAGCTTAATTATACATTACTGAGTTTAGATATATCCCATAAGATAATAGTTCTTCAGTTTTATGTTTTCATATTTAATAGTGTTCTTCCTTGCTGAGCTGTGTAAGAATTACATTTATGTGAAAAACCCATACGTTATCCAGTATTTGGTGCAGTGCCATTCTCTGATCAGAGGAGCCAAGCTATGTTCCGAGAGTGTCTTCACTGGACTTGGAGGGGATGGAGTGGAAGCTGTTTTCAAATTCAAGAATAATTTCTACTTTTTAGGTTTGGATTTGAGGGGATATTCTGAATTAATGTCCTGGTACCAGCAAGTGCGGAATTAGCTGAACTTGAACTTGGAGCTCAGTTGTTTTGTCTGAACTGGGTTTCTTAGAAGAATGTAAATAAGAACAACCTGAGAAACCTGTAATTAGAGCCAAGTTTTGACAAGGTATGTGTTCAGAGATGGACTACTAAGGCCTAGGGTGAAGTTAATTTTCGATTTACACAGATTGCTCCTTTTCTTGTTTACCCAGTCCATCTTCAGACTGATCCATGGGGCTTTGGTTTTCTCAGATTAGGATGTAGCATAAAATGTTTTACTCCCTTACATCCTAGGCACTTTATGCCAGGAGATAGGTATAAATAACTCCAAGACTTGCTATTCAGTGCTGTTACTCTGTCATTCTTTAATCTCTGCTTTTGTGTTTTGTAGGATGACTGTTGCACATCTATGCATACAGTAGCATTTGTCTGGGAGGACAGTTCATCCTTGCCATGCATGAATATCCAAGTGCCAGGATAAATTTAGTTAAATGATCACATTAATGGTAATTATTTGTATTGATGAAGCAAGAAAAATAACTGAGCAAATTGAAATATTGGAATTTTAACATATGCTTTCACACATTGCCCAGGTGTTTTAAGTCCATAAAATCTGAGTAGTGCATTGGTTCTGTAATGGCTCGATTGTGGCATTTTTAGCTATATTGAAATACATTTTTAGAAAAAATAAAGAAGTTCTACTACACGGGAAGCTATCTTATTTCATCTTTGCATAGAAATACTTAGAAAATGATTATATGAAGAACTAAAGGGGCAGAACTATATTTGAAGTCTTAGTTAAATGACACTGAATCATTTCTGGCACTAACAGTGCTATATAATGCAAACCATTTGTCCACTATAAAATTGTTTTTCCCTTTCAAATTTCAGCATGGTAGCTTTCTGTTGATAGGTTCTACATGGAGTTAGGTGTTGTCCATACTGGTGCAGCTGGCATAAACACTCTATTGTGTATTCTGGCTGTTAGGACAGAAAGGTGATGCTGCTAAGGCCACATCCAGATTACTTTTTTACCACTATGTTATTTGTTACAGCTAATGAAAACCACGGCCTCACAGGTGATAGGAAAACAAACAAACAAACCTTTGGGCAAGTGTTTATACATTATTTAGTACAGAGGAACTGGCAGGAGGCTCTAGCCTTGCTTTTCTAGCTTCTCAAATTTATATATATGGTGTTTATGAAAAAAGTTATGGGAAAAAATGAGTGTTAGCCATAGCAAATGTTAACAGTTGTTTTGCTCATTCTTTTCTCTGTGTAAGAGAAGTAAACAGGAAAGAAACACTTCTAGGGAAGGAGCAGTGAAAATGATGCACATTATTTTGGAGATAAATTAAAGTAATAAAATGTTTTCCTTTTGAGCTCTGGTATACTTTTCTGTTAAAAAGTCATGGACAAAGGGTCGGCTCAGTGACCAAGTATCTATATTGCAAGAAAATGCTTTTGGGAACGATTTTAGCTGAAGATGCAAATTTATTTAGGTAAATTAGTCACAATTACTTCATCCTCTGTTTTGCTTGGAAGTCATGTACAAAGTATTTAGCACGTGACAAAGATTTCTGCTAGTGAGAAGAATGCCAAATAAGTTACAGGTCTGCAAAATGAACGTCAGAGATCTTCACGGTGAGTCAGTGGAAAAAATTATCCCTGAAGTGTATTTTTTTTTTTAATTGAACTATTAAGACTGCATTGAATACTCTGTGTACAGGGTGACGTTTTAGATTTTAAAAATCTGTAGGCTAGAGCCCAACAATAACAGTCACTCTGAGCAGTAGCGGAGGCTGACATAAAGGAAGCTTTTGAGACTTGAATCCTAGAGCTGTGTAGCCACCTAGCCAGCCGCTAGCAGAAAGTACAGGCGCTGGAAGGCTCCTCTGTTTTGTAACAGCTGCCACTGGCTGCCAGAGCCAGGAGTGGCAGCTGGCAGTCAGCAGCAAAGACAGCCTGAATTTGCCTTCTACCCTGGCAGCAGTGAGTTAGCTTTTGTAGATTCATTTAGAGCCTTTCTGCCCTCTAATAATTTCTGTGTGAAGGATTCAAGTAGGCCTTCATGGGTAGGCAGAATAGGACCAAACGTATTGTAGGGAAATAAGGTTAAACACAATGATTAATATTGGCATAGATTTTAAACAAGACTGGTAAAAAGTCTAGTTTCTAGCAGCTCCCTTGCATGTTTCCCAGTACATTCTTAGTCCAGCGATTTCTGTTTTCAAAATTAGTAATGCTGGTAAGAGCTTTAGTGATGTCATGGACATTTTTATCCAGTTATTCAAAAAGCTTATAATGGATTTTTCTTTTCAGTCTGCCACAGTAATGGATCACAACTGTCCCTGTAGTGCAAATGCAACATACCAGAGCATAAACTCTTAAGTTTATTGGACTTGCTGGTTAATGAGAAAAGGGCTTCATCTCTTAAGAAGCAATATGGTTGGAAAGGGTTTATTGGGGAGGGAGGTAGAAATGCACGTCAAACATAGGTCATCTACCTTTTGTAGAATACTTCCGTGGATC
Source organism: Aythya fuligula (assembly GCF_009819795.1). Classification (NCBI taxonomy): domain Eukaryota; kingdom Metazoa; phylum Chordata; class Aves; order Anseriformes; family Anatidae; genus Aythya; species Aythya fuligula. The sequence goes on along the minus strand of NC_045566.1, from coordinate 26,341,313 downwards.
TACGCTAGTATCACAGTCACATAATGGAAAAACATGGATAAAAGTTTAGTCTAGCCACCTAAGGAATTGTACAGTGTAATAGTTGGATCTGTAACATTAATAGAGGAGAAAGAAAACTGATGACAGAAAAAAAAGCCAAGCTGAGAAACCCAGAAGCAGTGTGTTTTGTGTTTTGTAAACATGACATTTAAAACTCCTAAGTAAAACAAGAAGCAGTAAATGAAATAAAAGGAGAAACAAGAAGTAAAACAAAAATACAAATAGCAGAAATAGGTGATGATTACTGCTTCTCATCTGGCAGGCTTAGCACAGAAAAATCAATATATTCTGTACCTGTGGGAATCTGGCATTCAGTGCCAGAGCTTCAGGGTTGGACTGCTGTTTGCTTTTTAAAAACAAACAAACCCACAGCTCAGTAATATACTTTAAGTATTCAGATTTAAATAGACTTGCATTAATTCCAATTTTACTGCAAATTTCTGCAGAGACTAGTGTCAACCAATGTCTCCATAGAAAGTGGCTATTCAAACAAAGAATGCTCAGGAAGCCTAAAAATTTCAGTACAGGCTTTCTTTTACTTATTATTTACTGTTTTTTTTTACTGATTATTTACTAACAGGAGTTTGCATTAAGCAAAATTTTTAAAAAAATAAAAATCTGGGCCTCAAAATAAATGTGTGTTAAATGTCAGTACTACATCAGGACAATTTATATGAATAATAGCAAAATCGACTAGTTAATGGTTAGCTACCATTGTTTATTTTTAGATTATCTAGTTTTTTTTTTCCTGTGTGGTTGCTTCAAAGCTGTAATTCAGAAACCAGTGGAGTCATTGACTCACTGATTCACTCAGTCAAAGAACTATTCATTAAGCGTGCTTTGGCTTTGAGCTGCTGTTGACTACCTTACCTACAAATCTGCAAAGTGGCTTCTAAATCCCTAAACACGATAGAAACAAACAAAAACAAGAGTTTTGTAGCATCAGGTTGAGCAGACAAAGGGCCAATCCCCAGGTAAAGGTGTGTTTGATTCCATGTGGTCTGAACGGAAAGGCAGCCTCCTTCCTTTTCCCCCTACCAGCAGATGTTTTGTTGCCACCACATATAGGTGCTGTGGCATGTGCTTTTTTTTTTTTTTTTATTTTTTTAATTGCAGGGAATCATTCTGTAAGTGACATCATTGTAAATTTCTTGCTCTTTATCCTGATCCATAGGATACATATGGGGACAATTAAAATAATACCATAAAGAAAACCTAAAATACCACCCTTGATACATTCTTTTGAGGCATAATTTAATTTTTAGATTTGTCAGTACTGCCACTTGCCACTTGAGGGAGTGACGTGTTAGGCTCTATTTTGACACTAATTTCAGTTCATTCTCAGGATGTTTACCTACACTGGGAGTTCACTCCATTTGGAAGATGCAGACTTTGCATGAGGGTATTTTCGCTACAAAGAAAACTTAAAATGTACCGTATTAAAACATTTTGGACACGTACCTTTTGAGGTGTATTTATCTGTTAATCAGACCCTGTAAGGAACTTGTGAATACCTTCCTTGCCAGATTCTTGGAAAGCTGCCTACAGGTTGTGTTCTGGTAGAGGTTTTAATTAATAGGGGTCGCTCTGGGCAGGTATCACTGTGGAGAGCTGCTACAGCTAAGCAGCTCCTTGAAATGCTTGTGATACCATCTCTGATTTACTATGCACAACACCTGTTTCTTCTGAACATGCCTGGGAATAGAGGGATTTTAGTCTCCTGATTTAATCCAGTCTTGTGTTACTGAATTATTTACTGTTTACAAGTGATGCAAAAAGTCTGTTCATACTTCTTCTATAGAAGGGCTGTGAGATGTTAGAAACTGTAGGGCAAAGTATCTGGTATTAACTTGAGGGCAGGAATCCGAGATGCCACACTTGCTTTCTGTGTATTTGATATGGAAGCCATGAATGAACATGGAAAAATCTTTTTGGTATCATTTAAAATAGACCAAAAAGTGGCATCATTTAATGTTGGTAATTTGTGTTTGAATGAGTTTTCATTATTTGCCTTTTCGTCTGTAGTGAACGTCTTCACTATTCCAACAGAAAATTGTATAAATTTATGAATTGAAATTATCTGTTGTGGTAAATCTGTGTCAGTATGCATTAGCTCATTTGCACGTGTGGGTTTGTGTGTGCTCTATTACATTGCTATAACATTAACTCCTAATATTTGTTTAAGAAGTTACTCTGAAGAGTCATATTAATTAGATAAGGAGTATGTTTGGACAGGGATTTTTAATAACAATACTTGATGGATTTCTAGTAACCACGCATGATAATTTTTGTAGCAGCTATTGTACTGTAACACATGCAGCATAGAGTGTGAAGCTCATTTCACTGCTAAGACAAGGCGATTGTAAATTTTTAGTGCTTTAAAAAGTAAAAACATGACTACACTAAATCCAGATGCTAGTACTATTTTTTTAACATGACCTGGAAACCTTAAGATTTTTTGATAAAGATATCCCTGGATAAATTGTGCAGAGTATGCTTAAATGATTGTCCTAATTATTAATGGCTTTCTAACAGGACTTAAAACCAACTTAGTTCAGCAAGCGTTTGAACTAACTAGTTTTCAGGAGGAAGGATACCAATACAAAACTCCCATAGGATTTTTAAGAGTATCTTATCTGGGCATATTTTGTACAATCTGGTGAACTCTAGAGGTACAAAACTTGAAGTTCAAAATTTTATTTAGATGTCATTAGCAGCATCAAGAGCTGGAAGAAGGGGAATGAAATTTGCCAAGGTTATCTATTCTTATATTTTTCAGCATTCTTTTTTTAAGCTTGGGAAAGTGAGAGGAATAGAACGTGTATTATCAACAACAGTCAAGACAGGCTTTCTGTTTGGACAAGCCCAATTTGTGTTACATTTATAATTGTGTGTTACATAACAGTGGTGTTAAAAATGCAACATAACATGTGCATCTCCAAAATTATGATATAAAAAAAGTACCTAATCAGAAAATATTCATTATTAACCAAACAGCGTTCTCGTGGAACAAATACGGTGTTGAGCAAAAACTGCAAGTCATGCATCCCGAAATGAATCACGGAATACACCCACCAGCTACATTATTCCTTCTGCACTTGGCAGCTCAGAGTGTCAGGAATATGCACTACAAACAAAACCAATAAGGAGCTGTGCTATGTGTGGCAGGTATTAGCTGGTCTTAGGAGTTTGGGTGTAATTGAAGGGAGAACTTTTCTCTCATGGCAGGTTGAGGCAGAATGGTAGCTTTCTGCAAAACAAACAAGCGATTTTACTATTATAAAAAGTTATTTTAATGTTCTTTATATTCACTTGTTTCCGTTAGGCTAACATTTCTGTCACAGAAATCTACTGTTAGCAAAGAAGTAGAAATAGCTGATACCCCAAATAAAACATCCCATATGTATATGGTCTTTATAGAATACGAAGCATATTGAACATTGTTCAAATATTGGTCTTTATTTAGTAAATGATGTTTTGAATTTCTGGAAAGGACTGCTCAAAAATGGAAGTAAGAACAGGAAATTACTCCATGTTAGAAGCTTTCTGGGAGGGAAAAAAGTCAGTGCAAACAAAGAGGAATAAAAGAGGCTGAATTAGGGAAAGGTAGAGATTTTTTCAGGCAATGAAGAATGCAAAGAGCGTCTTGACAGCTTTTTCGGTTCTAGAAATGCCTATTTAATCTTTCCAGTATCTTATTGGTGTCCTCTAATTGTACCAGTTAATTAAAAATCCCTCACAGACGAAACCCTCCCACATGCACAAGATTAACCTTGCTCTTGTGAGAAATCCACCACAGCGGAATCCAGCGTAGCGTAGGCCAAGCCGCTGTGTAAGCGTGACTGGATCCTCAGAGGTGCAGAGCCCAGGGCCAGCTGCTGCTGGGGCGCCTCACCTGCCCGCCTGCCCCAGCTTTGTGTGCATGTTTGAACCCTGTTCCCGGCTCCTCTGGTCCACTTGACTGCCACAAAAGTTGGCAGACGGGCTGCCAGCACTTATCAGCTGATAGCAGGAAGGCAGTGGTGGTGGTCACCAACTTTCTGAAAGCTGCTGCTGCCCTTCTGCAAAATGTGATAAATTCTGGTGTTCTCCACCGTGACATAGCAACAGGATAAGTACTGAAATAAAATCATTTCCTTGATTGCCGTATATGAACAGCTCTGTCATGCCCTTGCACCTGTTTTAAGTGGGCAAACAGACGTGCTAGGCATTTATTTAGCGTATTTTGCGCCTCTGTCACACGCAGTGATGTGTTCTGCGAATAACTCGGTGTGTGTCCGCGGCACCTCAGGCAGCCCCGGAGCGGCCCAACGCCGCTCCCCCCGGCGGGCCGCTCCCCGCTCCCTCGGCGCTCCCTTCCCTCAGTTCGCCCCGCCCGCCGCCATTTTGTGAGGGGAGGCGGGCGGCGGGGCGGGAGGCGGTGCCGCTGCTGCTGTGACGGGGAGGAGGAGGAGGAGGAGGAGGAGAAGGAGGAAGGAGGAAGGAGGCAGAGGCGGCGGGCTCCCCCTGGCAGCACGGAGGTGGGGGTGCGGGCAGGGCGGGGGGCGGCTGGCGGCCCGGGAGGGGGGCAGCGGGGGGAATTTGGCTCCCAGTCCCACAGCGAGCGGGGGGCGGCCATCCCCGAGGCCCCCGGCATCGGCCTGTGTGCCCGGGCGGCGGTTTTAGCTAATCCGGCGTCGCTGATGGTCCTTCCTCGTTCAGAATTGCTTTGAATCGCACAGGGGAAAAAAAAGCTCTCTGTAAACACGGGGGTGGCTTCCTGTGCCTTTAGAAAACTGGTGTGCAAAGGCGCTGACGGATTGGTGTGCATGGCGTGATTCATTCCGAGTAAAGTTACAGTATTTTGTGCTTTGCTTGTGGATTGTGCTATACCGAATGATCACTGAGAGCATCTGACGTTTGCACAGAAATCACAGAATTTCTAGGTTGGAAGAGACCTCAAGATCATCGAGTCCAACCTCTGACCTAACACTAACAGTCCCCACTAAACCATATCCCTAAGCTCTACATCTAAACATCCCCCAAAGACTTCCAGGGATGGTGACTCCACCACTTCCCTGGGCAGCCTGTTCCAGTGCCTCACAACCCTTTCAGTGAAGAAGTTCTTCCTAACATCCAACCTAAAACTCCCCTGGCGCAACTTAAGCCCATTCCCCCTCGTCCTGTCACCAGGCACGTGGGAGAACAGACCAACCCCCACCTCGCTACAGCCTCCTTTAAGGTACCCGTAGAGAGCGATAAGGTCGCCCCTGAGCCTCCTCTTCTCCAGGTTGAACAAGCCCAGCTCCCTCAGCCGCTCCTCGTAGGACTTGTTCTCCAGGCCCCTCACCAGCTTCTTCGCCCTTCTCTGGACCCGCTCAAGCACCTCCATGTCCTTCTTGTAGCGAGGGGCCCAAAACTGAACACAGTACTCGAGGTGCGGCCTCACCAGAGCTGAGTACAGGGGGACGATCACCTCCCTAGCCCTGCTGGTCACACTGTTCCTGATACAAGCCAGGATGCTGTTGGCCTTCTTGGCCACCTGAGCACACTGCTGGCTCATATTCAGCCGACTATCCACCATCACTCCCAGGTCCTTCTCTGCCTGGCAGCTCTCCAACCATTCCTCTCCCAGCCTATAACTCTGTTTTGTTCCATGCTTCCATTTTGTTTTAAAGTATTACTTTACATTATATCAACATGGCAAAGACCAAAATCATTTAAAGGATTATCCTCCTACAACTTGTTGAGGATTAAGGGTTGGTTCCTAGGTTTGAAAATTTATTTCTTCAACTTCTTACCTTTCTCAATGATAGTAGTTTCTAACATCTAACAATTTTCTTTCCACTGTACAGAAGCATGTTTTTGCCAAGATCTGTTAAAGTCAAGAGGAGTGCTGATGAGGACAAAAGTTGTACAGCTAAGAAAAATAAGTTGTCTTCTGGAGAACCTTTGTTAAAGGAGAATGCTGAGCTCCAAGACTGTAAATCAGTTACAACAGAAACTTCTGCTTCAAGATGCGATTCTAATGAACTTGTACAAGAATGCACAGAACCTGTAGCTATTCCATCAAATCTTGCTTTGGGTAATACATCTTTGGGAAAGGACAACCAAAACACCAATGAAGATGGCTCTTTGGAAGAGCCCATCAAATCCTTCAGCAAATCCCAGCGTTGGGCAGAGCCTGGAGAACCTGTATGTGTTGTCTGTGGTCGATACGGAGAGTATATCTGCGATAAAACGGATGAAGATATTTGTAGCCTGGAGTGTAAAGCCAAACACCTTCTGCAAATTCAAGAGAAGGAGAAAAAGCTGAAATCTGATCAGCCCACAAAAGCAGAATCTCAAGCAGAAGCTGACCTGCTTAATACCCCTTATTTCTACAAAGATCACTCCTTTATTTTAGGCTTGCAAGATGAGCAGGTTGAGAACCTTAAACTGCAATTAGGTATTGCAATCCAGGGCCAGCAAGTTCCAAGACCCATTATAGAGTTTGAACACTGTGGTTTTCCTGAAACTTTAAACAGCAATTTAAAGAATTCTGGTTATGAAGTCCCAACTCCCATCCAAATGCAAATGATCCCTGTTGGTCTGTTAGGGAGGGATATTGTGGCTAGTGCAGACACAGGCTCAGGAAAAACAGCGGCCTTCCTACTCCCTGTTATTATGAAGGTTTTAAAAGAGGTAATAAAACTGCATGTATTTAGATAAAGTGGTTTGCAGCTTTGTCTCCAGGATTCTCAGTGTAATTGAGAATGTAATTGCAGTATTTTTTTTTTTAATTGTAAATCGTTTATTTATTTTACTTTTGACTCATGAGCATTGGTTCTTGGGGGGGTGGGGAGTGTGGAGTGGTCTGTTGATTATTTTTAATGATTTTGAATGTTTTTTCACCTTAGTCAGGAGCTAAATCATCTCCATTAATATTACTTAGTGATGGTTTCTGCTTGTTAAGAAAGCTAAATACATTTTGAGGTAAACTTCCTAATGACTTAAAATAGGAAATGAAAATGATTCCAGCTACTCTGCAAGTAGTTGTTGCAAGATTGTAATGCATCAGGTGACTGAAAAAAGATTTTTGACATTTATGTGATTCCTTGGAGTAATTTGTGTTGAAATAGTCTTAGCTGACCATCAAATAACTACGGTAATTTGGGGTAATATAACTCCCCATATCATCTGGTTTTACAAAGAGCTTGTAATATCAGAGGGAAGAAAGGAGTTAAGAAAACCTTTGCTTCAGAAGAATGTGAATTTATGATGAAAAATAATAGCAAATGGTGTTCTGTACCTTGTATATTAGTTCACTGTTGCTTTAGTGGCTTTATTGAAAAAGTGATGAATTAGAATATATTTGAAAATTCTATACCTTATTCTAATAGATGTTTTGGACTGTTTAGATGTCTAAGTCATTTAAAATATATATATACATATATAAAATAAAAAAAATAAAGTAACTTAATCTTCAAAGTACTATATATCATTAGGGATTATACAGAAGCATTTATCAACAGGAGTATTATACTCTAGTACCTCTTCTGTCTGATTATCATTAAAATTTGCATGACAGTTATATTCTTATAATGGCAAGCACAAAATTGGATTCTCAATGATCAGTATTTTACTACAAGATCTCTTTAATTCTCCCTCTTTGGGATACGCATTGATGTACTTGGCAAGAAAAGATTTTGTTTGTTTAAAATAATTTTCATTTTGATGTAACAGAGCGATGAGGCATTAAGAACATAATGGTAATCTGGTTATGAGATAATATTTGATGGTTCCTGTCTTTTCTTCATCTACTTAGAAGCCTTTTTTGTGTGGTGGTGAGTTTTCAGTTATTTCCGACTAGGCAGCGGTGTTTAATTTAACCAAGTTCTTCTGGATACAAGTATTTAACTATGTAGCTTCTCTGATAATGCAGCAAGAAAGGAATAACCTGCTTCTGTTGGTCATTTGTAGATATTCCAGTTGAAGAACAGAAATAAACAAATAATGATCCAGAAAAATACTGGATCCAGAAAAATACTAACGTCCTGTATTTTGAGTTCATGTGGAATTTATTCTGAATTTCTGTTGTAAATTCAGTGCAGTAACTAAAATACAAAACTAAACAAACAAAACCAAAACAAATCCCAGCAGGTTTCTTTGTTTCTGGGCCTTTTTTATTGTCAGGAAGCTATTCTAACAGTGCACTTATTCATTATTTTTTGTTTTTAGAAGTTGAGTAATTGAGGGGTAGACTTCCTCGGTATATATTGTTTCAGGTATAATCCCTTTCTATATTCTGTCTTCAGATCACACAGAAAGGATATTAGCAGTCTAATTGTATCTGCACTATATATTTTGTATTTTCGTTTTCTGAGATGTAATCTTGAAAGCTTCTAACCTAAGAATTAAAGCAATTCTGAGTTCAACAGATTTCCTACCTCCCCCTCCTTTCTAGGCAGAAACTCCATCTGCCCTTATTTTGGCACCGACACGAGAATTAGCAATTCAGATAGAGAGACAAGCTAAAGAACTGATGGCTGGTTTACCAAACATGAGGACGGTTCTCCTGGTAGGAGGTTTACCACTGCCACCGCAGCTTCATCGTCTCAAGCAAAGTGTGAAGGTAAGGACCACAGGGGGAAAGGTCCTTTAGAGAGTTGTGTTTCCATGATATTCACAGCAAAGAAAAATGTTACTGTTGACATATATACAAAGATGCGGAGTTTTTCCTAAGTAAGTGTAAAGTGTTAAAACTATTGTTGACTATTGAAATTTTTACAATAATGCTTTTTTACATTTTACGTTAAACATACAGTAGCCTTTTTGGTTTTGAAAAAGATTTGCGCATAACATTCCACTTTCAAGGACTGAAACATGCCATTTTATTAGTCAAAGAGTTGTAGTTTACAGCAAAAATAGTTCTTTTTAATGCAGGTTACAGTGCTGGTACTTAGACATTACCATTAGAGTACTAAAAATCCATTTCTTTTTAAGTCTTCATAATTCATGAAGTTATCTATAAAAGTTTCTGGAGTTATTTGAACATAAGTAATTTCACCAATTATTGCCCTTCTTACCTTAGTGTTGTAACTTTATAGTTTTTCTAGGACGATCATCTCTCCTTTAAGGGAATTTTTAATTCCTGTTACTGTCTTTTTTTTTTTTTAAGGTTATAATAGCAACACCTGGAAGACTTCTAGAGATCTTAAAGCAAAATTCTGTTCAACTTCATGGCATAAAAATTGTTGTCGTGGATGAAGTAAGTTTTTAGTTACGAAGGCTGTACTGCCTATGCAGAGGTCCTTGAAGAGTCACTGTGGGTGCCTAGTCAAAATGATTAAACGTAAAGAATGCCTGCTATAAAGATAAAATACATTTCTTATGTATGAGACAATTTCATTTTAACAATTTTAAATGCATTTGAACAATGTATATTGTTTTGGCTACAGAGGGCTTGCATACCTGACAGCTAAGATAATACTGCTAGACCATTGTGAACCAGTTATTTTTAATTTTCCCATGGTAGCTTTTCTTCTAACTCAAAGTACTCCGCATTTGGATTATTACATGCTGATCATACACATTACGGTTCCTCTTTGAATTTGAGCTCAGGATTTTGCTCTTTATTAAGGAGTCTGGTACAGATCTAGTGTTTTTCACTCAGGTGGACACCATGTTAAAAATGGGTTTCCAGCAGCAAGTGCTGGATATTTTGGAAGACATCTCTCACGATCATCAAACCATCCTGGTGTCAGCCACAATTCCAGTGGGCATTGAACACCTAGCAAATCAGCTTCTGCACAATTTTGTAAGAATAACAGTTGGAGAAAAGAATCAGCCATGTTCCAATGTTCGCCAGATTATTTTGTGGGTAGAAGAACCATCTAAAAAGAAGAAACTGTTTGAAATTCTAAATGTAAGTGTAATATTTTCCTCATGACAACTTACAAAAGTGCTTGTGTGTCTTTACAAAGCTCTGTTAGGTTCTCATCTTTAATTCTGATTGGTATGTAGTGAGGAGGTGGAATGATGTTGAACATGTAACTGCACTATTTCAGTAGTGCTGCAATGCAAGAACTTTAGTGGCAGTTTTAGGAATTACTCCAGCCCTGTCACTCACACCTCCTTTTCTGCAGCGAACTGAGTTAAAAAAGACAATTTTGATACTTTTGTGATTCACAGAATGGCACCTCAAAGATTTGCACTGGTTATCTGTGAATAGAGGAGGAACAGGATTTTCTTAAACTGTCCTAGTTGCTTTATGGCATAGGGGTGGTTTGTCATTTTAAAGATCATGGAAAAAAAAAACAGAACAGTGAAAGCTTTTTTTTTTTTTTTCTTGAATCTTCTATGTATGGATAATACAGACCTTAATTTCATATGAATATTTTAAGAGTACTTTGGGGAGGGTGGCTGAGGTTATGCAAGAAATAAATAAGAATTTTTAATTGAACCTCAAAACTTAAAGGAAGTCAGAATTATCATGTAGCTTTTTTTTTAAAGAAGGCTTCAGACTTCTGAAAAGTGTATGTATTGAGAAAAATTTTGGTTCTGACTTTACAAATAATTATATGTTCATGATGTACAAATTTGTGTAGTTCCATGGCTGGCATCATTTTCCTTCTTATCTAGAATGTAAGAATATTTATTCATCTAAAAGTGTTGTTACTATTAGAGATAATCAGTAGAGATTGAATCCAAGTTTCTGATGATGAGCAGCAAACTGTTGCAGTACCTTCTATAAACTGTTTTATTTTCCAGGATAAGAAACTCTTCAAGCCCCCAGTGTTGGTATTTGTGGACTGCAAGTTAGGAGCAGATCTGCTGAGTGATGCTGTTCATAAGATTACAGGACTACAGTGTACATCTATGCATTCCGAAAAGTCTCAGGTGGAAAGAACAGCCATATTACAGGTTTGTGCCTCATATAGTACAATGGTTTTGATAGATTTAAAATGGCCAATGTAGTTTTAAAGGTGGCATAATTTGAATGAGTTACATCATAATTTACTGCTTTTCTGCAGTAAAACCTGCAGTATTGCTGGGGGAGAAGAGGAAGATGGATGGGACCAGGCAAAATTACAGATGAGACCATTTTAAATGTAAATAAATACTGGACACTACTATTTCCTTTGTTATTTGCTTTGAAACAGGAATTTGAAGATGCATTTAACCTTAGTTGATGCTTTTTTATTAGTATTGTGGTTTTGGTCTCTCTCTAGCTCTTCATAAATGATACTCCTGTTTAAATCAAGAATAAAAGGGGGCTATTCTTTCTTTCACAATGGAACAAAATCATTGGTCCTCGTTACATCCAACATACAGATTTGTATATTCTCATCACCACTATCCCCTGTGCCTTAACAGATATATAAATACTGTCTTCCATTTCCATGGGCCTCTCTCAATTCCCAACATGTCCGTAAGAACCAGCAGTGACTTAGGCCCCATCTGTTCAAGTGGTCACTCAGGACAGGAGAAGCAGCTTGGATTGCTGTGTTCACTCAAATCCTTGTGAGGTTAGCTCTTTGTTGCTTCTGCAGTGTCTTGCTACACCATACAACTTAGAATACAGGTTAGTTTCACCCGTCTCCTTGAGGCACACACTGGATATCCCCATCTTTCTACATCAACCACCAAGTGCACCCGGGTCCTTGAGCAAAGCCAATCCCACAAATAGGTTTGTGTTTTCCTAAAGGAGAAGCCCACAGTGCCTTTCCCTACTGCTTCCCTGTGTTTACTGCAGGGAATTTCTCTTCCAACTGTATGTAAGAGCTTGGTGTTATACCACAACTCTATGAGTAACTACAGCCTATGATTGGATGTGTTTGAAATACAGATAAAAAATAGTAATTTTTGTTTTTCTTCCCTTGCCAGGGATTGCTTCAAGAAAAATATGAAGTAATAGTAAGTACTGGAGTCCTTGGACGAGGGCTTGACCTTGTCAATGTCAAATTGGTAGTAAATTTTGACATGCCTTCAAGTATGGATGAATATGTACATCAGGTAAAAATCAAAAATCTTGTATTAGTTATTTGTCAAAGCATTATTTGAAAAGTATCCTGAAATATGACATTCACCTATGGAAATTTAAATTGAGATGCAAACATAAAGATAATTTTTATCTTCAGAAGATTGTCAAGATTGTCTTTATAGTACAGTGGCTTGACTGTCTTATGTGTTTTTATGCAAGTTACTAAAAATTCAGAACACTGTTCTTGCATCTCCTGTATGTTGCCAACAGCTAGAACATTGTTCTTAGATTACTTACAATTGCTTGCAACATTATTCTTTCCAATTTGTACTCTCTTTTGTAATTGTATACATATGCAGAAACCAAAGTTTACCATGTTTTTACTGTCTGTCTGAAGAAAGGCCAAACAACCCTCTTCCTGCTGCAGCTGATCTGTAGTGTGGGGTATGCATGTAATACAACAGAGGAAATATACTTCTTTTTCATTCCCTCTTCTTACTCAGTATCTCCTCTGTCTGATCCAGTATCTCCTGTGTCTGATTTTTTGTATGTTATGTGCCTGAGGATTTCCTGTTTAAAAATAAGTTTTGTGAGTTGTGTGTATTTACATATATGTAGTAGCAGGTCATGAGAACTGATTACTACCCTCTTTTTGCCATTCTTGAAGCCACTGTACTCTATAACTCTGTGTACAGTTTTGAGGACATCACTACAAGAAAAGCCAACCAAAACCAAAGTGGAACGAATCCAGACAAAATCAGGGGGGTGGTGCACGTGATACATGAAGAGTGGTGAGGGAGCTGTACTTGTGTGGGCTGGAGAAGAAAAGGCTAAGGGGAGATTTAATTGCTGTTTTCCATTTGGTAATGGGTGGTTACAGAGGAGACAGAGACAGACTATTCTTGGAGATGTACTGTGAAAGGATGAGAAATAACTTGCTGCAAGAGAGATTCTGACCTGATGAAAGGGAATGATGGTTTTCATAAAGAGAGTGGTCAGGCAGTGGAACAAATTGCCCAGGGTGGTTGTGGGAACTCTGTCCTTGGAGACATTGGCAACTCAGGAGGACGACACCCTGAGCAACAAGATCTAACTTGGAAGTTATCCCTGTTCTGAATAGAAGTCCTCCTAATCTACAGTATTCCATGTTATTAACTGCAGTTACTGTCTGGCTTTTTATTATCTTTCTGTTTAGATTTCAAACAAGTTGTAAATAAAAATGGTCTTTCCTCACATCAGAATTATGCCAGTACTACAATCCTATTTCTTCTCGTAAATAAAGAATCTTAGATTCTTCTCTAAATTTTAAAGCACTTTGGATAATACTAAGAAATAACTTTAAGTCATGAGAACATTGAAAGAAAAGTTTTTTTTTTTTTTTAATGGTAATATTTGTACATATCCTACTTGATGTACAGGTGTGTGACATTTACTATAAGCGTATGATTGCCTATATAGGCTGTATCATGAATCTCAGTATCAACATTGGACTTCTGGTAAGCCCCATAAGCAAGTGATAATTTTAGGTGCATTTCAATTAAAGCTTCAGATGTTCTGAATTTAGGAAGTGAGTGTATCAAATCTTTGTGTTTTGGGGATGAGATAAAGAAATTTGGCCTTTTTCAGCAACTAACGTTTGCACCTAAACCTGTTTTACAATAGGAAATAAAGGAGGTATGAAGGAAATCCATTTGATATTGATAACTTAAACTGAGTTTTTGCTTTTTCAGGTTGGAAGAGCAGGGCGGCTGGGTCACAGTGGAACTGCAATAACTTTTATCAATAACAACAGCAAGAAACTCTTTTGGGATGTTGTGAAGAGAGTAAAACCAACAGGCACCATTCTTCCCCCACAGCTGCTTAATTCCCCATATCTTCATGACCAAAAGAGGAGGGAACAACAAAGACTTAAACAGTTACAGAATAGTCTTGTAACAGGAGATAATATTATGGACATCATTAGGAAACATGACAAAAATAATTCTCAGAGGTAACAAAGACATAAGTATATTTGTAATTATAATGGAAGTGTGGCAAAAAATAAACATAGAATTATGATGTCTTGTATATTGCCTTTTTAAAAGGAATTTACATATTCATTTTTAAGGAGTCTAATTTTTACATTGATTCAAAGATCGAAGCCGAAATTCCTTTAAGTGGTATATTCTTTATTGCAGCGCTGGGTGCATGGGGGATCTCTCCACCTATCGTGCATACCCAAAGCAGAAAGCAGTCTTGAATTTTTACAATCAATATTCTACAAGCGCCTATACATATTCATCACCTATCCCTGCCTTCCCTCGCTTCTCATGCTAATTAGCCTTTTGGCACCTTGTGCCCGCGTAGAGCCTCCCAAGAATTGTGGGCAGGGGTCTTCGGGACGTGAGCAGTGGTCTTTGGGAGGAAGACCCCGAGTCTTCCTCACAGTGTACTTTTCACCTTTGGTCAGGATTCTGCTGAGTTGGCACATTTCTTAATTGCAAGAGCTGGCTTTTGCTGATTCTTCTGTTTGTTGTATCTTTATCATGAATTCCAATGTTCTGTTTCGAGATTTATAGTCCTTACATCTGTTTCTCTGTCTGTCTGCCGCTTCCTTATCTGGGGATTGTCCCTGCCTCCCCAATGTCTCCTTAATCACATCATTATTTTGAAATACAAAATACTGGGTTGTAACAGAAGTAGTGCCTAATTAAACTATTTTGTATAAGCCTTTTTTTTTCAAAACCAGTAGTCTTTTGTCTTAAAGCATAAATGGAGAAGATACTGTTCATCTTGTTCTAATATTTCTAAGTGATCACTTCAGACTTCCTAAGAAACATTCTCCTTGTGTAGTGGGTTTACGTGGCAAGGTTTTGGTAGCAGGGGGCCATAGGGGTGGTTTCTGTGAGAAGGATCTAGAAGCTGCCCCATGTTTGGTAAGGGCCCCATTGTTTTCCAGAGCTGAGCCAATAAGCGATGTTGTTTTGCGCCTCTGTGAGAGCATATTTAAGACAGGGAAAAAAACGCTGCGCCACACAGCAGCCGGGAGAGTGAGAGGAGTGAGGAACAGCCTTGCAGGCGCCAAGGTCAGTGCAGAAGGAGGGGGAGAGGTGCTCCAGGTGCCGGAGCAGAAGTCCCCTGCAGCCTGTGGTGAGGCCCATGGTGAAGCAGGATGTCCCCCTGCAGCCCATGGAGTGCCACGGTGGAGCAGGGTTCCACGCTGCAGCCCGTGGAGGAGACCACGGTGGAGCAGGTGGCCCTGCACCGACAGAGGCTGCCGCCTGTGGAAGACCCCTGCCGGAGCAGATTCCGGGCCGGACCTGTAGCCCATGGAGAGGAGCCCACGCAGGAGCAGGTGATCTGGCAGGAGCTGCTGCCTGTAGGGGAGCCAGGTTGGAGCAGTTTTCTCCTGAGGGATGGACCCCGTGGTACGGACCCATATCTGGAGCAGTTCTGGAAGAGCTGCTGCCTGTGGGAAGCCCACGCCGGATCAGTTCATCAAGGACTGCATCCCGTGGGTGGGACCCCACAGCACAGGGGACGAGAGTGACCGAGAAGAAGTGGCAGAGAAGAAGTGCTGTAGACTGACCATAACCCCCATTCCCCCGTTCCCCTGCGCCACTCAGGGGGAGGAGGTGGAAGAGAGTGGATGGGGGGGGAAGGTGCTTTTGGTTTCTTTCCTTTGTTTCTCACTTCTCTTGCTTGTTAGTAATAGGCAATAAATCTTACTATCTCCTTATGCCGAGTCTGTTTTGCCCGTTACAATAATTACTGAGTGATTTTCTCATCCTTATCTCAACCTTTGAGCCCTTTTCACATATTTTCTCCCCATTCCTCTTTGAGGAGGGGGAGTGAGAGAGTGGCTGTGGTGGAGCTCAGCTGCCCACTCAAGTGGAACCACCACACCTTGTAATTTTTATGTCATTATACTAAGTTAAGATCTTTGTAAAGGACACCTTTTGCGCGAAAGGAATAAAAAAAACGTGGCAGATGAGTCTCTGAAAACAAGCCATGAAGCTCCCCCCTTTTAGTTTACATAAAAGCTTCTGCTGAGATTTCCTAATCCTCAGGATGGTCACTGGAGGTCTGTTATGAATGTATAGACAGGTTTTGTTTGTAAACAGTAATGAACTTTTCAAAAAGAAAACTTAGTTTCACCTTTATCGCCTACAAACCACTCCTGTTCAAGCACTTTTGCTATAGTAGAAATACTTGGTTGTTAGTGTAACTTCATTGTAGAGAAATAGGGTAAACTACTTAAGGAAGAAATCGGATTTTTTTTTTTTTTTTTTCATGAAAGTGGGTAATTAATATATAACCGATTGCATTTTCTTGCTACTTATTTAAGTGTACCTCCTGGTAGTCCCCGGCACCAGGTGCTCTTTTTTCTTCCAGGAAAACAGACTAATACTCTATCAATCAAGATAACATTACTTATAGAGTTACTACAACTTTTTTTTTTTTTTTTTTTTGGACTGAGGCTAAGAAATTATTAAGTTGTTATTTTTGTCGAAGTTTTTTCCTGCCTTACTATGTCCCTGTCTGTCAGACAGCCCTCCCAGGTAGTTATGTGGTACCGCTAGGTGCTGTCTGTCTGCTGTTTGGCCAAAGGACAGCGGTGTGAGAGGATGACTTTGGTATCGAGCTGATCTTCAAAAGCTTCATGGCTGGTTTGGTTTGGTTTTGTTTTGAATCCCCCTCCCCTGGCTGGAGGTAAAAGGCGCAGCTATGACCTGCTGCAGGACAGGGGGCCCAGGGTAGGGGTGTGCTGTGTAAGCACAGGGTACTCGGCATTGAGACACAAAGCGGCTCCGTGAGGCGGGGGCAGCTGCCGTGTTCCTGGGCCAGGCCCTGCCGTTGCTCCCGCCTGCGGAAGGGGGGGGCCGGGCCAATCCCCGCCCGCCCGCCGCATTCAAACGGGGCCGAGGCGAGCGCGGGCGGCGGCCGCTGCGCGGTGAGGCGGGGACGGGGCTGGGGACGGGGCCCGGGCTCGGCTCCCTCACGGCGCCCGGGGCGGCCCGCGGGGGTCGGGGCCTCGGGGGTGGTGGCGGTCCCCGAGGGGGGTCCCTGAGGGGGCGGGCAGCCGTGGACGGAGCCGTAATTTCAGAGCTCAGCATTACAAACCCCTTCTGCTGAAGCAGGGGTTAGGTTGCCGCTTTGATATACTTCCTTTTTTTTTTTTTTATTTTTTTTAAATTTTTATTTTCCCCGTGACCATTCACTGTTTTTATCTCAGCGATGCACGCAGTCCTTACAGGATCTCGAGGCGGATGATTCACTGTTGATTTTTAACGACGAATTGCTAGCGCCTGACAGGTCTGCGGAGCGTGGTGGTGGCACTCCTACAACAGCCCTGTTGCATACGCAGCAGTGAGAGGGTGTTTTTCTATACGGGTTGTTTCTCATCTTTTCCACGTTTAAAAACGTGGAAAGTTGTATCCATACTCTCTTTACAATTTTTCTTCAATCTGTTAAGTTAGTTATTTGTCGCTTTAGCTATGCGTATATGTAATGTGGTGATCCAAAATAAGTTCCAAACGTATTCTACTAGGTGTCTTTATTAACTGCCTTATTTTGACACTGGCTTTTATATGAAAGAATCCTGAAAAAAAAAATCTGTTCTCTGTGTTTGCAGCTTTCCTAGCCCTCGTTAATAATGTTTTTATTCTGTTGTTAGTCGTCAAGCACCGTCAGTGTGCGTAGTTCTGAGTGAATGGAGGCATGAACTTGAATTCGCTTTACTTGGGAACCGTTGGAAATCATTAGGAACAAATGTCTGTGGTCATCTTTGTTACTAAATAATTAGATTGTCCTTCGTATTAAATGGTGCTGCTTCATGATGTTTCTGAAGCGAATCAGAGAATTCAATAATTGGAATCAAATAGCCTACTGTGGGTAGAGATTGTCATTCAAGTATAGGATGGCTTCTTTTCTATTTTTAAGTGCTGGAGGTGAGATGGGGACACTAATTGTTAATGTTTGGGAACATATATTTACTGCAGAATATGTAAGGAGCTCTTTATGCCCTGAAATACACCTCATGTCTGTCAAAAGCATACAATTTTTGCTTTGTTTATCCAGGTTCAGCGAGAAGAAGCAACGAGATACAATCTTCTAGGAAAGCTGTTGTATCGGTTATAATCCTAATGTTAACTTGCTTGAAGACAAAATGCCTGTCTACAAGGTTCCTGCAAGAAATCCCTCAGAGACACAATGTACTACCACTTCTCAGAGGATTTCTTCACGAAGTGCTCTTACCAGCAGCAAAATGTATGGGCAGCAACTGACATCACAGATGTCAGGAAAAGAAAAAGATGGTCTTCTTTCATCATCTCAGAATAGGATTGAGGAAGTAAATAGCACCTATGTGATATCAGCCTGTAATAATGCAAACGACGCATCAGTTACATTGAAACCTCAGGACAGATTAACGCTTCAGAGGAGAACAAGAGTAAGCAAAAACTTGGTGTCCAGTAGTGAACAATCGGATAACAAAATAAGACAGAGCATAGAAAATACACAAACAGGCAAAAGATGTACTCTACAGAGGCGTGTGAGGACTGGCTCTGTGGAGAAGAGTAAAATTAATTGGAATGCTGTGCCTGGAATAGAAAATAATGACTTTGCTGCAGAAAGAAATTACAAGACTGCGCTTCGACCAAATATTAATAATAATGATACTCGGCATGGTAATCCAAGCTGTAAATTAGCTGAGGGTCAGTCAAATACGAAGATGCATTTTAACCTGAACAGCAAGGACTTGTTTGGCAATGTTGAAAATGACAAGTGCACACCTGTAAAATGTAAGACAAGCACTGCTGACTCAAAACTTCAAAATGAAGCTCATATATCAGAGCAATTAATTACCTCAAAGAACATTAATAGGATATCAGGAGAGCAACTGAATGAAAAAGGTGATGTAAATAAGCTAGAGGAAAAGCAAAGGTTACAACACTTAATGATAAAGCATAACAGTTTAGAAAGGCCAAGGATACCAACAAAAGGTTCAACAGAAGGATTTAAGCTTACACCAAAGAACAGCACATTTCAGGATCGGTCATCTCTGTCAGCTTTAAATAAACGACCACTTCATCCTCCGTTGGTGTCAAAAAAGAAAACCGGTGTTTCTAGTTGTCCTCCTGTGAGTAGAAGTGCAAAAGAGAAAGTAGAAACGCTTACAGAGAACAATAGCACTGAGGAAGATATTTTCAAAGTAGAAAACAGCAAAGTGACTGTAGCTGTGCGTGTACGGCCTTTCAGTAACAGGTTTGTATCTTGGACTTGTTTCTGATGCTACATAATGCCTTCTTTAGTGTATGTACATTTCTGTTTTATTTTCTGAATTGTTTGTTTTTCATTAGCCAAATAATATATACTTCAAAATTAGCAAGTATTTCAACATCAAGGTGAAGATTTTAAGAGGAATTCATTTCATGGTAGTTTGGGACTATGCTTTAAATTAGCTAAAGTACTTGAGCTTGAATGTTTTTTATGTTCATCAGACTGGTCTGTTTTTAAACAATGATTACCCAACTTTTTATTTTCATAAGGTGATTGATTGAAATTACTAACTTAAAGAATGTAGCTTATGCCTTTTTATTTTTTTTTAATTATGTTTTTTCCTTCTGTTTAGAGAGAAAAATGAAAACTCACTTCCTGTAGTCTCCATGAGTGGCTCAGAGACAGCTGTACGAAATCCAAGCACAAACCAAGTTTACACCTTCAGTTATGACTTCTCTTTCTGGTCTTTTGACAAGTGTCATCCTAATTTTGCAAGCCAAGCAATGATTTATAAAACTTTGGCACTGCCACTCCTAGAAAGAGCTTTTGAGGGATATAACGCTTGTCTTTTTGCTTATGGGCAAACTGGTTCTGGAAAATCATACACGTAAGTTCCTAAAAATAATTGTTAAAATATTGTAGGCACCAATTATTATGCAGTGTGAAGTTATGAGAAGAGATTGTATGTAATAGATTTAATAGTTATTAAGTTGTGTTAAAATGTTTTTATACGTTTTAAGACAATATAAATAATGAAAACAATAATATTTAAAACTATTTTCTGCAGTGGCAAAGCTGAGCAGGAAGCATCTAGGCCAGAGGTGGAGAGGGGCTTGCATTACTACACTGACAGGATGCAGAGAATAGGGTATACATACATTTTAGGATATGAAACATCTATAGGTTTCATGTTTATAGTACAATTTACTCATCTTCAGTTACTCTAGGGTTTCTCTTTGCCTTGGCTTTTCTACCTATCAAGGGGTGAAATGGAAATTATAAAAGACCTCAGATATCATCATGTCCACTCTCCTGCTTAAACACATGCCAACTTAGATGAGGTTTATTTCTGTAACTAGTTGTTTCTGTTACTTAAACAAACTTGTGATGTTTTAACTTTAGCTTTACAATTAATATTAAAACTAGCTATAAAGAGAGAGAAAACTGAACTCATGTTTTTTGTAACTACAGGATGATGGGGTTTGATGAAGACCGAGGGATAATTCCAAGACTCTGTGAAGATCTCTTCAGTCAAATGGACAAACAACAGGTAGTATGTTTATACGTTTGAGCTTCTGTTGAATTATGAGGAGACTGGTGCGTTTCAGTATCTTGATAACTGTTTCGTTCCTTCTCTTTATACCTTAGTGCTGATCCACTTACTGCTAATGCCTGCATTTTATTGCTGATTGAAATCTTATTTTTGTTGCACATCTGATTAACAGGATTCTCTAGCTAGTCCAAGCCAACATTGTTTGCTTCCTGAGTGACAATAACGTACAGAAGAATTAAGGGCATGATAGAATAGAATTCAAAGCATATGAATTAATCTTAAAACATTGTCACGTTGATGTGAAATACGCTTGAATAGTATTCTAATTCTGTTTTCCTAGTTGAGTATTGCTGAAACTACTTAAATAAAAATTAAGCAAAGCCCGCCTTAATTCTTGAGGCTTAAAATTTGAGTTGTAAATAATGTTTTGTTTCCTTTTCTGTTCTGAGAATAGCTTTTGTGTGTGTGTATGATGATCCTTTCCAGAATGATTTAAAGTGTTTTTTCTTTCTGTTTCTCCCCACGTTGATTGGTATAGTAATAGTAATCTTAGAGAATCCTATTGAATAGAAGGATCTGGTAAACTTCTAAAACAGAAAGAATGATGAAATGTTTCTTGGGCTGTATGAGTATTTCTTTTTGTTATTATTAGGTCTTGTATCACCTTGAAATGAGCTATTTTGAAGTTTACAATGAGAAAATTCATGATTTGCTTGTCTTCAAAGCTGAAAACAGACAGAAGAAACAACCAGTAAGTTGCACACAGAAACAAGTATACACACAATCTCAAAATAGTGGCATTTATTCTGTAAATAAAAATACACAGATGGCAAGTGATCATTGCTTTGTTATCTAAGTACTTTAAATTGCTGGTGGAATTCGAGGTTAAAAAAAACAAGTCTTAGGACTTCAAGCAAAATGTGTGGCACTTCAGAAATGCTAAGCAAAAAATCTTGCTGAAATAGAAGCAAAGTGATTCAGTTGAATCTCTAAAAATTGTTAACGTCTTGTATCTGCAAAGTGAAGAAGATATTGTCAGCCTTTATGAGAAAGACCTATAGAATATTATTTATCTAGGACATCTTCAGATTATATTGATATAACATACATAATTCAGATTAATATTATTAACATATTAATATAATATAAATATATGGATAATGCATTAAAACTGCATTTCATCCACTAAAATCTCTCTCCTCAGTTCTTGGTCCTACTGAAATGTCAGTTCACTTTGAAAAATATCTGTGTATTTCTCATTTTCTGGGATGCCTGTTTGCTACTGATCCTAACAGTCGTTTTCTTTTTTAACTGTTCTTACCAGCTCCGTGTAAGAGAACACCCGGTGTTAGGACCGTACGTGGAGGACCTAACAGTGTAAGTCTTAACTATTCTCAGGAAATCCTAATTACATCAGGAAGCACTCCCTTTACTGTGGGGATGATGGAGCACTGAAATAGGTTGCACAGAGAGGCTGTAGAGATCTTCAGAATGGCATTGGAGAGCTTCAAAAGCTGCTTGGACATGGTCATGGGCAACCTGCTTTTGGTATCGTTCCCTGAGCAGGGGGACTGGACCAGATGATCTCCAGAGGCCTCTTCTGATCTTGAGCATTCTGTGTTTTTAATAGATCTATGGCATAATCCTGAAACAGCGTGCTGTTATCTTGAGGCTCTGTGAAAGCCTGTTAACTCACGAGTGAATTAAGAAAAATCTTAGTTTCATGCAGTTTTGCAGAAACACATACCCTAGTTTGACTTGCTGTATTTCCACTGGCCTATTGGAATAATAATTGGAATAATTGGAATTATTTTAGTAGGTTTAGAAACAAATGGAAGTCTAAAGACAACAAGAGTTTTCATGGTATATTTGTATTTTGTCTGTAAGTCAGGAAGTGTTTCAAAGCTCATGTGACTGGGAAACTACAGAAAAAAACAGTCCGAATACAAACTTGTTTTTTTTCTCCCCCTCTGTAGGAATGTTGTCAGTTCTTACTCTGATATCCAGGTAAGATTTATTTGGTTATATATCTCCTTGCTGCTTCTGTTGCTGCTGAAAACTATTCCATGGAAAGGAATAAAAAAAAACCAACAAAACACACTTTACAGGTTGCCCAATATTCTGTGATGTTTCGCTTGATGATGCTAAAGTATAAAGAGCACTAGTCCTATGTTGTGGAGCTGAGTAGATGCGTACAGGCATGTGTCACTCTCTTTAAGTGGTTACCTCTTAAACTCAGGTTTTGATTTCTCCCTTATAGAGTTGTCATTTGTGTTAATAACTTCATTTGCAAACATTTTAAACTGCAGTTGATTAATCAAATTACATTTTGGTTTCATGTTCTGGCTTATTTCTTACAGAGTTGGCTTGAACTAGGGAATAAGCAGAGAGCGACAGCTGCTACGGTAATGAATGACAAGAGTTCCAGATCTCATTCTGTCTTCACCCTTGTCATGACACAAACCAAGGTATTGCTGCGTGTGTTTTAATTATCTGTTCAACTTGCATAGTAGAAAATTGTGTGATGCCTAGAGAATTGGCAGAGTATACTTGAATGAGGTGAATAAAGGCCAGTGAATTTTTAACGTCTTTCTCTGCAGCCAACATGTTTCATCTTATGTGCTTTGATGATTACATTCTGTTCTTTCTGTTCTACGTATATTTATAGAAGTAATGTAAATACTCCTAGACTGGCAGATCTAGGAATAGTTTCAAGTAGTTCAGGATATCTCTCACCTATTTGTCTCCGGAATATGGGCACTACACTTTTTTGTTTCTCTTACAGATGTGTAAGAGACAAAACCTGACATTGTAAGATAATCCTGAAAACAGAAGTAGAGCTCCTCAGTAGTCTACACACTGTCAGTTTTCTCTATTTACAAATAACTTGTTTGCTTGTTCTTGGCTGTTCTCATTTTTCAGCCCAATTATCTAGTCTGTCATCCTCCCCTTCACCATTCTCACCCCTGGATTACTACTTCTCTCAATCAGAATTAGCCTTGAGACTTTTCCACTGACTATTTAACTGATCTTCATTAATGTAAGGCAGTGACAGCCTACTGATTTCTGTGGGTAATGGCCAGAGGCAATAGTCGAACTTCAGCAGCAAACTATGGATTTAAGTGGATCTGGTTTTGTGCAGTTCATGCTTATATAGTTATTCAACTGCAAACACTTAATGCTATGATTAATGGTATAGGTTTAGTCACCTTCCAGAAATGTACACAAAAGTGTCCTTGCAAAAAGTAAATGGAAATGTCAATTTTTATTTATGTATTTTTTAAGTGAAAAGTTTGTTGTTTTTTTGTTTGTCCTCAGGGTTTTTATTTTGATTCAAGTGCAAGCTTCTCTACTTTTTTCAGGTAGGATCTGTGGATGAAGAGCAACGTGACCGTAGTCTTACCAGTCACATAAATCTAATTGATTTAGCAGGCAGTGAATGCTGCTCTACAGCTCAGACCACTGGAGAAAGGCTGAAGGTAAACCACAATTGGAAATGTGTGGAGCAGGGAAAGACAGACTCCATAGAATACCCTTAAACTTCAACTCCCAAATATCCTCACATACCAGGGCTCTTGGGCAAGACACTCCCTCTGCCGTGCGGGCCTGGTGATCATCTGAAAGGAATGAGTGTGAACTGCACGCATGAGCAGCTGTCTTTGCATTTAAGTCTCAGATGCTGTACGCAGAGTTGAGGCTTGCCCCTTTTCTTGGGATTTAGTAAACAGTTTTAGTAAGATCCTTTCTTTCAGTCTGCCTGACTGAAATGATTTAATGGTTCTCAAGACTCTTTAAGACTGGGGTCTCTGTTATTTCCAAGTGAAGATCTAGGATATTCTTGCATTATCTTGTTTTTTAATTGGTGACATTTAATATGGCACATCTGTACCACACATTGAATAAGTACAATTAACATCGTTAATCAACAGTCATTAACATCACACAAGTAAATACAATTGTATTATAATTATTCTTATTTTTGCTTTGTGTAGGAGGGTGTGAGTATTAATAAATCACTCCTAACCCTTGGAAGGGTTATTTCTGCACTCTCAAAGCAGTCTCAAAATGGAAAGAAAACTTTCATTCCTTACCGGGAATCTGTCCTTACTTGGTATGTATGCTCCAGAATTTTTTATATAGAAGTAGAGGCCTTTTATATAGAAGTAAAGGCCTTTGCAGGTTGTGGGTTCCCCTTCTGCACAGGAGCCATTTCCCCCTTGACTGCTGTGCAGCCCACCCCTAGACCCCTACTGCAGAAGTAGGGTGATAGGAGAGGCAGGGTAGATGGGGTTATTCCATCTGATTTGGGGTCTAGTACGTTCATCACCTTTTTTCCTCCATATGCTTCACAAAGAAATGTGTTACTATGCTTGGCTGATACCACCCTCACTTTAGTATTGTTCCTTGTCTGTCTTACCATGGAACGAATGTTTCAGCTCTTTTGCATCATGTATCATTTGTTTTTCAACTACTTGCTTGTTATGTCATCTTGCATCAAAAACTTCGGTTTTGTAATGCTTCTTGTGTTACTGGTGATGGGTTTGCTAGCAACAGGTTGAAGTGATTTGAACTAAGACAGATGCTTTTAGGTGGCTTAGCACAAAAGTTACTTCCACATCCTAGTGCTAATTTCGCAGTGACATTCAGGTAAGGACAAAGTATGGCTTGCTGTTAGAGCAATTCCCATGTTTCTGCACCCAGTACAAATAGTCTTTCTGCTTAGAAATCTGAAACTCGCATTTCAAGGTGACACATAGAGGGAAGAATAAATCAGATAAAGAACAAACAGGACCTTGGTTTGTACTATAAGTAGCTGTCAATCACTCTCCCACTACTCTCAAAGTTGCAAGACCCTAGGTATTTTGTATTTATTCTGTTCAGATTTAACTTTGATTTCCGTGCTGGGAGGGAGAAAACTAACTTCTGATTTCTGCTCAAATGAAGGTTATTGAAGGAAAGTCTTGGTGGAAATTCACAAACGGCTATGATTGCCACAATAAGTCCAGCTGCCAGCAGCACAGAAGAAACTCTCAGCACTCTTCGCTATGCAAAACAAGCTTGTTCAATTATCAACACTGCTAAAGTAAATGAAGATGTGAATGCCAAGTTAATCAGAGGTGAGGTTGACATCTGCAGCATTTAATAGCTTTTTTTCATTTCTGTCTGGGTTTAACTTATTACTCATAAGAAAGATTACTACTAATAATTGTGCTGACTGACCACTGGTTTATTTACTCCTCTAATGTTTGCTAGTCAAGATTTTTATAAGTTACACACACTGTCATCTTTGAGACAGTTTTGCTCTTTCATTAACTTTTTAAAAATTGATTTAATTCATAAATAATACTCTGGTATGCCCCAATGATGCTTACTGCTGAGTATTATTTGTGTTCAGTTTTTCTTAATAACACACTAATCAGGTGCTTTGTGATTTTTAAATACAAAAATCTTTCCTCTCTGGTTTTCATGTATAATCCTGCAACTAGTCTAACAGGATATCTTCTTTGTAATTCTATTTGTCTTTGTGAGTTGTGTTTATATTTTTATTTTTTTTCTTTCCAAAGACAGTATCTTGGGCAACAGTTGAGAACCTCTAACAGGGAAAGATGTTTTGCTTTTAATTAGATACAAGGATAAATTTTCTAATATTGTACTGAAATGTCTAAATACTATTTTATCTGTGATTTGTGTGTGTATGTACTGTGTTTTTGGTTTGTCTAATATAGAATTGAAAGCTGAAATTGAAAAACTGAAGGCACAGAAAAGTGCTCAGAACACTGATCCTGAAAAATACAGGCGTTATTTGCAGGAAATAACATCTCTGAGGATGAAATTGCATCAACAGGAGAGGGACACAGCAGAAATGCAAAGGTGGGACAGTCAATAACATATTTTAAAAAAGCAAGTGGGAAAATCTATATGGTTTAATTTTGCTCCTAAGACAGTGTTAAGTTATTTTTCCCCTTAATATATTAAGGGCCTGGAAAGAAAAACTTGAGCAAGCAGAAAAGAGGAAATTAGAAGATATAAAGGAATTGCAGGTATGTTTTCTTTCTTCCACTTGTTCCTTCGCTTTACATAGGAACTAGGACAGAAAAAAACAACACCGGTGATTCTTGCAGAAGAATTAGAGTAGTTCAAAGATTTGGTTTCATGAATGCTGTTCTTTTAACAGATTAATATAGATATTTGGATACACAGAGTAAATTGTCTTTTTTGCTGGTATCTCTTTTATCTAGAAAGCAGGAATTGCATTCAAAATGGACAATCACTTACCAAACCTTGTTAATCTCAGTGAAGATCCCCAGCTTTCTGAGGTGCTGTTGTATATGATTAAAGAAGGAGAAACTACAGTTGGAAGGTATACACCGAATTCAAAACATGATATCCAGCTTTCTGGAGTGCTAATTGCTGATGACCATTGGTACGTAGTATTCTTTGATTTTGTTTTTCTTATACTTAGATCAGAAGTATCTCCTGCTCTGGCCTTTCTCCTACTTTTGGAGTCGCTCTTCCTTCTAACAAAATATGGTTTTCTAACTAGGGAAGATATTATTGAAGGATAATTTTTGTATTCTTCAGTGACTAAGGTAACTTCCTTCTATTTCTCCCTAGAAATCTGTTAACCAAGGTAGTTTAACTTCTTAGTATATTTTGTTAGTGGAGTGAAATCTTCTGTTCATGTAGAAATTCTGGAGAAGGACGTGATCAAATGGTGCTGTCTATAACTCTCCCATTCAACTTAATGTAATAGTGAAATGCCTTTACAATTTTCAATTAAAACTGAAACTAGAGAACAACTTGGCCAGCTTTCTGAAATGTTTGAAGTGCATCCTGTGCTATGGATCCTAGACAGAATGCTGGAGGAAGTTTAACGAATCAATTACTGAAAATAGGAAAGACCTGGATATGTTGAGAAATTACGCTTTATCAAAGAAATGCTCAGATGACAGGGTATCATAATGATTTTTTTAGTAGAAGGTTCTTAAATTTAAGTACAGATTCTCTTCCAACATACAGGTCACTCAGGAGTTATGTATAATGTAACTAAACAGGAAGAAGACACTCTACATGTAGAAAAAGGATAACAGCACACTATGTGCAGCATGATTTTTATACATTAAGAAACATCGCTTACAATTAACATAAGCTACTGATACCACAAATGTTTCTTGTTTTCAGTGTTATAAAAAATAACCTTGGCCAAGTGAGTATTATTCCACGGAGAGAAGCAAAGACATATGTAAATGGGAAATGCATTTTAGACCCGACAGTTCTGCATCATGTAAGTAATTGACTTGGTAAAAGAAGAATATAAGCATATGTAGATTTTGTAGCTGTATTAATGTTACAATTTCAGACTAAAGGTTTTCTAAGAGGGCTCTGAAACCTTTAAATACTTCTGTGTTCCCCTTCAATTTCTACTTCTACCTTCTCTGTTTCAAGCCTATAAATATAGAAGTTACAGAACAAACCTTTTTTTTTTTTTTTTCTCCTGTAGGGTGATCGAGTGATCCTTGGGGGAGACCATTATTTCAGGTTTAATCATCCAGTAGAGGTTCAGAAAGTTAAAAGGCCATCTTGTGGGACTACACTTTTGCATGATGGTCCTAAAGATTTTGAATTTGCAAAGAACGAGCTGCTTATTGCACAGAAAACTCAGTAAGCATTGTATTTTTTTTATTCTAAGAATAAATTCACAGTTGTTAATGCAACTATGCAATAACTTTACTAAGAAACTTAAGATCGTTAATTATTTCACTGTACATGAAAGCTGGAAAACAGTGCTTATTTTTAATTCATTCTATAATGGAAATGTAAGTCCCAGATTTAGCTGAAATGAATGTGTGTGTGTGTGTGTATATATATAAATAATATGAGGTGATCACTACAATGCAGTTCACTTGTCAAGAAAACAGACCACCATTTAAGAAACACTAAGCTACAGAGGCCACTGAGTAGTTTATCTCTTTAGTTGCATTTCTCCCCAGGCACATAATGAGTCAGAAATTGACTTCTGATGTTTCAGAGAATGGCACAAAGCTGAAAAGCAAACATGCTACGAAAGGAGATGAGAGACCAAAGTTATGACCTTGGTTGTCTGTGATAGTGGAGAATTTGAGGTAGTGCAATGTTATTCGTAGTTGCTTCTTTCCTGGGAGTTAATAAGTGTGAGTCTCATTGACTTAAAATATACTTTTCTTCATCTTAGTGTGATTTAGCAAGTTTCTATTACATTTTTTAATTTTGCAACATATAGATAATACAATAAATTTGGAAATCAAGTGGAGTGTGAAATACTAGGATTTTTTTCTTTTTCACCTGTGTCTGTTTTCCCCTATGAAATCAAAAATACCTACGTAAAAAATAAAAGTTGTGAAATACATTTTCACTGTTAAGTTTGGAGGCTGTAGAGTAACTCTTCCTGTTATGATGGAAGTGAATGAGAATATAATCCGTATGCAAGTTGTAAGAGATTAAAGCCAGCATTTTATGTGTATGATATTTCCGTTTGTAGGCTTGAATCAGAAATTGAAGAGGCACGACTCAAAGCCAAGGAAGAAATGATGCAAAGTGTCCAAATAGCAAAAGAGATGGTTCAGCAAGAACTGACATCACAAAAAGAAGCTTATGAAAGCAAAATAAAATCACTGGAAGCAGAGGTGGTAAGTTGCCTTAGCATCATCGTATAAAACATAGCAGTAAAGTACAGTAAGTCAGAAGGTAATGAAACAGAAGCAGTGGTATGTGGGGATTTATTGGTTGTGTTTTATGTGGTGGTTATTGTTCTTTTTTTTTTTTCTTGCATATCGTAACATTGTCTTAGGGAGTTATTAAACGTATATACATAAATAA
This sequence comes from Aythya fuligula, assembly GCF_009819795.1. NCBI lineage: Eukaryota > Metazoa > Chordata > Aves > Anseriformes > Anatidae > Aythya > Aythya fuligula. The sequence goes on along the minus strand of NC_045566.1, from coordinate 26,311,941 downwards.
AGTCACTGTTGCTAACACAAGAAGTTGTAAAGTAGATATCCCCTTCAGAATTATTTTAGTGATTTTGGTTTATAGGATTAGTTAGAAATTAAAATATTAATCCAGTGTGAATTTGATAAGGATGTAACTTGTGATTTTTTGCATGCAGATTTTCTTCTATGTAAATTACTACAATTTTAGTGTTTTAGTGAACATGTTTTTTTTCTGCTAAGTTTGCATGCTTGTTTGTTATATAATGTAAAAATATTTACAAGACTATTATTCTGTATATAATTGTGCATCATGGCAAAACAATAATAAAGATGGAGTACTTTATTTCTTAAATGTGCTAGATGGCATAATGTGATGCTTGTGAAGCTTTCATTGCTTTCATTCATATAACCTTTCATTGCTGGCAGTGGGCTTGAGTAGTCCACAGGAGCTGCATATTCTCAACGTATTGAAGTAAAAATAAACCTTAATATCTGCTTACAGGGTGGATCAGAAATGCTGTACAAGTAGTATACCTCCTTTTGTCTGTCCTTTATTATGTTAGAGAGAAGAATCTCGTAAGAAGCAAATGCAAGAACTGAAAAACCAAAAAGCTGCAACTAAAATACAGGAGCTAGAGAAGGCAAAGCAAACTCTTGAGCTAGAATTACACTTCAACAAGAAGCGTTTGGAAGTGGAGACCTTAGCTACCAAGCAGGTATTTAAAAACAAACAAACAAAACAAACCCGAAGCTTTTTAGGTGATAAACCTCGTCTTTTAAATAAATCATTGCACCACATGAAATGTTTGGTTTTTGGGCAGAAGGGAGGGATGACACAGTGGCCTGGGGGAGTCTTTTTCCTAATATTTTTCTTCTGTGTGGGTTTTACACAAATAACTAGATTGCTTACCTTCCGAGTATGCTATAGCATACACTTTGGAGATAAACTAGTACTGACCTTGTTATTTCTTATGTCACGTGAACCATTTTGCTTGTACGCCAAAAGGTACGACTCTAACAATTAATGTGGTGGTAATGTTTTTTGGCTGGTATTCATATATCTGACTTCTGCAATAAATTCTATCTCATTTTTTTAATGTTACATCCTTTTCATTTTAATATTTCTTTTAAGAATTTGAATATGTAAGTAAAACAAGAAAATTTAAGTTTAAACATGAAGGGCTTCATACTGATGGCAGATCAGGAAGATAAGTTTCATTCTGCTCTAATAGTCCTTAAAATGACAGCAACAAAACTATTTCACATAAGTAAACACCATTGAGTGTGATAGGCTTCTTTGTTTTTTTTTTTTTCCTCTTTCTCAGGCTCTGGAAGATCATAGTATTCATCACGCAAAGATACTTCAAGCTCTGGAAGCTGAGAAACAGAAGATTGCTGAAGAAATACAAACCCTTCAGAAGAACCGTGGAAGTGGGAATAAAACTATGACTAGTATGTGTGTACATAACATTGCAGGAGCAATGCTGACTTCTTGCTCAGTGGACTTGGATTTAGTGGCTGTGGACTGTGGACCCTTTTTTTTTTTTTTTTTTCTTCCTCTAACACTTCTCTAACAGTCTGGAACAATGAGAGCCTTATGGTTCCTATGATCCTTTACCTTCTTAAGCAATGTTTATCAGACAGTGCAAAGAGATCTGTTTTAATCAAAAGTCAGGGTGGTTTGGCAGATATACATGTAGTCTGCATTTTCCCCTATTACTTAAAAGCCTTTCCTCTGTCTGGCTGAACTAGTTAAGATTTTAACTCACTGGGGAAACTAGACTAACAATTGTTTCTGTTTAGTTTCCTACCTCTTAGTAGTGTACTACGTAGTGTCTAGTGTTATGTCTCTATGTGTTTTTATGTCTTTTTATGTCTTTATGTGTTCTTTTTTTTGAAGTGTTATCTTGGCTGGGAAGGCCTCTTTTTTTTCCTTTTTTCCCCTCCCAAGCTATTGAGAGAGCTACTAATAGCTAAACTCTATTTGATTTTTTTAAACTTTTAGCTGTTGCAAAGTGTTTGATCAGTTTAATCAATATGTCCTATATTCTTTATTAGTTCCTCTTAACTGGAATTCTTTGAAGTTATCTGTGATGATCAAAGAGGCCAACACCATTAGTAATGAACTAGGGAAAAACACTGTTTTCTGCAGGTGAGTATCTGAGTGGATTTATACAAGTATGGTGGGGATGCTGGAAGTGCACTGTACTGTTTGTTTTTCTTGTAACAGCTTTTTGTTAAACTGAACATGACATTTCACTTTTCTCAACTAGGTTTAGTGTAGTGTGTAGCTTAGCAATGTTGGTTTGAAGTGTGTTTTTTATTAAGACTTTAAATGTTTACATTAGACAATTCATTTTGGATCATATGTGCTTTGGAGGTGAATCTCATGATATCTCTGTCCATCATGCTTTGTTTTGCTTATTAAAGCAGTCCTAAAACACCCAGTAAAAACCTCAGAACATGCAAACAGCAGATAGCAAGAATTCAAATCCATTGTACTCTATAGATCTCTTGCTGTGCTGTGTTACTTGTCAGTCATAGCTGAAGAGAGCGTTCTAGAAGTTGATCCCTATAATGGCCAGGTGTTCTTAGCAGGAGAACAAGAACTCTGCCAGTAGGGTTCTGTAGCATATATTTAGTTCTGAGTTTCTTGAGAACCAGGAATTTGTATGCTAGTACTGACTTCTTTCTCTGATTACAGAGATTCCTTTTTTGTTTTTCATAAAAATAAGTTTAGTGGCTGATACTTAATGTTTGTGTGTTGTGAGAAATTTGATGTCCCAGGCTTGGATTACTGGGCTTGTTATCAACTTCTTTATTTGATCCTTCCTGCAAATACTTTATTTTTGAAACATGAATTAGTGTTTTTATACTTAGTTGTCATTATTTTTTAAACTTTCTCAAATTCTTAGGCACGACAAAGTTGATGATAAAACAGGAACAGTATCTTCTATTCAAGTGCAGGTTCGTAATATCAAACTGGGAATAGCAACTTTCTGGAGCCTGGAGAAATTTGAATGCAAACTAGCAGCAATGAAGGAACTCTATGAGGTCAGTAAGAACTGAGGAGAAAACACTAATAATTTGTAGTGTTTTCTCAAAGGGAATACAATAATCATATAGGATGGGAAGCTTGGTGTTTGTTTTTTTTTTTTTTTTTTTTTTTTTGCAATGTGTTCTTAATTTTATTTTTATTTTTTAAACGTGTGCTCCTTTATTACTCAGAAGGCATATGAGAGCTCTGAAAAACTGTATTTTTTTTTCTAAACTTGGTATTCCTATATCTCAGATGCCAGATAGTTGGTTGTCTTTGCTAAACATTGTATTTATTTATTTTTAATCAATTATTTATTTATTTATATATATATATATATATTTAAATTATTTATTTTTAGCAATTGCATCTCAACGTAGCTTGCAGTCCATTATCTTCTAGACTACATCTATCCTAACAAAAAGAAAAACATTGAATCTGCTATTGTACAGTCAAAATGTTGACTTCATCTACTGGTTGTATGCTTCATTGTCACTCTATTTCTGCTTAACACTCCTCCTCTGTTTTCTTTGTTTTCCAGAGTAATGATAACAATAAAGCTGCTGATGTGTTTTATGACCCTGCTGATGAGTGGGAACCTGACCTTTCGGATGCCTCAGTTTCCTCTCTTTCCAGGAGAAGGTGATAATTTGTAGCTCCTTCAGCTATGCTTGAAAGAAAGCAGAAGTTAATTTGTATAATTATGTAAACGTGCTTTTCTGCCACTCATATAACTTTTTATTTACGAATTCTTCTTCTACCTTTTTATAGTGCCAAACTTATAAATTAAGTGAAAAGTTATGTAACCATTTGTGAGGAGCGAGGAAAGTTAAAGCACAGGTAAAACAAGTCAGGCAGTACCAAGGGCTCAGCTTAAACACAGCTCCCAAAATGAGTGGCGGAGTTCTTTCTGAGTCTCCTTCCAGCTGTTTCACAACTTAAAGGTTGGCTGAGGCTTCTCAAATTGCTCTCTTATCAAGAACTGGCCTTGGGTGCCAGGGACTAAGTAAGCAACCAGAGCCAGCCTAAAGAAGTTTTTGGCTTGTCTGATGGTGGAGAGCTTCGTGGAATGTATCTGTTTTACCAAGAAAAAAAAACTTCCCATTTGGCTTTACAGAAGCAATTTAGTCTGTCCAACAAACAAGATCCAAAAGAGTACATATACAACTTTTAATATAAAAAAAATATATTATAAAAAAGTACATATAAATATTTTTTGTCTGGTGGTTGTTAATATTCATTGCGTCTTCAGTGGGCACTAGGGGAGAGGTTGGTTTTTCGTCTTTTATGTTTTTCTTCTCTCATCCTTTCTAGAAGTAGAAGTTTAATGAAGAACAAGAGAATTTCTAGATGTTTGTCTGGTATACAATTGCAACCAACCCATGATACACAAACTTCCTATATTTCAGGTATTTATTGATATACAGGTAGATCACCTTTCATTTCATACTGAGAACTTGATGAAAATACTATCTGTATAAAACACATGTATTTCTAATACTTATTTTTAAAAACATATGTAAAAAAGTGTGGGCCAGAGAACAAACTGGAAAATGTCTTGTTTGTAACGTATTCAAGCTGATAATATCAAGCTGTTAACAGTAGATCTGTTTTTGGTTTCTCTGATTGTTTTTTTAGAGTGAAGACTTCCTAACCATCACTCTCAACCCTGTTGAAAGAGTTTTACTTAAAACATTACCCCATCCTTAACTAAGCAGTTTTACTGGAGATGAGGATAATTCATGTAACAAATTGCCTGAGGCTGAATCCTGATACAATCATTTGGAGACTGTGCTTGAGTTGTTGCTATTCATTTAACTGCTAAGGTTTCCCCTAGCTCTTTGTCAGGTTTTATCTGTTTTTTTTTTTTTTTTTTTTTGGTGAAAAACTAGATGCCTCAGGCTTGCAAATGTTTTTATGGAGTTATTTTAGATTGGCTGAGGTTTATTTTCTGTGTCTCTGTAGGTTCCATTATTGAAAAAGATGGATTAATGTTAAAGAATTTCACTGGGGAATTTCTTTGTACTAACTGAATCTAAAAACTATGTAGAATTACAAAATACAAAATAGTCATTATATGGATTTTCTGACTGCTTATTCTCGTGAAGAGTTTCTTGCCAATGTATTTTACTTTTTCACCTTACAGGTTCACAGAGTAAATCCAGCATATGCCCAAACTTCTCTGAATCACTTCTTCCTGGAATTTGCAAAGAATCTGTAAGTTCAGCTTTAGATTTACTGGAACAGAATCATGAAGGGAGAAAGAGCATAGCAGATCATCTCCTAAGGAATTTGTTTACCATTTTCTCTGGAGTTTCTGCCATTTCAAAAGCCTATGAACAGCAAGATGAAGAATGTCAAAAAAATTGTAAGTCTCACTTTCATAACTATTGAAGTAAACATTATTAAACGTCTTGTTTTGTCTTTCGGACTTACAAGCATTCATATGTTTGCTGAGGGAAAGAATAAATATTCCTACTTTTATTTGCAGAGCAGACCTGCTGATAGATCTCCTATTTCTTTTTTAGTTTTCTCTACTGATCATGCTGCTCAGTCCTACAGCATCAAAATTACCTCTGTGTTTGGCCAGCTTGTGGTTCTAGTCAAGGTTTGGCTTAACCATGTGCAAAAGTGCCCTAGCTCTGTGAAGACTGATGAAGAATTGAAACAGGAAGTAAAGAACCTGGGAGGCTATTTACAGTTACTGTTGCAGGTAAAGTATGTATTTTGGAAGAAGAAAATATAATTCAGCTGCTCTGTGTAGAGAAGTTCTGTGCATTAAAACAATATAGACTACAGATGGGCTAAACACAGTTAAATATCCAGCATATAAAACAACAAATGGACAGACCTATGGAAAATGAATAGCAAAGGGTATGTTTGTACCGGCTAAACTGGTACTTTTTTTTTTTTTTTTGGTAGTTCAGTGTGATGTAGACTTCTGTGTCTAGCCCCTGACAACAGCAAAAGCTTGTCAGTATGCTGTCAGTCCTGATCTGGTAGGTTCTACGTCCCAAGGATGGCACAGAATCAATGTGATGCATTGCTTTTGTTGTGGGTGGATGGGGTGGTGTTTTTATTTTTTTTGTTTGTGTTTTTAACTATAAAATTAGAATTACTATAGCTACTATTAATTGGATCATACCCGTATTTCTTTGAGTCACGCAGGTATCCTAAAAAGTATCTGTAATTCATATACCAGTTTTATCTGACAATTGAGCAAATCCTTCGAAGTGATGATAGGAATGCCACTTAGCCCTCTTGTTTTCCATGAAGGTAAAAGGGGAAAATAAAATATGCAGTGACAAGAGTGATTGCTAGTTTGTATTCTGGAAAGTGCTACTGTTTATGGATTTATAAAACCAGTCACTGGTAAATGTTATTCCTGGTACAGCCTTGTGAAGAGTAATTCTATTTTAATTGTGTAGTATAATGATACCATTTTTCTTTATGGCTGCATTGGCTTCTCTTTTAGATGTAGTAGATAAGTCATTGGAAGTGGGAAGATAGAAAGCTGAAAACATGTTAAACTATCATGCAGTGTAAACTCTTGCACTGTAGAAGTCTTGTGCTGTTTGACCAGAAATACTTGCTAGTTTCAGTGAATGATAACGCTTTTGTTTCTAAGGGATGTTCTTCAGATATTTCCTCAATGGTAACAGAAGCACAGAGCAAAGTGAACGAAGCAGTAAAACAAACAATTAAATGCATAGGACACTTGGCAGTATTCACAAGAACTGATATTTCCATTTTTGAAGAGAACGACATTCCTGCAACTGGTCTACAGGTGAAAAAATGTTTGTTAGAAATAATGACTTTGTAGATGAGTATCAAAAATACTTGAGCATGAAAACATAACGTTTATTCCAAATGATATCTTTGTTTTTTTCCTTTGTATTCTTTGTGCTTCTGTATCCTAGGATACAGCACTAAATAATGAAGTAATTTACATGTTGACATTCACTTTTTTTTCAAGTAAACAAGGTCATAATTATAATGGTTATATAAAACAATTTGATCAATTAAGTGTTTTCAGTTTATCTAATACTACTTTTTTTTTCCTCTGGAGGAAAAAATGTGTTAATATAAAAATGTGTTAATGCCCTGAATGTTTTTGAAATAAAAAACAATGAAACAAAAATCTCAAACTTTTAAGTTTGTATAACTTTCACCTACAAGCAAGAAGAAATGCTGTGCTTTTAGGGTTGCATCTCTGCAGAGATTGCACAAGTATACCTACTTCAATAGAATTCAATATTTATATGAGTAATCTGGCTGAATACCACACCCTATTTTTAGAAATCTGAAGAAAATTGGGGAAAAGGAGGTTAGAGTGCTGAGCCACTGTGATCTGAGAATCACATGTGTCTGAATAGGCCAGCGCTGAACAATTCGTACCCCACAGCCCCAAATTGTTTTTAGTCCATTATGGAAAATCTATTTTAGCTTCTAGGCCTAATCAACTCCTTTAATCGTTATGTTTTGAACCTTTATTTTAAAAGGACTTTGTACTTGCTGTTTATGATGGAGTAGGTTTGGGGCTGGACTTTCTTACGGATACAATACAGGAAAAAGCAAGAATGGTGCAGAAAGAACTATTGAAACAACATCCACAAAATGAGGTGAGATTTCAAGAAGATTATAAACAACTGATACATTTTTAGAGACACTTGATCATATTTTTTATTTTTCATCTGTTCTTTCTAGAAAGATTGTGTGGCATGCTATTACAGTTGAACAGAAGTTTGAGATGGGTGATACCAGTCGTGCAGATTTTTTTTTTTTTCCAGTGTTTAGCCTTTCACCCATATGTAATCTGAACATTTAAATGTATTTAATTCAGAGTAATTTCTGAATTGAAGGGCACTCTGGGGACACGTTGAATAGAATTTCATAGTGTAATCATGAGGAAGAGGGAGAATACAAAAAACTTTCACAAAGATGCCACTGGACAAAATGGTGAAGATGCCATTTTTTATTCTGTATACCGTTCTTAAGTTGTTTTGTATAAAACAAACAAACAAAAAAACACTTAGTAATGTCTTATGATCCTAAAAGTTAATTGCTATTTTATAATGATAATAGCAAACACCTCTATTTCCTACACCGTTATTGTTGAGAAGATGATGAAGTTTAAAAGACTTTTTTTTTGTAGACTTTATTTTCACATATGGTTCTTTTGCTCCTAGTCCCAAACAATGTGATGTCTAAATATTGAAATAGTTCAGTGTTATCTTTTAACATTTTTTGTACAGTCACGACCAATGGTGGCAGTGTACCTGTATCTGAGCAATCCTGTCTTGTGCCATGGATTTCTGTTTTTTTTTTTTTTTCCTGTCAAAGCTGATAAACTTGCAGGGCTGTGGCCAGTAAGAAAGTCTGAATAGCAAGTTGGGTTAGATATGATACATATTTCTGAAGAATTTATTTCTGTTCAAAAATAGATAATAAATGATCTGGACTAAATGGTTCATATCAGTTGGAAAAGAGTGATAAACTGCTAGTTGCAAGGAAAGCAAAAATTTCTTTTTACTCAGATTTTCACTGTTTCTTAATCCTACAGGTAGCAGTGAAACTGTCCCATATCTTTCATATTCCTGTCTACTTAACTCCAAAACATTTCATGTTTCTAGCAAAAAGAATCAAGCAGTCTGCTTTATCAATATTTCTGTTCACTTGCAGCAGATTCTTATCTACCAGCAGGGATCCTGTACATGCTTGTTGTTGGCTGAGCTAATGTTTTAGGTAATGTCTACAGCTAGTGCGAAATTGCTAAGAGAACACAAAGGTATTAGCTAAGAGCTTACCCCTGCCACTTAGAATGGCAGCGATATAAAAATTACAGGAGAACCTTTCTTTAGTGAGCACTTACTTTTGCTCATTTGACCCTCCTGCGTTAAGGGGTTATATGAAGTCTTGCAGATATGTGAACAGGTAGACAACATTGTTAATAATTTTATTTGAAAAATGCATGTCATCTTGCAGAAACTTTGCTCTTGCTTTTGAATGTTTTCCTCATCAGCATGCTGGTGTTCATTGTTATGCTTCTAAAAGATTCACGTACTTTCACTGTGCCTTGAATGAAGTGTGCAATATAATTAAAAATTCTTTTGTAGATTCAAAATCGAATAAGGGATGATGCTGTGGCATTAGCCAGGTTCCTTGAAAATAACATATCTTCTTGCAGAAAGGTAAGGGAAATGTTTCACCTAATGTGGGCTTTGAAGCTGGGTTTTAAATGTGATGGATGCACTTAACAAAACAAATCTGAAACTACCTGGATCTGAAATTGCTATATTTACAGTTTCATGATGACAATTCCTGCTCAGTGGCATTCTTGTGATTGGAACATTGCAGCTGTTCTAGCCACTGCATTTCCCCTCAAAGATGCTTGGTTTTCATTTGACTTGGTGTTTCTAGAGGTACTTGTAGCTTATCCTCATGTATTTGTGTTTATTATGAACACCCTGAAGTTCAGTAATGCTAGGGTAATAATGGTATAAATAGCTACTGCAATATTTTATGCACACAGCTATTGATATTTTGAATTAAAATGCAGGACAGATGTTTTAAAATGCCATTAAGAGCATTTTTGGGAGTTAGTTTATTTACAGTTTTTTTTTCTCTTTTCCTTCTTTCAATGATATGCACTTCTTTCCAGAGCTGTCTTATGTACTGTAACTTAATATCACTTTCATACTATATTTCAGTGGCCTGTTTTGTGTAACTAAATCCATAATGATGTATTAACTATTAAACATTCCTGTCATGTACTTGGGTCTTGTAAAATTGCTTTTTATTAATACAGAAAGAAATAGAATCTCAGTTACCAGAAGAAGATTATGTGTATATGGAAATCAAGAGAAGTACTAAGATCGCTGTGAAATATTTGGAATTGGAGCAGTGCCTCGCTGAAGTCTATCAGATCGTTTCTTCTACATTACAAGGTATTTACCTGGGTTATTGCCTGTCTTGCTAATAACATGTAGACTAAAGGAGACATGTATAGCAAGAGGAAGGGAAGACTGGTCTCTTTTTGCAGAATATCGCATTTAATTCTTACAGTTTTTGTTTCTCATAGGGTCATTCAGAAACACAAGCCCTCTCAGGAGCTTCGCAGGAGAGATTTGTTTCATAGCTGGATGTTTGTACAATTATTTCAATTCACTTCCTTTGGCTTCTACTTCTACAAACAATCCTATCCAGAGAACACCCATGCCATTTATGAACTTGGATGAATTGGACTCTCTGGTTGATTCCCTTATTGTGAATTTTGAACTTGACCAAGGGCAGCAAACTCTGAAATCTCAGCCTCTGTGTAATGAAACTACTGAGACCGAAGGAAGACAAAGTGAAGCAGGTGGAGATGAATTTGCTTCGAAACTGAAGGGGATTCCAAAACACACACACAAACTCCAGTCACCACCTACGTTTCCAGAGGAGCTCTCACTTGGCAAGATACAGTGGGTATAAAATACTACTATCAAGAATTCAGGGAAACTCTATGAGGGGAAAGTAATATATCACAAAAAATATCTTTAGTGGTTTTGTAGTCCATTGAAAAATCTTGGCCTGAAGTAACAGTGATAATGCTCTTCAACTCATTCTAAAGTAAGTTCATGAGGTGTGGTGTTGCTAGAGGTTATCTTTGATTGCTCAAATCACTTTCAGTATTAATTCACAGTGCATTAGAAGCATAGCTCTTCCTAAATAATATGTGAGTTATCCCATGATGCTGTGGAGAGTTGCACTGATAAGCAATCTACAAGTAAAACTAGAATGTATGTATTAGAGATGTAGGGCTGGATGGGGTTCAAGTTCCACACTTTCAAGGTAAAAAATTGAGGCAAAGATGTATCATAACCAAATCTACACGCATCGCTAAACATCCTTCACAGGTATTCTGTAAATCTAGATGACTCTGTACTCAGGAATTGTAACAAAACTCCCAGTGATAAATGCAGACAAGATTCATTCATGTCACTGATGCTGGAATTTAAGTCTGAGAGGATGTTGTGCTCCACTGCTTCCGTGTCACCTGTTGGATTAGCTTACCATTCTGCCTCCAGAAGTTAACGTCGTGCTATGGCCTAGGCTTAACTGTGCTACTCTGAGCTATTTACAAGACTATTGCTGTATGTTACTCAATATGTTCCTCATGTTCCTTTGTTACTTGTACTGGGCTGTGATTCGGTGAAAGAATAGGGAGCAGATCTTTGTTTTTGCCTTTTGTGGATTGTTTCCTATACTTTTTGCTTTTAGAATGACAGCAACATTACACGTGGACCTTCATTAGGCTAAACCAGTGACTTTGCCAGTCAACTACTACCTTGTGCTTTTTACTGTAGACATAGTTTATCATGTACCTTTAGTCTGTTGGCTGAAGCCATTGAAAGCTAACTGCAAGGATGAAAATGTTTTAAGAATATTTATTCCTTAATACTGGGTTCTAGGAGGCCTGGACCTCACACATCTTGTTCATAATCATGCTGAGAAAATTGGGAGCTGACACTTAAATGTTTTTTGTTTATTTCAAAGCTTCTGAGCCAGGTATTCATAGCTACCATCTTTCCTTCTGAGAGAAGAGGCACAGCATCTTGAGAGATTCAGTCAGTGAGAACAGTTCAGGCTCTTAAAACCATATTCTACAAATGGACTACGTTGAAGAGAATCAGTCATCATTTTTCTGTGATAACTTTCATAGTAGTAACCAATGCTGTCATTCGGTGGTTTTGTGCTTATCTGCCGTGATGGAAATGTGGAAAGGTAATTATGCTGTTATGGTAATTATCCATAACCCATATATCTTTTTCTGAAGATTAGTGTACCTTAATATTTTGTCCAAAAATGTCTTGCAGTGCGGTTCTACCATGAAAATTAATTGACACTTTTTATCTGCTAACGTTTATTTCACATGAGGTGCAGTGTTGCTTAGTTGCTTTCTTTAGAGACATTTACAAGTCTGCTCAGGGGTTAACAAAGTCTATTCAGTTATTCAGATTTTTATGCTTTTAAGTGTGAATACAATCCTGGTATATTTATACTTCTGTAAATGTACAATTTTGTATTTGGCTGAAAATTTTAAAAACATTTGTGGTTCTTCTGAATCATGTATCTAAGTGCAAGCATTGTGAAACTAAATCATGTAACTGATAGCCAGTTTCTATGACTTCTGTAAAAACCTGTACAACAACACGTGTAAGTTCTTTGTCAGTTTTCTTCTGTTCACAGTTGCTTTTGAGACCTTCCTTTGCTGGTAGTATTGCAATGTAACATTCTGAAATACTAATAAAAGATATTTTTCTATAGCACTCAGGTGAAACCAGAAGAGTGACTACTTTAAGTTTCTCTGTTAAGATATTTAACAGCACACATTTAGATGCTGAATACTTGTGACTTAATCTACACGTATTAAAGTCACAATACTCCCTTCTTTTCACATTTGTTAATATTGTGGTGTTATGCCAAGTTTCAGTTGCAAAGATATTAAAGTGTGTTACTTGCTGACATTTCACCTGCTAGATGTTTAATCATGTTTGCATTTTTTTGTATTTAATGAGAAGAACTGGTGAGAAGTTATCTTGTTTGTTACAGTTCTGTGTATTATTATTAGAATTTGTTTACTTATTTTTTTTTTTTTTTAAAGGAAAGAACAAGTTCGTCATAACTCAGAGCTCACACTGGCTTTCAGTTTTTAGCCTTTATGAAAACCATGAGAAAAACACCGTGCAAACAAATTGGTTTCTGGTAGTTTTAACTGAGGTAGCAGAAAGTTGATGGGCGACTTCAATCCCATCACATCTGGCTTTTGAACGACAAGTGAAAATGTTGCCAATAGCTTCCTGCAGCTTGTGTTCTCCTCATCCATGCTAAGGTGAATTGTAGAAACTGATTAAAGCACCTTGTTAATATCATATTTACATTTTAGTATGTCACCAAAACCTACTTCTGCTAGTGTTTTCTTCAGCTTGGTGCCCTTGTTACAGTTATACATCATCGAAGTACTTCACTCTTACGGTATGTATGGTGACCATACATCATCAGGGTGGGCTACTGCTCATAACATATTGCATTAATACATCAGCGAGCCTGGCTGGAGCTCCAGTAATCTATTGGTGTAATATACCATCAGAGTAAGGTATATTTATAACTATAGGCTGGTCAATCTATAAATTACCAATGTCAAAGAACTGGGATCGTGGCAGGCAGGCAGATTTTGGGATGGATTGATATGGCTGTGAATGGTACGTTAGTTTTTGCCTTTCCAAGTAGTTAGAGGTAGGTGTGAGTTAGGCCTGGGTCAGCAGAGCAATTGACGTGGCTGAGCACAATGTCTACATCACCTGCTGGGCATAGTGGTGAAATGAAGTAGAGCCTCATGCTGCTGAGATGAAGGATTTTGCAGTCCTGACTTATTCTCCATCTTGCATATTTGGAGATCTGACTCTGAAGTCAGAATCTGAATAGCTTCTGGCAGACAGTGGTAGTATTTGTTGTGATAGTTACTATGAAGCACAGTTTCAGAATAATTTTTACTTTAGTATGTGACAGAGTTGTTAATTACTTCCACAGAAATGCATTAGTGTGAATTTCCCTGGTGGAATTGACATGGGACTGGTATCACAACCAGCAGTCATTAGAATACCTTGATTAATCAACTGCTGTTAATAGGATTAAGATGTTTACTTCTAGCAGGTAACTGTTCACAGTCCTTTTGCTTATTCGTTCGGTTCTCCTGCACCCACACTTACAAATCACTCCTCATTATGGGGCTGGAGCAATGCAACAACTGTGAGGCCAATCCCAATGTCTGACTCTGAAGTGAAGGGTCGTGCTGGCTCACCTGTGGCTTTTAGGAAGGTGCCCAGAGAGTCTCTCAATGGGGCCTTTCTCTCATTATGTGTGTGCACCCATTTACCTCAAATTTACAGTTCTCAACTGTCTCCGAAAGGGGGGAAAAAAAAGTGAAACAATCAGAAACATGCACAGAGAGGGGTGGTGGTGGGGAAAGCGTTAAGAATACATGTTTAGAGACTTGAACAGGAGGTATTGTTTACTGAAGTTATAATGGCTCTATTTTTAATGTATTCATTTAATCAGTAGTTAGTGGGTATTTTCTTCTCTCTTCTTCTCCTTTGATGTCCTTTTTTATTCCCCCAAGAAAACATTCTTCAATCAGATTTCCTTTTTTTTTTTTTTTTCTTTTTAAGTAACTAGAACTTCAGGTGGTTTTCTGATGGAATTTTAATAATTAACGTGAAAGGAAAGGGACTGGGGAGTTAGCTTTGTTTTAATTTCAAATACAAAGTAGTGGGGAACGTTATTCAGGTATCTTCCCTGTAGTTGCATTTGAAAATCGGAACAAAGAAAGCTCTAACTCACCAACCACATTCTCTTTGTAGTAGAAGTAACTTAAAGAAGTTACTAAGAAATAAGTATTTTTCCCTTCGGTAGTTTATTTGAAAAACTTTATATGGAAATGTTAATATGTTGTACTGATTCTGAGAGCATTGATATACTACTTTACTATGTTTTACAACTCAGCCTCTAGTTTTATTTGTTTATAGTAGAAAAATAAGACTAAATTTACACATCTTAATATCAGCTAGCATGATGAGATAAGCTACCACACTAAAATGTCAAATAAATTGATCTTTGTTATTTAAATTGGTCAAAACATAGGAATCAACTATGGATTAGTTTGATGAACTAAGCAGTTCATTTTTATCCCATATCAGGATAAAATAAACTTTGTTTTAGACACAGGTAACCATCCTGAGAGAAGCATATCTTCATAATATGAACAGCAGATTACTTGAGAAGCATTACATACAGCATTAGCCCATCTTTTGAGGTGTACTGTATGTAAATACACTTTAAGAAAAAGGCATGTTATACTTATGCCTCTTAAAGGACACATGCCAGTGTTAGAAATTAAGTATAGGTAAACTCTTACAGCACTCATAAGAATACTGCAGATGAAGAAAAACCGCAAGCTGCCATTTAATTTTGTCTAGTAATGGCACCTGCAGGCAGAAGAGGAGACTACATCTGTTTCTGCGAATGTTCTGCGAATACAAGCTGCTGGCTTTGGACAGGAAATTTCTTCACATTCATTATATACCTTAACATACTGTGATTAGAAGAGTCCTGTTGCTTACTGAAGTTTGTACAACTTTTCTAATCTCATAGTAAGGTTGTGGTTTTTATTTGTTTTAGCATTTTCATTTGCTTCCTAGCTTTCAGTAGGAAGTGAGATAGTGTTCATGCCTTTTCCAAAGGATGGGTTGCTCAATTTTTGAAGTCCTTTTACTTTTATATTAAAAAGTACAAATCATATTTTGTCATCTTCTGTTTTATTTTTATTTTTATTTTTATTTTTATTTTTATTTTTATTTTTATTTTTATTTTTATTTTTATTTTTATTTTTATTTTTATTTTTATTTTTATTTTTATTTTTAGGACTTGGAATATATAAGTAACACAATTTGGCTAGACTTGATTTTTTCCCCCTGCCCTCTATTTAGTTGTTGTTGTTGTTTTGGCATGTCTGTGTTTGTTTTCATGTGTCTGTGTTTCTGACGATATTGCCTTCTAGAATAGGAGATGGTATTTTTCCTAATCCATGTTTGTATAACTTGACTGTTGCATTG
The DNA here is from genome assembly GCF_009819795.1 of Aythya fuligula. Taxonomy (NCBI): domain Eukaryota; kingdom Metazoa; phylum Chordata; class Aves; order Anseriformes; family Anatidae; genus Aythya; species Aythya fuligula. The sequence goes on along the minus strand of NC_045566.1, from coordinate 26,296,279 downwards.
AAAACAGAACAAAACTGAAGAAGTCTCCTGAGCTGACATATCATCAACCGTGAGCACCGTAGACAATATAAAAAAAATAATATTGGAGGTATCATTCAGTCTTGTAAGTTAATTTTGAAGATTTCAATTAATATTAGTAAATCAGAAAGGTCTATGAAGAGTTGAGGGAAAAAAGGGGAAGTAGATAAACTCACAACAGTCATTTGTAATAGTAATAACAAAAATCATATGAAGTTTAACTGTACTCAGTGTCTTTCATCCAGTTTCCTAAAGCCTATTACAAACATTATTTCATTAATATTTACACAGATATGGTAGCTTTAGTAACATTACTTACCTTGTGATAAGTTAGCGTCCAAATATATATATATATATTTTTCATGTAGAGTTATACGCAGGAAAGAGACAAACTTCAAAAGGCAAACAAAAAAACAACCAACCAAAAATAAGTAACCAACCAATTAACCACAATTTGGCTTGTTACTTAAAAGTGTGATTTTGAAACATTTATAGTGATTAAGATGTATGTTAAACTGCATTAGTACATTTTAGTACAATGCTCTGCTTTTGGTCTCATAGCCTATTTGTATTTTATATTGCTATAAAAATACATTTACTGAATTATATTAAAGTGATATGTGTGTTAACTGTTTCATCTATGATGTAATTTTCTATAAAATCAATGCATTTCTACAACTCCCCCTAGCGTGCGTACAATAGTATTGATAAAGAAATTATGTTGGAAAAACAAGAAGCTGTGATACAAACTCACATAAGTGTATTTGTGCAAATTTTTGCACTCTGACATAAAGGTCAGTATGTAGTTAGCTATCTGTATACATATAAATGTGTAAAAGGCATATCTGTAAAATAATAGCCCAAGAACTGGTCATGGATCTGAAATAAAACTCATTTCCCACAAGCTGAAGAATAGCTTTCGAGCTCTGAACAGGAAGTAGAACAGCTAATGATTAGTACATTTTGGTTGTGGTGATAATTTTCTAGTATCTTTGGATCAGCTAGTCTAGAGTTGTCTCAATGGTTTTATCTGCCTTCTAAGGATTTGTTCAGGCCCTGGTATTGCGTTCCCAGAGATTTATTATTATATTTATTTATTTATTTATTTATTTATTTTACTTTGAATATGTCTATTCATACACATGGACACTTTTCCAGTTTTCTGCTAAAGTCTGCTGCCTTTTATTCAAATCGTATGTTTCCTGTTTCTGGGAGCCTGTGCCTACATATTTTGACTGTAAGCTACTAGCACAATCTTGGGGTAGTGACCTCTCCAATAGAGGTCTGATCTCTGCTGAGACTGCATTGGGTGCTACTGCGATAGCTAGGTTCCATCAGGTGCATTAGTGGCTAGGGGAAGTTTGAGTGTTTCTTGGTATAGCAAAGTACTAGTGCTGGTATTCTTCAGGCATTATAAATAAAATAAAATTAAAAAAATAGAATGTTTTTATTTTAAGAATTGTGCTTTTTAGTATTTTTATTTGCTGTAATTACCTTAATTTTAAATGTACTCCTGCGTTTTCTGTAAATGTATAGTGTAAATCTTATTGTCTAGAAAAGGAGTGCAGAATGACAACTCAGGGTGGTTTCCATGAAGATGATGAACTATTGAAGATGATGGTCTACATGCAAGGGAAAGAAAATCAACCTTATAAACAGCAAATGGAATCTGAAATTCTTTACCATTAGTTTGTAGTATAACTTCACTATCTGTGTATGTATACAAGGAGACAAAAAACAAACAAAAAATAACAAACCAACCTAAGGTGAATCAACAAAATATGAAGATGAAAGTTGAAGATCAAATATTTAATGTCAAATACTTTGTTTAAAACATGGAGTGTCCTATAGGTTAATTCTGTAGTATGCTTGACAGTAGGTGTCCTAAGCAGCTTGTAAAAGAAAGTTGTGCCACAAGGGGTTTGACAAAGTCAGAAGGGTAAGAGTGGAATAAAATAAATGTTGTTTTTGAACTCCTGAGCCGTCCTCAGCAGTGGACAGCAAAGTTGATAAATGGGCCTCTGTTGGTCTTCTGTTTTGTTCCCCCACTGCCACCTTCCCCATCCAGGGAAATTCTTTCAAGATTTCCGAACTTGCTTCTTACCCCTGAAATATCAAAGCTATATTCCTGAAAGAATTTGTTAAATATTTATTGATTAATGAGAGTAGAATCAGAAAAGTTTCTATCACTGTTGGTTTAGTTGGCCTTCAGTTTTTGTTTGATTATAACCAGTAACATGCAAGATTAACCCCTTCTCATAACCTTGGATCTCTCTGCAAGACTTTTAATCAAGTGTTAAAACCACCACCACCAACCAAACAAAACCAAACAGCAACCCATCCCAAGTTTATATATACACTGCCTGCCCTGCAGCATTTAACCGCGGCGCAGTTCTTGTACCTGCAGCCACTAGATGGAAGTGTCTCACAAGGGTATTCGGGTTGCAACCCTTCAGGCGGCATCTGCTGAGGAGGCATGGGAGGAATCTCAGCTCCGACTAAAAGTTAACGCTCATACCATATTATTATCAAAAATTTCATTGCCATAGACAATCTATTTGGGGGCTTGTATAGCTTATAGAATACTTTTTATTATATAGTCCTGTAAGTAATTGTACGAAAGCTACAGCATAACCATAAAGGTGATGATAGCCGTTAAAAATAAGCACATTGCTTGACTTAGTTTTTCACATTGTTAGCATAGTATTTTTCAGTTTATTAATATTAATATTTTAAATATGCGATTTTGATTGTGCAAAATAAAATTCAATAACGTTTTTTCTCAATGTCATAAGTGTATTTCTAAAATAGTGTACTTTAATATATAAACAAGCTCAAGGAATAAATTTTCATCTGTTGTTCACTAAGACTAGTATAGAAGAAATCATCTTACAATTTCAAGTTTAATATTGGAATGTGAAAAGCAGGGAGAGATGATGGCCCAATGAAGCAAATTTTATGCTTGTTTATTGCTCGTTCTTCAGTCACTTCTATTCACCAGAGTGCTTTAAAATAAACTAGTGTTTTGCTGCACAGGATCTTAGATGGCTCTTTATTTTTCCTGCCAGTCACACAGGGGATCAAGGATGAAATTCAGAATGGAAATGGCAAACTGGTGTCACCTGTTTTAAGTAGCAGGTAAGAAAATGCTTGCAGTCTTTTTGTATTTTTTCTTTGTTTGTTTGTTTGTTTTCCCCCCTTTCTAAATATATAGATCAACTTTGCAAATACAAATGGCAAATATGTTCTCAAGGTGAAAATGAAGGTTTTATGTTTCTTCTGAATAAAAGGAACATTATCAAGAAAAACTGTTGATTGTCATCAAGAAGTTCAATAGTTACCTATTTGGTAACTTTTCTGTTTTAAAATATTGCCTGCTATATGTTAGCACACTTTACATCATAACTTTGCAATGTGTCTGAATGTATAAGAAGATCTGAGATATACTATAAGTATGTCTCTCCAGCCTTGGCTAAGCTATTTTGGAGAACAAGGTTGTAAATCAGATTGTGAGAACATTTTTGGGAGTGTTTCCTAATTTAATGAGCAATCTGCATTTACCTCCAATTTCACCTATGTCCCACCCCTCCAATAACAGCATAAAAAAGGAGAGAAAGCAATCCAACTTGCCTATGTATGGTGCTTACAAAAACTGAGACCATGGGTTTAGAAAGGAATTTATTAACTGTCTTGGTGGTGTGAGATTCTTCCAGAATTCTGTCTTTGCTTTAGTGGTGTCGCAGTGAAGTAAAAGAATTAACAAATATTATGAGTAGATGTGAAATGAAAGCAACACCAGTAAAGCAAACAGCCCCATCTCTAAAAAAGAAACAAAAATCTTTTTTATACCTAATAGGCAATATTATACACTTAGTAGACAGATCAGTATTGAATACATCTCCTGGTCTGCTGTTCTTGTTGTGTTTGTTTTTAGAAAACCAAGAGTTAGGTACATTTCTTGGCAGATAAATCTTAGAGAGGATTTCTCTTTGCAGAGTGCTAACGTACTTGGATCATAATAGTTGCAGCTTGATCTCTCCAACTTCTGATGCTGTTGAGTTGTAACACTATCTCCTGTTCTCCTGCTGTGGCTGGAGTTATGTGAAAATCTGCCGTGTTTCTTGTCTAGTAGCTCTCAAAGTGCTTTGTAAAGGTGAGAAACTATTTCCTGTTCAACAGATCGGGCAGGGAAAGGCGCTGTTGCAGAGCAAGTATGCAAACAGATTGGATGGCTCCTATCTTGGTTACACAGCAAATCGTTGCTTTAATTCTGTCTTTATGAACAGCCCTTATTGAAGAAATACATTCTTTTGCAGGGTCTTGTTTATATGATTGGTATTTTTAAGCCTTTAGGGAATAGCCTATGCATAAATTGTCACAAGAGTTTAATTCTTAATTTAGTATGTACTTTGCATGGAAACAGTTACAACACTGTACGGGAACTTATAGTTAACTTTCTAAAAACTAACTGTAGACAAAAATCTTCTATGCACCAATAATTGAAGTTGGCTTTACTGATTGAACTTAGGAGCACTGCATGCAGGTGAGCCCTGCAGTTTTGCTTACCTGTACCTAGAACCCCTCTGGACCCTGCGTTTATGTCCGTCACTGAAATGACCCCTTTTTACTCTGCTTGAAACTAGACTTCCACGCTATTCGTTTACAGCAGTGGTCTAGAAAAGATGAGACTTCAGTAAGATATACAATACATAAAACACATTTATGACACATTGTAGTGGCAATGCTGTATTGGTAGGTTATGATGTCCAGAGAATACAGTCCCATGCTATGTGCAGCACTGTACGCTGAGAAGGCACACGCTTCTCAGTGCAGAGAATACTGCTAAAGGCACCAGCGACCTCTTCTGCACAAATGCACAGAGATGCAAAACAAGATAAATGTCTCTTATTCTGATTCCTGAGATAACGGGGGCTTTCAGAGAAAATTCTAAACACTGAAGAAGAAATCCTTGAAAGACTTTGCTGTTAATAGTATGTAATAAACTGTTTTGTGAATGGCTGAAGATCACCAAAATATTTTGGAAACAGAATATTGCATAGAAGCAGATACTCCCAAAAATAGGTTCTTGTGACTGGTATATTTAAGTTAAATGGGAAGTTTTTTTGAAACTAAAGTCATAATGCGAATCTGAAATATTTTTCTACCTTGTCTAGGTGTTAAAAGATGGAAGCCATGTATTTAGCTGGATGCTGATACCTTTTACTGTTACACAGTTGTTAGCATGATTATTGCTTACCAGAAATTTTCCTGTCATGATATGTCTTCATTTCCTATGTCTTTTTGAGGAAGGATTCATCTGTCAGGCATTTTCAATAGGAAGGTAATAATTCTATATGTAGTGCACTAACCCTTTTTCCCATTTCTGTCTGGGCTGTAAAGTCACAATAAGAAGTACTAGTATAACTTCGTTATATTGAAAATATAACTCCAAATGCACAGTTAGATTTTATATTGAATAAGATAATTTTATTTTTACAGTCACTTTCTCTGACTGTGTCATTTGAGTATTTGTTTGTGTAAATAAGGAGCTGTGTACATTTCTTTTTACAACTTATCTATGTTCTTTTTTATGATGAAAATAGGTTAATAAAAGCCATATGAATATTCTACATATTCATGTAGAATAGTAATTTCTGACTGAGTTACTGTATTTCTGTTAGATTCATCCAGACCTCGTATGTGATAGATTTCCATGCTAGTATGTTTTCTTTGCAAATAAAGAGTAAGCACATTCTTATGTGTGCACACATCTGATCTGTTTTCTATTACTTCTGTACTTTCAAACGTCACAATATTGAGAGCACATTGTTATATTCCATTTTCATGAGATGCAGACCTCTAGGTTCATGCTGCCTGTAGTTGCTTAGCCTGTGCTTTGTCTGCTGGAAGCACTTTTTTCCCCCTTCAGCTTTTCTTGTTTATTTTTATATGAGGAATATATAGACATTTCTCTTCTAGTGTAAACTAAAACTCAGGTTATAAAAGTAGTTTGAAGAGAGTGAAACTTTTTAAAGTTTGCTACCGCAGGGGCTGCATCAGGATTTTTGTTAGATCAGGTATTTGTTTTTGCTATTTAACTTGTGCTTTAACTCAACATTTGGTAGACATTTTCCAAGCATAGATGAAATCTCTGTCCTGAAGAGTTTAGAGCAGAAAACAAGTGCAAAAACTTAATTGGGAAACTATAGCTGGGGATTTAATTCTCAGGGACTGAGAATCAACATTTCTTTATATTATACAGGTAGCTTTTCTTATGTCATGTTATTGTTTCTAGATGCACCATCTAGAAGGGTGAGTTTTACCAGTTTGGAGGGGAGGTCAAGGAATGGGGAAAAAAACAACAAACACATAAATTCCTTAAATCTCCAACATGATGATGACAACAAAAGGTAGGAAGACAATGTGCATAGTAAAGTGAGTTGCAGTTGTTCTTGTGAAGTTTTTCATAGTTACAAAAGTTGTTTCAAATGCTACATCACTTAAATGATTTGATTCCATTTCCTGAATTCCCCCGTCATGTTTGTGTCCATTCTGCAATATCAATGCATATGAAATAATCACCTATTTATCAGAATAATTTTAATAACAGACAAAAGATAGGTCATGTGATATTCCATGAAAACATGTAGATCTCTCAGAATTTTGGCCTGGTAGTACAAGATATTTAAGGTTATCATGAAAGATGTCTCTTGACTCTTTGACAGTTGACACCACCTTAAAAAATCAAGAAAGAATTCAAAAGTAAACCATTGCAGGCTGCCATTTCCTTGAGAGAGTAGTATAAAATATTGCTGTTTGTTCTGTGCTGTTGTATGGTAATTTTTCTATGATCTCTTTACTTCTGTATCGACTAGAAAACTATCAATGCTGTATAAACGATAGCAACTCTTAGCAAATACACATGTAATGAAGCTGTATATATCACATGGATTTGTAATGTAGCCTTTGGAAAATACCAGTGCCATTCTCTGGTAACTAGTAAAATTTCACAAATGCCACAACAGGTATTTAGCTCTTGTAAACCTATACCACTAACAAAATAAAAAGGTTGAATACAATTATTCAAAGATGTGACAGCTGCATAAATAAAGAGATTGTTAAAGTGTTGTATCAGACTGGGATTTTTTTTGAAAAACTGTTATTTAGCGCAAAGATACCACTGAATAGTAACGGGACTTCAGCTTCTATAGCCATTTAGTTATTCTGAAAAGCTGCTTCCTACTTCTAAACTGACATTGCAAAGAGATACACCGAGTGCACTTAATCCTTCCAAGTGGTGGCTATAAGTATCCAGGCTTCTGATTAAGTGCTTTCTTTGATGCCTGGTCGAGCTTAAAGCTTTTGGCCTGTCAACACTGGACTGAATTCTGTGTAACAGCACTGGGGGCCTGGAATTAGATATCCTTCCTCCTTGGTCCAAGAGAGCTCTCTCAGTCACACTTGACTTCTGAAAATCTATGGAAAGGTGTTCCTATCCTTTAACATCTCATGGAACTGGCATTGGGTAGAAATGTTTTTCGTCATTCTGCTTTTAATTATTTGTTATGTTCTCTGAATCTGCAACTTCTGCTTTGGTGTGGATAGACCTGGGGTCAACAAAAGCAGGAATTAAAATGCCTTAATGACTGGAGAATTAGTGACCAAGCAAACAAATTACAGAATTGCCTACTCAGTTGTTCTAGTGACCAAGTATTATTGCAATTTAAGTACTGAACAAATTAGACTGCTCCTTCAAAACCTGCAGAATTTGCTCATCCACATTAGCTGGTGGTATATACGGGTAGTGAGCAGTGATGTCCTTTCAGTTCTTTTCTTAAGAATACAACTCAAATATATGATGGCTTTAATGTCAACGGGAAGTACACTTATTAAAATACACTTTTAAAATAATTGATATTTTACTATCAGCTAGAATGTACCTTCAGCGAATTCAACTTGTTATATAATTTTGTGTATTTTGTCATATTTTAAATGTAATTCTAGTTTTTTTTTTTTTTTTTTTTTTTTTTTTTTTTTTTCATGAGAATTATACTTAGGGATTTTTTTTTTTTTTTTTAAATTATAGGGTATAAACCATTTTATATTCCAGATTGACTTGAAGACAGCGCAATCTGTCAAGTTAAATTCACTACAAGTAGCATCTATAGCACAACTTAGAAAAGGCAGAAAATAAAAGTAAAAATTGCAGAAAAAAATCAAGTAAACGAAATATTGAATCCAATTAGGAAGAAAGGCCTGTGGATATTTTAATGTTGCTGGGTTATTATTATGATTTTAGTACAAATACCTTTATTTTAATAAAGTAAGCAATACAGTGTCCCTCTGACTTTTTTTTTTTTTCAGATGAACAATTTTTCAAGAGGATTACAAGGCTGAGTAGTCAGTTTTTGAGAGGTGGAGTGTAGTTTAGTTGGTGGGCCTGCTGTGATTGGAATTGATTAATGGGTGTTGTGATAAGCATAGAAACAGATCAGTGGCAGCTTATCCCGCTTTCAGCTGTCACAGCTGTGCCTCTTCACTCTTCTTCTAGCCCTATCACACTCCCTGGCAGCCTTTAAAGTACCTCCTTCCCTGTGGAATTTCTGCAAATCATTTACTCAAATGCCAAGATACCATAGAAGCAGCTGTTTCTGAGAAAATTTGTTCAGGCTTACATATTTGTTGTGATGAAGAATATTGCATTAAAGAATCCTTTGCTGCTGCACTAGGAAGCATGCTGTGCTCTACCCTGAAGAGAGGGTTAAACAATGGTTCTGAGGGGCAGGTGCACCCCTTAGTCAAGAACTTTCAACCCTGGCTCATGCAGTGACACAGTTTGCAAACCTGCTGGCTAAGTAATATCGCAGTTTCTGCTTGACAGTGCAATAAATAATAGCTCAATGTAAACTTTATTGCTAATAGCTTGATAGAAGCAATATTATGGTGTGTTAAAATCCTGGTAGCTGCCATTTTTGTTGCAATGCTCAGTAGGTTTTGTAGACGCTTTATAAATGCAAATTTCTGAAGTTCTGAATACTTTTAAAACATATTTCTCTCTCTCTCTTTTTCTTTTTTTTTTTTTAAAATTGGAAATCGTGATCTCCAGCATGATCTCATAAGTGGCTCAGTACCTTGATAGAAATCATGCAGTTTTAACAGAACAACACTAAAGCTATGTTGATTTTTATACAAAATAGGAGCTCTAATCATAACTTTGTATGAACTCGAGGAGGATTGTCTCAGTAATTAAGAAGTTTGCAGGATATAAGATCTGATATTCCGTGGGAATCTCTCCTATTGGCCTCAAAAATGTTGTTCGCTTTATTGCAACTGAATAAGCCTACAACATGGTAATAACTGTTCTATTATTGCTAGACATGTTCTAGATTATAATACTTATGTAGTAAATATTTTCTTTATGAAATCTTTGGGTGTGATGTAAATCACTGTTGGCTTATCTGTATGCTTGAGACAGTCTGTGACAGCTCCGTCAGCATTATTGCTAAAAATTAAAAAACAAAAACTTTGAGCAATACAGGAAAATTGAAGCTAAACTTGAAAGTGAATGCCGCATGCAGAAAGTCTCATTTCTGGCTAAATCTGCAGTTTGTCTACTTAAGGAAGTATACAGTTATTTTACTGTGGTGGGCTGTGAGCAAGAATACATTCAGACAACTTTGGAAAATACTTACAGCCCAAAAGATAATCTCTTAAATTTGTATTATTTGTATGTACCAAATCAAGTTTCTCGGATGATTATTTAGGAATAACTAAGTCACGTTAGTGGAAAATTATTTCTCAGAGATTATATATTTCATCTAAAAATTGAAAGAAAAAGTTGTATTACTAAGATGAACATATCTAAGGACCTTTTTTTTTTTTTTGTTTTCAAACCATGCTGTTTATTTATTCTACAATTATATTGTATGTCAGCTATATCCTGTAATGCCTTGTGTCATACAAAAGCAAACAAAGTCATGTTACATTAATGACTTGTCTGAGATCATATGACTGCCTGCCTATAATTCCATGCTCCTTTGCTGTAGAAAAAACATGACCCTGAATCTTAAACAGCCTTTGAGTAAAGGCACCTACAATTACAATGTGGTAACAAGTTCGTAGCGTTTATGACTCAGTTATTTTAGTTTTCTTCATTTAGTTTTTTTAACTTCAATTTTCATTTGAATATTATGCAATTGAAAAAAAAAAATAACCCCACTGAAAGCATTATTTTTTTTTTTCAAAATGATAAAAGAATATTAAAATAATGAACAAATAATTCTTATAGACTTGTATCTGTGCTTACTTAGAACCAAGCTTTCTTTTTGATACGGTATTTTAGATGCTTGAATTTGATACTGTCTAAAGATGTTCTTTTCTATATTATTGAGTGTTTTGTTAAAGGAAGATAAGTGAAAATTGATTAAAAGCAAAGAGCAAGTGTGGTTAAATATCGCTCATATGAGGTGTGGGTGCTGAGTTTTACACATCTTGATCTGCTACAGGGTTCTTGTTCTTCAGGGATCCAGCCTGCACTTTTGTCCTTCCTGTGATTTCTTATTTCAGACTTGATAGAAAAAGCATCCACTGTTGTATCATTTCCTTCAGTGCTAACAGCTTTTATTCTCTTCAACAAGTGTTTACAGAAAAGTGTTGATGCTTATTAATCTGTTTCTTGTCTTACAAATGTGCTTATGCATGATTTGTGGTAAAATGGCATTTCTGACAGCTCTCAATGTAATCTGCATAGCACAACAAGATTGTTATATTGAACAGATGTGGTTTGGAGTTGTTATTCTTTGTAATTACCATCATTAAGTGAAAGCATGTGTCAATCAACTTCATACTTTAAACACACCAGTCATTTGCAAGGCACATGCATCTGCATTTCCAATATGGATATAAAATATTTTGTTATGAAATTTATGTTGCTTTTGCTTGATACAGTACTTCACGAAACACATGGTGACTAAATATATTATAGCAATGTATCCGCAAGTTAAAAGCTTTTCCAGGGTTTCATCTAGATATCTTAAAAAAATAGAGTTGTCCTCCTTTTCTGATGTAAAAGGAAAACATTTAGATCTAATTTTATATATTTTGAAAGTTACTATGCTGCTTTGATCTCAGACTATGTCTTGCTTATTTGAGGGAAGGAGGTTCTGTGAGGAAGACCCTCACTTATCTTTTAGGGAGCTTTTTTGGTGTGATTACTTGGGGACAAAAAGGAATTTGCTTCAGTAAATTGACATACTGCCTTTTTAAGTATTAATGTTTGGGTCATTAATGTTGCTAGGATACCTTTTATGCTCAAAAAATGTTCACACTGGTAATAAACAGGATTAGATCAGGAAATTGTATTTTGAGTGGAGTTGAAAACAAAGGTACCTTAGCCTGATTGCACGAGAAATGACAGTATAGAAATCTGACCGAAACATGAAAACAAGGACAAAACAAGGACATTTGGAAATGACATTTGCTTTAGTCTTGTTTCCTGGCATATAGACTTCAGGTATTTGTGTTATAGACAGCAGAGATGGCACCTATATGTTTTTTTGATTTTTGTTTGTTCGTCCTGGGCTGGGTTGTGACATTTCTTCTCAGCACCAAATAAGATTAACTTGTTGCAAGCCGTGAAATGTAGCTCAGCATGGTGAGGTGGAATGACCCTCAATCTTTGAGGGCATTTTAGCTTGGACTTTTAAAGTGGAAGTGGTGGTCTTATGACTACTCCCCTGGTACTGTTTCACTTAGTTACATTAGGTGAAAAATCTCTTAATACCCATATAGATGCATGAATTTATTCATAATATACTGAAATCTAATTGATGCTCCTGTGGGCAATATGAAGGCTAATAGCCCTCTGCAAGGCAGAAAGGGTTAGTAGCAGTAACTCAGTAACTCTTTTCTAGATATTCCTAGGGAAAAAAGAAAAAAAAAAAAAAAAAAAAAAAAAAGGTAAAATAAGAAGCTGTGTTTCTATACCCCACAATTTCTACAGATGCTTTCATAGAGAAAAGATTAATCTGGGATGAAAAATTTTGCTTTCAAATCTTAGAGCAGGCAAACTGTCCAAATAGGTATCTACTTTTAGTATTAAGCTCTTGTGTTATTAGGAAGAGACTGTAATAACCTGTTAGAACAGTGCCTGATGGCTTAAAGATTGTTCTGGTATTCCATATCTGTTGTCTGACTTGTGTCTGCCTAATTTATCTTTCAGGAAATTATATTGTTTAGGTTCTGCTGAAAGCACTTAGAATTTCATATGGATGTTGAATATTTGTTATGTCCTAATAATCTGATTCACAGTCTACTGTTAGAAGTATTGAAATAGAAATTGAGAAAGTCTATTTGTAACTTAAGAATTCAGATATGTTTTATCAAAAGAATAAATGACAGAGAGCTAGAAAGTAACTCTATTTTCCAGGTATTGAAGGGAAAACATATTTGCAGTACAAATCTAGTGCCATATACGGAACCAGAAAAACAAAAACAAAAACCAAACATGGCAATGACACAGGGAGCACAGCAGTGCAGTCTGTCAGATACTGAAATGCCTGTTGTAATCTCAGCCCTTAGCATTACAGAATAAATCTTGTAACAGTAAATTGATTGCTACTTGCAAGGTATCTAATAGCTGTCCAAAACAAGTCATCAGGGCACATGAAAAAAATAGCTGTACAAGTTGATTAGTACTTAAGCAGGCCCAGATAATTTTGAGGCCTCTGGAGGAATGATGTTTGGAAATTCTCTTCGCTTTCAGCTTCCCCACCTGTTAATGGAGATAATCTGTCCAACTGAAGTTTTTAACTATGTTTGCAATGCAGTTTAAAAGATAAAATTCACACAAATGCACATCTCAATCTGTGGCCAGAGGAAACCTTAGCAGCCTTTGTGACTTTTTTTGGATGGTTGTCCTTTATATTCTGCAGGCTTCCAGTTGCACTGTGGTAGTGAAAAATTCCTCATACATTATTAATTTAATATAACCACAGTCACTTTAAATGTGGCTGTATACAGAATATTCTTGGCACCTACCTCATAATCCCCAAACCTGCTATTGTTCAGCGGAATCACCCTGGAAAATATTCAGAGGAATTTCCAACATGCTTCATAGAATGACCCTATAGTACACAAGGTAGTATTTCAGAGTCAATTTGAAGAATTGGTTGAACCATTTCACAATCAATGTCATGTAATACTCCTGACTAATAAATCTGTAGGCAGTGAAGCACAGTCAAGTCTTAAAACAGAACCCATGTTTGCTGAAAGGAGTGCTTTTGGGGAGGCTTCAAAATGTTGGTGCTTGTACTCACACTCAGCCACAAGACAAGCCCACAAATATTTAACTGATTTACTTAACTATATTAAGCTGGTTGTGTTGTCATATGCACACATATAAATGCATGCTTAAATATGAAGAGATTCAACTTGTGTAATTCGTGAACTTCTTTGCCTTACGTGTTTTGAAACAGTTGCGTCTAACTTAGACCTATTATGGAGAAGAGAACTGAACTCATAGGGTCTTTATATATTGCTTTATATGAAAATCTGAGTTGCTTGTTGAACTTGATGTCCCTTCTTTTCAGTGTGCTAGGCCTGCAAAAAACAATGCTGAAATAAGAATTATTTTAACATGCAGCAAGGCCCTTAGAGGTATGGTGTGATAATAGAATACATTCACTGTTTTTGATTGCTATATTGAAGCACTAATTAGGATGTCCAGTCATGGGTCAACGTCCACAAAAACAGAAAGTAGAACCTGCCTCCAAAAAGTCCCTGGATATTCAGGCCTTGTCTTTTGTGTATAGAGTCCTATGGAGAAATCTGTGGAGGTTAGCACCAGAATTGTGTGTGTGCTTGTTTTGTTGCTGTTGTTTTTGTTAAATCAATTTTGAAACAACATAGTGATGGGGTTTCTTGGCTAATGGGAGAGGTTTGCTTTGTATCTTGGTTCAATGTAAGGTGTTGAACTGTTGTGTAGGTTGGAGTCCTTTCAGCACTGGAAGACCAGGTGGTATTTCTGATGCTAGTGACATCAGGATTAATGTGTGATGTAAAATACACCGCTGCAGCTCAGGGGAAGGAGGCTCCAGAACAACTGAAGTATCTCTACCTTGATCTAGAGGTGTGAATTTTAAGCCTGTCTGTGGGCTGCTAAAAAAGGTCTCTAGCTAGACCTATACAGATGTTTATGCCCACAGAAGTACGAGAAGAAACTGAATTGCATATTACATGCAAGTGGAGCAAGTATTTTGTTCATTACAGGTATGTTGGTCCGTACATACAAGATTTATTTATTTATTTATTTCAAATCTCTTATTTTAGGAAAGTTGTATGTGGTTTAGATGAAATATTTAAGTATGTACGAAGGGAGAGGCATATTCCTGACCTTTTGACCACTGAGTTACTCTCAGGTAGAACCTACCTTAGGAAGAAACTTTTTCTCCAGATGTTTCCAAAGTTGTTGTTATTTGCATACTTCAAAGTTTTGCTTTGGGTTTGTAAGAAACAATGCACCATAAATTTATGTGGAACAAAAATTTCTATATCCTTATATCTACAGCTTATAATTTGAAAAAACTGGTATCTTTAGCACCTGACTTTAAGAATGTAGGATTCATAATTAAGAATGAAGAAAGGTTTCATATCTTTGATTACATACAAATACCATATTGGTTGGTTAGTGAAGTTTTTAATTTTATGTGCTAATCCCCCCACTCCTTTTTTTTTTTTTTTCTCCGTGCTATGCTATTACTTGACTTAAACATTCTTTTAAGTTAAATGTCAGAATAATTTATCATACTTTGTTAATTAGAAGCAATTAAAAATATCTTTAGCAAGGGACTTATTTATGATTATTTTGGAAATTAATATGATTATTTACTTTGGAAATGTCAGCAAAAGAGAACATAGTTACATTAGTTATAGTTTGAAGGAGTAGTTTATTTTAATCCCATCCTCCAAAGCTATACTGGCTTAGAAGACAGAACAAAATGTTGGTTGTAAAGATATTTCACTGTTCCTTGTGTGCTCAGATAGGCTTTTGCAGTCATTCATTGGTATTAGTTTCTCTTATGCATATTTCATTTTTTTTACTTTTTTAATGTAGAACCATAAACAAATTTAGCAGTAACTACCTAGGGATGTTTTACATCCCTAAAAAAAATGTGTGTTTGAAATTGGACCAGATGTATGTTGTGTTGAGAACAGGAAATTTGTTGTAAAGACTGACATAGTGGGGGTGTTTTCTCCTCTTGAGGTGCATATATACTTTTCATTAATGTTAATCAGATTTATAGAACTGAAAAGGAAAATGTGCACCAGAGTGTATATTGTATTTATGAAAATAACATCCCACAAGACTTGTTTACACTCCTTTGTACACTGTGGAGCCCAGAGATGTCCAAGTCCAAAGCTAATCTGTGCATTTCTTTTGTATTTGGCACAAATCACCTTTGAGTGCAATTAGCTCCTTTTGACGAACCTTTTTCTGTCCCATTCTGGCAGTGGTCTAGTTTTCTCTGGATAGAAGTACATGCAATCAGCAGCAGTTGCTAAATATGAATTGACAGCCGAAAGAAAGCTAGCTTTCCTGATGGTTTATGCGGAGTGTTGAATGGCTATTAGGAGCTATTTCAACTCTCTGTTGGAATTCAACTTTTTGTATTCCCATGTCTTTAGCCTTGTTTTGCTTGAATGCTAGAATCATCTTCAGAATATCAATCCAGTGCCTTGAGTTCTTTATTCAGTAGCCATCACTCAAACAGTTCCGCTTGGATTTAAGATCTGTTCCGAAATGTGAAGGAAGCACTTGAGCTGTGGATAATGAGATCTGACAGTACCCGAGCTGCAGAAGGAGATGAAATCACTATCTATAGAAAATAATATTTTTTTCTACATATTCAGGTTAAATGTGTGCACATCCTGGTGGCTGGAACATCTGTTTCTAGCTTCTTGTTCCTCTTGGCTGCTTCTCAATTGGATTTCCTCAAGCAGGTCCAAAGCTTGTCACCTTAGCCAGGGTCTGTTAACTATCACCACTGGCCCCACATTAAGTAGGAGGTTCAGGGCTAAGCTAATAACTCTCCTGCCTTTCTGACTGATCACAGTGATTCTCGCTGTGGCTACTTATCATGCTGTGCTCCTGTGGGAGGGTTATCTTCTTTGTCTATACTTCAGCCAGGAATTGTTTCTCTTTTCTTCATTCCTAAGTTTTCAGGTGGAAACACTGAAAGTGTTGCTGCTTTCTGAAGCCCCTTGTTTATCCCGAACAGTTTAACAACGCTGTCTCACACATCTGAATTTTGCTTGATCGTTTTCCTCTGGACATAGGTATAACTGCTGGCTTTCAAAATGGAGATTGTAGCTAGGTACGTGTGGCAGAATGAACACAATATGAATATGAATGCAATATTGTAGTGCCACTTTGTGTGAACCTCAACTCAAATTTAAAGTGGCCACAGGTGGAGTGATTTCCCTGCTCTTGGCTTTAGTGTGCAGTGATGCCTAATGTTTTAATGCTTCTTACCTAGCATATTAGGCTGCACCTAGCATGTGCTTTTTAGGAGCTCAGGAGAGTTGAGTGAGAGAGCAACATCTATGGAAAGAGCTGCTTGTTGACCTATGCTTGTTGGCTACCTCCGAGCCCCGTATCAGACACGACCAAGTCTCTGGAGCTGCTCCAGTTGGCTTTCATAGGGGCAGGGGCCTGGGCGTGGGGTCGCTGCCTGCTGAGAAACTTGAGAAATGGCAGTGGCTGTGTGGGCAAATCCATGCATCTCCACTGGAAATCTTCCCAAGGAGATTGTTGTTAGCTTTATTCTAAGCTCATTGAGAAAAGAATGGTCATCTCAATTGGGCTCAAAAAGAGCATCAGGCCTCGCATTACAGGCTAACGCATGGAGAACAGAGATGGTTAAACCTAAATTTGGTTAGCTCTCCCATTGGAGTCTGTTGTGCTTCCTGGCTTCTTAAATTCTTCTCTCTTCCAAGCATGGTGTTTTATCTCAGCTGCATTAATCGTTTGGAGACAAAGGGAGAAGACACTGGTCTGAAGTGTTTAAGGGGAGTTTGAGTTTCAGTATGGGAAGGTGAAAATTGGGAAAGAGAAATAAAAGATATATTTTTTTGGATTGTGGTCTGGAAAAAAAAATCATCCTGGATCATCAGTAATGATCTGGTGAACTGAAAAGTTGTTTTACTGTGTGAAACTAGGTTGTCATCCCGTGTTCAGTTTAGGTTTTTGTTTATATGAGAAGAGATCAGCACAGAACTACAGCGTGCCATGAGAATAATAGCTTTTTAGAACTGAAAACAAGGGTAAATGCTGAATAACCCTCACACAGTTGTCTTTCTCACCTTTTCTTTCATCTGTCCTTCCCTACGGTTAGGCTGGGAATCAGTCTGCACAATCACAGAACTTCATATAAGCCACGACATGGACATACAGCAGCTCAGTGGACAAGATAGTCCTACCTGGCACTGCTTGCTTTCTCTTTCTCATACCATTAATTGTAGTGTCTGAACTGAGTTACCAGGCCCTCTTGAAAGGCTTCAAAATAAAATCTCTCCAAATCCAAGGCAGCACCTGCATTTTTAGTCCATGATGAAGTACTGGATACTCTCAGATCTCTTTCAAGAGGTGAAATGAGAGTGAATTTGTGATGGTGGCAGCTTTTCACAAGGTACAGAAGTAGGCAGATGAAAAAAAATTCAGAACTGAATTGGAGCCTAAATAGGAGTGATCATCAAATTGACCATAGCTTATGTCAGAAATAGTTTGATGTGAACACGAGAAAACAGCAATGAGATAGATGGTCATTGGTAGAGACCAAGATGTGTAGAAAATTATAGAAGAAAATGAAGAGGGAGAGGTGACTGCAAGAAGACAGCAGGAGATAAAGAAATGCTGGGGAAAATATGAGAAAACACAATGTGAAAGCAAATGGATATCCAAAGCTCTGTGATAGTGCAATCCAGACAGAAAAGACAGATCCTAGCAGAGGAGAGTAAGAATTGCTATTGTAAGAATTGCCTTGTCAGTTAGGAAATGCATTTTTATTTTGACTTTGTTCCTCACCTAAGGATAATCACTTCATTGTTTCTCACTGTCCTTTAATTGCAGTGTCCTTTTGAATCTGATCCTTCCTGGCCTGTTCTCCTCTTATCATTCTTAATGTTAATATTTCTTCTTTTTTCCCTTAAATATCTGATGTTTTAGGTACTTTGGATCATTAAGTGATGTAGAAATACTGAGTTGAAAGGGCAAGTAGAGGAAAATCCTTATTCAAATTTTCTCTTTTTAAAATTCTTCTTAAAATATTTAGAATTATATGTAATTAGATGATGTTCTTAGTCAAATTCTTGTTAAAACTTACAATAGGTCTGATTCATAGCCAGCTAGATTAGGACAATGATCTATGTGGTCAGGTCAGTTGAACACTGGCAGATATGAGATTTATAATTTCATTCACTAAAACTTGTTGGAGAACTTCGTGAAACCTCCAATTAAGCAAACAAAATATTGGAGTATATTGCCCAGAACAAAATAAAATATTGATTTTTTTAAAAAGCAATTTAATTCACCTTACAAATGTCTTCAAAATATGTCTCTGTGATTTTGTAGAGGAAAACGGTGATGGGAAGAAGGATAAGAAGAAGTAAAAGAGACAGCAAAGTTATTAATAGGTCTGTAATGATATCAAGTTTATTCTAGGGTTGAGGTACAACTTAATGGTTCATAAATAGCAAATTCATTATGTTTTTAATACTCAGATTATATTAACACTATATAATATCTTTATGGTACCATTAGTACCACTTAGTAAACTCACCACTAAACTCAATTTGGAAATAAACATTTCCAAATCTTTTTCTTGGAACAATTGGCCAAATAAATTCTTTTTAAAATAAATATTATCTGATTAGCGTGTGGTTCGTTCAATCATAAACAGACTTACAAATGTCTTATGTCAACCCTTACACAGAGTTCTTAAACGTTAACAAATTAATTTATTTTAAAGGCCATATCAAGGTGAAAACACCAGAGCTCTAGGCAGCAGGACAATACATCACAGAGCCATTTCTCATTCAGTCACAGTAATGGCAAAGGATATGTTAAGACATAAAACGTGATATGGTTTGTTAAATATTCATTCATAATTTGCATTCATTATTAAATCATGTGTTAGAACTAATCTTTAATCTCGAAAATACATAATATGTCGTAAAGTTTGTTTGAAAACATAACAATAAATATTTTATGCTTTTCATGTTGCTTTTTAAAGGTTGACTGGAATACACCAAAACGCTCATCATTAATGCTACTTAATTATTCCAAAGAGATTTGTTCTGCGTTGATGTTGATTTCAATAATTTATTTCAGCTTTTAGGTCAATATCAAATAAATACCTGTTTGGGAGATGGTCTGGTCTATGATTAATGACAATTTAGCTCCCCCAGTACTCCATGGCAACACTGTAGTTCATTGTCTGAAACGCTTGCGGTGCAATGCGGTAGCTCCAAGAGGCTTATTTTGTAGTGGTCCCTAGCAGTTTGCCTACGATAACAGCGAAGCTTGCTTTTGTACACATTCTGTCTCATTGCTGGTGATTGCTGGAGAATTTCTTTATTTGACAAAACAGCTTAAACAATTAATATTGGGAGCTATACTGACTGGAATGTAGTGTTTGCTGGATTTCCATAGAAGTGCTATTCAATTTGCATCTCGTATGCTGAGAAGAAAGGCCTGTGAGAGGGCTGAGTGTGACAGAGAAATGATTTGTATCATAGGAGACCAGGAGCTACTCAACGAACCATGTAAAAACAGTTCATTAAAATGTTTATGTGCTTGGCTGGCTAATGCAAAGAAAGCTTTATTGCAGTCTTATAAAACCTTAGTAACTTCAGCTTGAAGTCAGATCGATGCATCTGTAATAATTCAGACAAATGCCCAATGCAGGTTAAGGACCATCAGAAATGAGGTCAAGAAACTATATTTTTGAGGTCTTTCTTCCAAACTAAACCACATTTTACTATTTAACTTGTGCAACTACAGAGCTTCCTTACTTTGGGAAAGATTTCAAAAACAGGGCTACCATCTGTCTGGATTTCCCTGGATCTTTTCAATCCTGAATTATCAGCTAGGTGGAAACTCAGGTGTTTGGATGTTTGTTAACTCTATAGCACGTGCTGAGGCACTGCGAATGTGTGGGATGCACGGAAAGTATGCAGTGTGTTCTGTGTATGCACAATACACCTGATGTCCTACGCAGTTCCAGAGGTGCTGCTTGTCCTAATTTTGAAGACTATAGCAGAGAAAAACAAAGTCAAACCTCTAAACTGTATCTCCTGTATCACTGTTGACTTGTTCTCTGAGTAAGCACTTACCTGAAAATGAGGATGTCAAAGTGAAATGCCACCCCCCTTTTTTCTTTTGGGCATCATGAGTTATTGAGAAGGTCTGAACAGAGAACACAATTGGAACAGGTGCTATGGGATTAATATTAGCCAAAAACACTTGTAAAATAAGAGTCGCTGCTCCCTGTCAGTGACAGTGGGAGAAAGTCACAAAGCTGCTGCAGTTTTTCACACTAGCTTAGCAGGAGGCTAGCAAAGAGCCTCTGCAAATAATGTGACATCCTCGAGACTCTTTAAGAGCTCAAAAGCTGGGCTACGTATGAACCTGGAAAGAATAGGTGGAGTTCACTGAGAAACCTCCCCTAAAAGCATTACCTTAGTCGAACAGTCTTATTACTCACATTCTCCTGAAAATACTGGTGAGAAGGGAAAGAAGTTTCTTACAAAGATCCATAGTCAGAGCAAATCCCTAATTCCTAATCAGCCACATGCTCTCCCTATCATTCTGGAGAATATGCACCATCAATTTCCCCATAAGATGAAGGGGAGGCAAAGCAATAGTTTAGCATCCTATGCATTATCTCTCTTTTTATGATTACAAATAGAGCACTTAGGTTTACTGACCCATATCTCATACCAGACAACAGTAGCCAGGTCCAGATTTAGGTTATTGTTCCAGCACTGGATTAGGCCTGGCAATCAGAATAAAATTTATCTAGTATGATCACTTGATGGTGACATTTCTTATTGGTGCTGTGTGTATGCGCAGCCCAAACGCTCTTGAACTCCAGCACGGCTGTCAGTGCTTTTACTGCGAGCTTCAGAAACGTTGAGGGGATGCTCTCTATTGGGTTTAATTAAGCTGTCCTTTTGCTTGCAAATTTAAAAAGGGGAAAGCTAGTTTGCTCCCCACGTGGCTTGCCCAAACTCTTTCAGATGTAGTTGTAAGCTTAAATGACCCTCAGTCCTGCAGCATATCAACTTGATGTGTATAATTGATTGCTAAACATTTTTTACAGCCTGCTAAATGGTAAGGCTAAAAAAAAAAAAGAAAAAGTTACATATAAATGTTGATTAAAGTGCTTTTGTATGGAGGGGTCAGAGACATTAGCGAGTTAAAAAGAAAGTGTGATCTCTGCTGTGGTACTTCTAACCTGTATGCTTTATTTGGCATAATTGATACCATATGTCTACTCTAAGGGGTTTTTGTCAGGTTTCAAACTGCAAATATTAAAATGCGTTTAGAATCAAGTGTGCTTCAGTAAGGATACTACGCAGGATACTCAGTAATGTAGATTGCTGGTATTATAATGGCAACGATTATACAAGGAATCATTTAAATGACCACAGTAGCTTGTAATTGGGTGGTAAGATAGGAAAAAATATCAAGGTGTAAAACCTCAGAGTAACATTCAATCTGAAATAGATTAAGATAGAAATTCAAATGATAATTGCTGGTAATTTTGTTTTCGTTATGCTTTGTGATTTTTTTTTTAATAACTGACAGAGGACATAATGTATTTTTCGGGGTTCTGTGATAGCTAGCAAACAAATGGGATGTGTCACAAAATATTTGCAGCTCCTGTTAGTGAAGAAGGTATGATGCTGTTAGGAGTCCAGACTGAAAAATGTCGTGTGTACGTCTATGAGATATTTTGCTTAATAATGTAATGATTGGGTATCTGTAACAGAATGCTGCTTACCCACTTTTAAAGAGGGGAAGGAGGAAAAAAAAATAGCAAATGCTAAATCCTCAACTACTGTCTTCATACAATGCCTTAAGAATTTAATAAGCATAACTTCTTAGTACAGATATCACATTCTGGATTTTTTTTTCTTCAAATAATTTGTACCCTTAAAGAAAAGGTATAACTGCCCTGCACGGGCAGTAACATGGAATCCACAGGATTAGAATAATATTTTGGTCATTGCTGTTTCTCTGCTAACTATGCCTGTTAATGCTAGTTACAGAAAATGTTCGGTGTGAAGTGCACACAGACCCAGCTGCCAGTGAATATAAACGAAGAGCTTTGTATATATTGTTGAACATCCAATGTATAGAAGCAAGTTTTAGTCTGTACCAATCCAAGCAGGATTGGAAACAGTCATTTAGGGGTGAAAAGTTCAGTGTTTCATGTAGAGAAGTCCTGAACTATCCAGTTCATCTACATAGCGTTTTTTTTTTTTTTTTTTTTTTTCCTTCTAAAAAGCCTTAATGTAGAAGTGTTTTTTTTTTTTTTTTTTTTTCCTTGAATCCTTTTTTCTTAATATATTTAAACACCGTTTGATTTCTAGTTCTCTGGAATGTAGGTGTTCAATTGTTATTTTCATAAACATGAGATTTCAAAGCTATGTTTGATATTTGTATTGGAAAGTGAATAAAATATTTGTCTGTATGGTAAGTGCTAGCAGGTGCTTAGTGGCTATTTATATTTGTTTTAAAGTTAAAAATCTATTTTAATTGGTGATATCACATGCCAAAACAAGTTAATTTTTAGTAACATAAACCTAATGTGATTGCATTTCCCTTCACCTCTGTGCATGAACAGGATCGAAACTGCTAATGCCGTACAGATATATATCTTTTTCCAGTTTAATAAAGAGAAGCTAAAATAAACCAGTTGTTATTAGGGCACTACTAAAATGCTTCACAACTCTTTGGCTCTGTAGGACAATACAAGTTAGCTAAAATGAATTTAGATCCAGAAACTGACAAAATCTCCAAGCAATAAATCTTATTGTAGTAGTAAAGTGATAGGGAAAGTGACAAGAGGAAATGAGAAGAGAGTATCTCTCTTAAGAGATGGAGAGGTGTTTTGTATTTTTAAAAAATTTGCAGAAAAAACATTAAGACAGTTTTTCTTTTTTAATTGCACAATGTCATGTCTTTTTGTTTACACAAAATTAGCTCTGTCTGACTCAAAATTAAAAGCTGTTACTTGGGCAAGATATTTCTGGAATAAGTTTCATTTCAGACAGCACAACACTGAAGTTAAAAACGTGTTTGTGTCTTTTTTCATGACTAGCCCATGTCTATTCTCTATGAAATTGATGTCAGAAAAGTATTATATATTTTCAGTGGGAAATAGAAGGCTGCCCTCTACTATCCTTGTCAGGACGTCGTATCCCTTTAATCATACTTTTCATTTCAGTACATTGAAATTTCCGTTACCAAGGACAACATCATAAATAAAAGTGTTTGTGAAATTTTTACCTGCAGCTTCCCAACTTTGTGCATTAAGCATGAGACTAGCAGAGAGGTGGTCAAATGTGAAAATTTATAATCATTTATTACGTACGGCTGAAGCGAGAAGGGAATAAAAGCGTGAAGGCATACATCTATAAACTGGAGCAGAAAAGCTTAAATGAAAAGTAAAGTGAATTTCTGTGTCTTGTCATAAAGTAATGAGAAGCTAGAGCTTTATTCATAGCAACCCAAGATGCATTTACTCTCAATCTAGCTTTAGCAGTAAATGCTTCCCTGATGTATTGCTTTGGACTTACAAAGAAATATTTGTGCTCTACATAATAGTATAGTTAGGAGAATTACTGCATGGCTGAGGAGATTCTATAAAGGTTTATAGCTGGCGGTGTTACTGTAATTTAATCACAATGTAGCTAATGTAGTACTTTAATATCACAGGTTACTTTTTTATTTACCATTTATTAGTAACTGACAGTCAATCATCACCACATCATAAACAAATCACATAGGATTCTATAGGAACACTGAAGTTCCAGAATGGATGCGCTGCGGCTCTTAAACATGCTCCATAATGAGCTAAACATCAAAATTATTTTTTAACTGAGTAATCATGTAAGTCAGGGTTCTTGTTTTCAGTCCATCAGCCAAAGAAAATGTTCCATGTCATGAATACAATTAGTGTTGCATATTGTGCATACACACACAAGGTAACACATCAATCCATTGCAGTGGTGAAAGAACATTTTCGAAAATATGAAGACGATGCAGGTAAAACATACAGCGTACAGGAGTTTGTAGATACTGATGAATGAGTTTCTATAGGCCAGTAATTACGCTCTCATAATTTCAGGCAGCTTTTTGTTAGAATTACTGTGCTTTGTAGACTGAGAAAGTAAATGTAGCTAGTAAATATAGTAGAGTCGGTCCGTGTTCTTCAGGCACTGAAACCTCAATGTATTTCTTGTGATAAGTGACATAGAATTGTTTCTTTATTGTACTTTTTTTTTTTTTTAAATTAAAAAATCTTTCATACGATCCTTTTTTAGATTCACTGTAGGACCAACTTCCACCAGATGTGTGTTCATCATCAGCTTTTGGAATGGAATCCCAGCATGGTACCTGAAGTTGCTTGCATTCATAAAATTAAGCGCTGATTGGAACTTCGAATGTATTGTCTCTTTGAACTGAAAATGATGTTTTTTCCAAGACCCGAAACACAGTGTGCTCTTTTAACTCCACACAAAATCTTTGTTTTTCAGTACTCTCTAAATCTAGGGAAATACTTAGAAAGCCACGTTGTGCTGGTTTGAATAACATGTAGTAGTAATAAGCCCCAGAAAGATGTATGTTTGTAGGCTATTAGTGCATGTCCTGAGTTCATTGCAACGAATCAGGCTAAAGACCAAGTGCTATCAATCACTGGAAAGACTTGCCAATAAGTCTAGTAATGCACGCCTTGGCATGGCTTATTGCTGTTAGAATACATCTCTTAAAATTAAAATTTCATGCAATCTACCCTTGAATGGTGAAAAATACCTCCTGGAAGAAAAATCTAAAATATTTGGAGGAGATATAAAACAAAACAAATAAAAAAAAACAAAAACAAAACCATAACAACAAAACAACATCTCTTATTCGCTCTTAGATGCAGAATATGAAACCTCCTCTTCCATTCAGTGTTGTTTATATCTGGGGGTTCTCCAGACTAGTTGAGTGTTTCCAAGTATTACATCAGATGTAAAAGCAATGCTGTTGATTTGATTTTTCTTACAAGGCTACCTTAAACAAACAAATAAAAAATCGTGTTCCTATTAAAACCCTGTTTTCCCTAAAATTATTTTAGTTCTCTCAGGCCTTAGGAGACTCTTTGGCTTCTTTCTGTGTTTACTGACCCTGTGATATAAGAGTTTTTCAACAGGAAAGAACTTCAATTGCTACTAATCTGCTCTTGTAGCTAACTCAAGTAAATTACTAATTGGGCCATGCACAGTCTGATGAAAATGGCTACTGGATCTATAAACATTTTTGGTAATATGAAAATATATAGATATATAGTAAAAGGAAGACAACAGGAGAAAACGATGTTCGTTTCTGTATCTGTTTTCATCCTTGCTTTTCATCCTTGCTCTCCTATAGGCTCTTTCAGTGCTTTGAGTGGTCAACAAAGATTCGGTTTAAATCACTCTGCATGGAACTCTTTTTTTGTTTTTAGCCATTACGTGATATTCTAACTCTCATTGTACTTTTTAAGTGCATTTTCTTCTGGATAGATTTAAAAATGGATTGAACTGCAGGTGATTGCCTCTGTTTTGAAAAGAGGATTTAATGCAATGTGCATTCAGTTAATTCCTTGCTTGTACAGATATCCTATTCGTGATCTCCTGGAAGCTGCAGAATTGTTTCTCTTCATAGTTATCTTTAAGAATTTTTCTGCTGTCTAGCCTTGGGACTACATCTCTGGCATTTAGCCCATCTTTTCTAATCTATTTTTATTGCACTTGTCTGAGCAGCCTGATACTGACTCTGACTTCACACTTTTCTGCTCCTCTTCTTGTTTGACTCTTACTTACTGATAACACTGCCCCTGGGTGGCTTTGTGTTTCATGGAATGGCTGCTTCCCCTTTCGTGCTATCCACATACATAAGGACAACACTATGAGAAAAGTGGGATGGTGGGCACAAAAGTGTTCCATGATGGTTGTTGATGGTCAGTAATAGTATCAATGATGAAAAAAGCACTGAAAATATGGAGAGAGGGAGAGGAGGGAAAAAAAAATAAAAGTAGAAGGGACTCCAACTAAGAAAATTGGCACAAAGAAAACATACTCTGAGGAAAATATACTGAGATCTGTGTGTATCTGTGGTGGTTGAGCCTCTCTTTTCTTTTTATTTTTTATTTTTTCTTTTAGTTCTCCAAAACAATTTGATAGCACTCCTTCAATATCAAATGGAACAGGAGGATGGCTGCTGATGAAAGATAAGAACAGCTGAAAGAGGCAGTGCAAATGCAAGTGAGAAGATTCTTTGTAACATAGAACTTAAATGACTGCTTTTCTTAAAATATGATGCTTGAGCACTTTGTCCCATTTGCAAGCTAATGTGGAAATAGACCTTATTGTTTTTTTCCTTGTAATTTTAAATTTGCTTGGTTGAATTATGAATTACTTAGAATTGGGCAGAAATATAAACTTGTTCAACAGAAATACATGAACTTGCACCAGATTTTCAGAATGGTTTTCTCAAGGCATAGTGAAAATGTGAGTTGTTTTGGGGTGTAAATTTGTTTAAATATGCTCACCCTTTTAAAATCCACCATTTTAAAATATACTTTTGCGATGGCTCAAAAATTCCAACAAGAAATCAAATGAGATTTAAAAATTTATTTTCCCCCATTCTTTCCCCATTAGTAAGTGGTTTTGTTGGTTGTACCATAAAAACAGATAACATAGGTCTTCGGGGGCAATCCTAAAGTAGCGATTAGTTTCAGTGCCTATCTTCAGACAGTGATTGAAAAAATCATTTTTTCATTCAGCACTACAGTTAAATGGGCCTTTTTTGTTTGTTTGTTTGATTTTGTAAGGACAAGCGGACAAGTTCTGTATGTTCTCTTTATTAACTATACTTGAGATACTATTTTATACTTACTTTTTTTTTTTTTCTAAAGGTCAACTACCATCTTCAGCTCAGCAGATTAAGACTTCCTTGAATAGTATGCAAGAAAATTATGAAGAGTCCTTCAAAGCATGTAAGCACAGTGGTTTGTCTGTACTATAACTGTAACAACACATGATTGAAAGCAAAATTTCAAAGGCATTTTTGCAACCCAACATGCATTGTAAATCTAAATAGCTGAGATAACTTGATTATGCATGAGCAATCAGAATCCATCTCAGCTTTCACAATCATGGCAGTGCTGGCTCATGAAAGAACTCAGACTGTAAACTGAACATATTTGCTATGGAACAATCAAGAGAATGTAAGCATGACCTTTGGAAACTATTTTCACATTTAACTTTTTAAGACTTAGTATAAATTTCTAGGTTTCTCTCTCAAAACAATGTATTTGACACCTGGAATAAAATTTGGAAACATCTGGCCTTTTCCTTTTGCATCTGAATTATCATTTTGAAAGTATAAATTCAAAGTTACAACACTAATATTTGCCACTTTTTTTTTTTTTTTTTTTTTTTTTTTTTAATGTCAAAACCAGATCTTACCTTGGTAGGAAGAATTGTAAGACAAAAAGCATCAGGGAAAAAAAAAAAAAGAAACAACAAACCACAACTATTTCTGGGTAATTGCTCATCCTGCTAAGGATTTATAGTATATTTGTAAGTTTGTATTGGTAAACGTAATATAAATGAGAAAATGTATGGCCTTGAATGAAATAATGTATTATCATGGGCCCATCAGAGTTTTCCAGATCAGCAGTAGCACTTGGAATCTAACTCACTCTGTAATTTATTTTGTAATCAGTACAACTAAGATGTCTAAGGACATCTGCAAATCTGAACATAAATAGTTTTTCCCCCTCACCAAAATTCTGGACCGATAGAAATGTGTGGTATCTGGTAAAAGGTAGCATTGCGATAACTTATAATAAGTTTTTTTTTTCTTTTTTTTTTTTGTATACACATGCTTTATATTCATTTCTATGGTAATTGTTACT
Organism: Aythya fuligula; assembly: GCF_009819795.1. Classification (NCBI taxonomy): domain Eukaryota; kingdom Metazoa; phylum Chordata; class Aves; order Anseriformes; family Anatidae; genus Aythya; species Aythya fuligula. The sequence continues at coordinate 26,268,026 of NC_045566.1, read as the reverse complement.
GTTGTCTAGTTGTTTATGCATGGATATCTGAAAGGCCACAGATATAGTGATGTCTTTAATATTAAAGTTGAGTATTATTCTCGAAAAGGATTTACTTAAAGGAGAGTTCTGGAGTAGCTCCAAAGACAGCACTTCAGGCTGTCTTGTCTTTATGCAGTTTTCTGTTCATTCTGGAGGGATTTGGTAGCAAAACCTTTACTGCTTTGTACCAAGAGTCCTTCTCCTTACTTCAGCAGAACTCTCCTGTGAAAGCCCAAACGGGATTCAGCTAATACAGAGGGCAGCATTAGGAACCTAAAGTGAAAGGCACAGATGTATTTGGAATGAGGCCTCAGGTACTATGTTACCCTTGCTGTATATCTCTACATCTAATACAAACAGAGTTGATCTGACATAAAAAGTAAAGAGGACGTGGCAAAACTCCTAGTAAGGAGATTAGCTCTATAGGAAACAGAGTCTATCATGAATCCATCTGACGAGAAAATTTAGATAGAAAACTCTTAGGAGTTATTTTTTTAGGCTACTAGTGAAATCTAGGATGGATAACTGCATTTAGAATGTGTGAAAATGTAAGTGCATTATGGTATCTTCTAAATATTTTAAGCTGTGAAAGTTCTGCCCAGAGTTATAGCTAAAAAATAATTAATAAAATAAAATCCAACACACTCAACCATCAGGTGTAAGTACTTATTATTGCACTTTAATATATATATATATATTAAAATAAGAATGCTTAGGATGTAGTATGAGGAGCTGTTCTAAATGGTTTCAAATCTGGGGAAAAATCCTGGCTTGGGGCTATGGATGACAAATAGGTGTTTTTCAGCCATTGGCCATAGGTTTATGGGTTCTGACTCTTATTTCTAATGAGCCCAATAAAAGAAATTTAGAAAAGTGAATATTACATTCACTGCACTTCATTGAAGATTTTCCAGGGTCTGCATGTTCAGAGAAACTCTAACCTTAATATTTGAATTACTAAATGTCGAAAGATAGGGCAGTTTCAAGTACTTTCCAGCATGTGCTACAGCCTTGGGGTCTTTTGCAATACGTGTACTTGTTTGTGAGTATAAGGTGGGGAAATACTTAGAAATATAACCTTGTAAATAACAGTAACACTGGGATTATACTTTGATTGTATTCTAGCTGTATTGTAGAGATCTTACAGAGATTCTTATAGTATAATCTGCCTTTTAATAATTGTTTAATTTCCCAAAAGACAGATCCTTTTTTCCTCCTGTATTTACCTTCAGCAATAATGTAATAATGCCTGTGAATGATCTAGACTAAGTTGGCTAACTTTTGTGGGATGCTAGTAAACATAGAGAATGCAGAATTTAGCTTGATGTGGTATGAATCAATGTACTTTGCATCACATGACTCACCACAATTAGTTTTCACACTTATTATGCATGTGAACTTGCTTTGGATGGAGCAAATTAACCTGTAAAATGAGAGAGTCATTTAAAAATTTTGCAATACAAATTTTTTAGCTTGATGTTATTGTTTTAAAGATCATGAATTAATTCTTTGGGTGAAATATAAAGTATTGCCCTGCATTTCCATAGCTCAGTACAAGTACTTGGAAAAATTCTTGTAAGGTGAGAAAGCATAGTTTAAAAACAGAAGAGGTATCTCTGAGCTGATGACTGTCACGAGGAACAGATGGCAGCTGGAAGAAGTTATAAGCTGCTCAATGTAAGCAGGTAGAATGAAATTTGCAGCTCTTTTCCAACTGCTGGTATTCCAAGTACAATGCTGTGTAGAAGGACACTTCTTGTACTGCAGGGGAATTAAGCAATGGAATAGCAAGACCAAGCTCTGAGTAGGCGTTAGCTGTGTTTGAACACTGTGTCTGAGTGAACAGCACATGCCTGAAAAACTGGACAAAAGCCTAACAGTCGCTCTCTTGGTGACTGGAATCACTGTATTTATCTCTAGATTTTCGATATGTATTTTAATTAATTTTAATTCAAATTCAATATGGCTTCATGCTTTGACTTTACATGCAAACAGTATGATACAAAACAATATCTTTATTTGTAAGATGTAACTGAAGAGAGACACAAGTCACTCAAAAGACTGGCTGACAGGAAAAGGGATCTTTTTCTTTTTGCATAGTAAAGTTCATGTAAAAAAAAAAAACGTGTAATCTAACTGCTCATAGAATTACAGTAAAAGTCAAACAGTCATGTGGACAGACAGGTGGAAAAAAAGGACACCAATAACCTCAGAAAAAGTAGATCAACGCAGGATTATCCAGGTTCTCCAACAGGATTTTGGTAGGGTGGTTTAAAAAAAACACAAATCAGATGATATACTTAAGTGAAGTCGGAAATTTGCTACACCTGCCATATAAAAGCTTACATGAAATTTTCCTATCATTCTAAAATTACCTTTGTGTGGAGAAGTTATTGCTGACTTTTATCTGAGACAAACTTCAGGGTAGCAGAAAGCAATATGGAATGCTAATTTGCTTAAGGCTGTGGACAATATGAGCTGCTCTTTTGATGTACTAGTTCAGATATTCTAGTGCATGTATTATACAGTTTCATCTGTTATTTCCTATGTGGCTCCTTAGCACATGTTTCTGAGGATAGGTGCTATAGCATCCCTTCTAAATATGAGTTTTTTCATTAAGCTTTGCACATTACAGATGAATGATCTACTATCATAATATGTACAAAACAACCCCTTAAAAAAATGTATGCTACATTTCTTGTGGGAATTCTTGGTGCGGAAGCAGAGTGATTCTCTGCCTACTCATCTCTACTTCATCTGACACTAATGAAAGTTCCTTCCTAATATGGCTCTGAACTAAGGAAACAGCATCCTGTTCTACACACAGCTGAGGTAGAGAGGAATTCATCTCCAAGATCATACCAAAGAATTTTTGACAGAGTAGGTTGCTTGTTTGCTGCAGGGCCTTTGCTATAATTTTATTATTATTATTGTTGCTCTTGTTATTATTATTACTATTACCAGTTCTGGGGAGTTACTAGTTTTTAGCACCAGAAACCTTTTGCTTTGTTTTCATTTTTAAACTTGTAGTTTCTAGAGGCAGAAAATCTGAATCAGTCACGTTGTCTCTTCCTGTTTGCCAGGATTTCAGTGGTGACTGCAGAAGCAGGACAGTGCCTGTGGGACATGGATTTAGAAACTCCAAAGTGGTACTGTTTCAAATGTCAAACTTGTTAACTGTAGAAATAAAGATTGATAACACCCTAAAGGAACTTTTTCATCTATTCTAGAAACAAAATGTAACTTTGGGGCTGGGTGTCATGTGTGTTAACACTGATGTTGTATGGACAAAGTTTTTCTGAGGCTTCCAGATTACAGCGCTGGTTCAGATTTAAAACAGTAAACCCTAATCTATCCTTGCCAAGACAATTTTTAATTCTTTTAGGATTACAGAGGCTGCTTGTGTGAGTGAAGTGAGCACTACTGGTAGCGCTCTGCAGTTTCCATTGCCACAATACAGTTACTTTTTATTTATTAAAAATAAGCAGAATTAGTTCAGTACAGCTACGTATAATCTCTTTCTGTCTGTCTTCCTATACAGCAGAAAATTTCTTGCAATTAACTTTTTTTTTTCTTTTTTCTTTTTTTTTTTTTTTTTTTCAGTGAAGGGCAGTCTTAAATTCATAGTAGAGGAATGTTTTAAAATATTGCTGGTATTAGCTATTTATTAAGAATGTATTTTTTTTTTTTTTTAATAATTTTAATTCTATACAGTTTTTACATGCATAATTTGTTAATATGGTTTTATTTAATTGACCTGACAAAGTACTTGTCTGAATTTTAGTAGTTCAGAGCTTTTGAAAATCTTTTTAGTTATATCAAATGTAAGAACAAATGTTCAAAAAATTAACAGGAGAAGGGTTAAGTATCTTTCTTGAAGATAAGTATGTTGAAAACTGTTCAAAAGGGAAATATTAAAAGTACTGGTGTAACATTCCCCACTATACCAAAAATAATTGTAACTTATATGATGTTCAATGAAACATGCTGTCTATAAAAGAAAGCTTTTAGGAAATGTCAAATAGTGACAGATTTAAAGACAAATGTTAAAATTGGCGGGGAGGTTGGGGAAGAAAGACAGGGGATGGACTGATTAAAAAAAACCTGCTTTGAAGACTTGTGTTGGCGTAAAGTAGAATGTGTTTCTGATAACAGCATCAACTTTCAGTAGTACCGCCCAAATTGGAACAGATCCTGACAAACTTGCTAAAGATGCTAACTGTCCACAGACTGATTTATTCAAGATAGCAAGGATAATTCTATTAAGACCTGCCAAATTTAAAAGCTGAGCAATCAATTTATGCCCTGCAGAGAGTTGCAAATACAACTGTAATTAAGTGTGCAGAGGTTCTGTTCTTCCATCTCCAAAAAGCAGGTTTGTAGCTCAGCTGAAGGTTTTTAACTGCTAGTTGATGTCTCACTGAAAAGTAGGATTTGTTCTTGGTAGATTTGAAAAATGACAATTGTGCTGTTGTGTTCTTTTTTTTTTTTTTTTCCTCTCTCTCTACACATAGCTTGCTTTTCTTCCCGTCTAGAATTTAACCTTTTCAAGACATGGGCTGCTTTATTCTGTGTTTATACACTACTTAGCCCAATGCAGTTACATTTCCTCTGGGTGTTTGTACATGCGATTGGCATGCGTGCACAGACACAAAAAAAGGCTGCTGTACTTCTTAATGAAGGATTTGTTTTTAATCCCAGACGATGTAGTTTTATCCAGAACTTTTTATTATTGGCCTGATCACAACACAACTTAATTCCCAGGTGCAAAGAACGTCTGACAAGCCTGAGCAACTGAAGAGTTGAGGCAGCCGCTTACGGAACCACAATGCGGGTAACACCACAGTCTAATGAAGAACAGAGAAACTCTCATTTGTTTTCAACTAATGAGCTAAAGAAGCTGAACTATCAATTATGTAAGACCATATAATTTTAACATTTCAAAGCACCTGAGGATCTTTACCTCTTTATTTTGGTCTCAGGCTAACCACAAACAATCCTGTCAGTGTTTTGTGGAAAACTACCCCTCATTATCGTTTGTGGGTGCTAATATCTCATAATTTACTACAGCAATAAGTAAAATCCTTGTTAGGCTGACTGGATTAAAGTAATTTGTTGATGTTCAAGTGTCTCCTCCCTCTCCCAAGCCCCCCCCATCAAAAACAAACAAACAAACAAACAAACAAAAAACAAGAAACAAACAAAAAAAAAAAAAAAAAAAAAAAAAAAGAGAGAGAGAGAGAGAGAAACTTCCCTCCGAAAACAAACCAAAAAAATTATTCCCAGAAGTCTATGTGAAGGTTTAAGATAAGAATGCCCACAGCACTTCATATCTCCAACAGTTAAATATTTATATGAGCTGTTATCAAGCTCAATAAAACTAAAAACTTGGCATGCCAATTTAAGATATGGGAACCTTAATAACTTGTTTCTGAAGTTTTTGTAAGATTACTGTATATCCAAACCTAAGTAGCTAACTCGTTTTTCACCTGTGATTATATGAAATTAATAGACTTCAGAAGAGCATAAAAAGTAATTAAAATAATATTTGTGCATTTCCACATTTGCTAGTGAAAAAGAAAGTGTTCCAGTGTGCCAGAAAACATGAATAATTTTTAATTTTAATTGACAGTTGTCTTAATTGACAGTTTTGGCAAGACTTTTCACTCTTGGAAGTATCTCTGCATAACAGGCACTGTATGATTTTGCTAACTATTCAGAGTAGCCTGAGAAATAATTTATATGTGTGTGTGTATAAACATATATACGTACATATACACATATATAAGTATATATATATAATAATCTATAAAAAATATTTCAGTTTGTCCTGTTTCATTTTTTTAGGAACAGCTGATCATTCTCTGTGTCCTCATCTGTATCTGATCATTAGATGTTGAACTTAGCGGTATGGTCTAGCGGAGGACTTGCTAGTGTTAGGTCAGAGGTTGGACTCGATAATCTTGAGGTCTCTTCCAACCTAGACAATTCTGTGATTCTGTGATTCCCTGCCTCTACCTGTTCTGGCCTGTTGCCCAGCAGGGAAGTCCCTAAAATCCTAGGAACCTGACAACGGAGGTAAGGCGGAACTAAAGGTGTAAGCTTTATCCGCCTCCTCTTTTTTTTTTTTTTTTTTTAATATATATAGTAAGTTGCAATCAGATTCATAAATAATAAAGCTAAAATAATTATGTATTTTTTTCACTGTTTATGCTTATACTGTTAGCATTAATGTTAAAAGTTGTCACTGACAGCTTTCAGTAGTATCAAAAACTTAATGAGTCTTCAAAAGCTTTGTAGTAAGTAATTTTGCTTACTGATTTTTTTCAGAATAGTCAGTTAAAAAAAAACGCTGTGGTGCTGCTTGCACTGCTATATGTTGACTAAACTGATTAATGAGCTGCCAGTAGCCTATGTTCAATGTTTTTTTTATGACGTGCTTATCTTTCTTCCTATAACCTCAATATTTACTTTTATCTCTGATAAAACTAATTTTATTTAATTGTAACTTTAGAGAAAGTTTCCAGTCTGTTTTTTCATAGTCTAAATGCAGCCTTTGGACAATATTATGAAAGGAGTCAGAATGGTCCGCTAACAATAAATTTAAAGAGAGAAGTGGGACTTTATTCTACAAGCAATTATGCTTGTGAGAAATTTACTGGTCTGAGTTGCAGTGTTTCTGGATTCTGGTTATATTCTCTGAATCTATTTTTTATATCTTGTTGAGTTCACTGATAGTATCTGCAAATAACTGAAAGAAGGTGTTGGATTTTGTTTTTTAATTTATTTTTAACAAAAGAAATGAAACAAAATTATTATTATTGTTAATCCAGGGAAACATTACATATGAATGATAACTCTTATTGCTCCCTCTCTAATAAAACAGTGATTTTGCTGGTGGACAACTCCAGAATTAATCCAGCTGTCTTCAGGTAATTTGCATGTTGGATGAAAAAAATTATTTTTTTTTGTTACTTAAGTGTATGTTCCTGTACAAAAAACAAACAAACAAACAAGCAAACAAACAAACAAACAAACAAAAAAAAACAACAAAAAAACACACTCAATTTCAACGTTTTTTAATTGATACATGGACATGTATTTATTAGTAATTACCAGCATTAGTAATTATTAGTATTACAAGAAAGGGTCATTTTACAAATGAATTTTAAAAAAATGGTTATAAGCATTAGTGAATCTGTGTTACAAATGCCTTTCCTTAGGAAATTTTTGTGGTTTACATTTTATTTCAAAATGCTATGCTTTTCTTCCTAGTAATTTGCCCACATTTTTCAGTATCCTGACTGCAGACTGCAAGAATTGGTAATGTGTTAGTGTTAACTTAGGTCCTAGAAAAAGATGTTTCAATAAGGCGAAAAGGTTCAGAGAAAACTCATCAATGGGAATATCTTAGTTGCTTTTAGCTAGTGTTGTGCTATTCTAGTGCAATATCAAGAAAGCTTTTTTTTTTTTTTTTTTTTTTTTTTTTTTTTTTTTTAAATCATCTATACTATTTACTTGTTTGCATTAAATCTTCTTTCTGCCCTTATGCATCTCTTGCTTTCTTCCTACTTAGATTTATAAAACTGTGAAATGGAGTGTGTATATTTGTCTATATAAATGTGTATATACGTATCTTTCTAGTATAGGATCTGGTAATATAATTTTTTTCCTGGTTTCAATTGAAAAAAAAAACAAACCACAATACAACAGAACAAAACAAAAAAAATTGAAGAGAAGTAGAGATGTTTGCTCCTTCTTCCTTCGCAGTAGCATCTGTTTTCATATTTTTAATGTATTTTGTGGTTTTGTTCAGAAGATCATTCAAACCTAAAATTAATTTTTCTAATTAGTGTTTTAGATCCCTTGGTGTGCTGAGTTTTTCATTGCCAAACAGTTGAATACCACAAACATCGTAGGTGATGTACTCCCACGTTATCAAATAAATGCTCAAGGTACAGCTTATAATGTTGAAAAATAGAAAAATAAATTGACCTTGATGAAGTGTGTCTTCTTTTGTCTGTTCCCAGGAAAGTTTATTTCAGGTATTTCTACTGCTGAAATGATTAGAGTTAACAGCTTTTTCCCTCCATTTTATTTTACAGGGTCTCTTCATCTTCCTGATATATGGGGTGTACAACACAGAGGTAAGTCTGCTTGGAGTATCTCAAGGCTGACAGAGTGAATGAGAGAAATGACAGGTTTCTTATCTTGATAACTGAGGGACAAAGTTGGCTTTCCATATGAGTGTCCTACTGCCCTTCATGCTTGGACTAGCTTATATGCATCCCAGCTTACCATTAAACACAGACACCCTGAATAAAGGGACAGACTCATTTCTCATAGGCATTGACTAATATTTTACTGCTGCTTTAAGTTTTTTGAATTTCTGGTCTGCCTTTTAACACTTAGATAAACCTGACAGTCCTAAACTTTCATAATTGAATTTGCATTTTAAAGTGAACTGTCAGTCTACGTGCTGTTTCAAGTAAACTATTTACAAATTAAAATGAACTTGTTTTACTTACATGCCTTCGAAATTTTGTTGGGTGTAGAAATTGCATCAATTTATTTTTAAATATTAATTAGGTAATTTTAAGATTTGAAAATCTGACCTAGGGCTTTGTAACAGTTGGAGAGATCTATGGAGCGTATCTCATCTTTACAGGCTGAGCTCTCGTAAGGGAAATATATTTGAAGGAGGAGAAAGTATAAAAATCTTAAGGTATTTATCCAGTGTCTTCTATTACATCCAATTATTTATTTATACGTTTATACGTTTGTTTATTTATACGTTTATGTTTAAGATAAAATAAGTGTTAATGTGTTTAATTCCAGGTTTTTAAGGTACCTCTGCAGCTTAGATTTTAATAGGATTTGGAATCCAGTAATAAGCCCCTATAGAAATATCTAAGATAATAGAAATATAGAAATACAGAAATATAGAAATATAGGTTTTCGAAGTCGATAGTTGCAAGTGAAACGGAATTTTATTCGGATTTTATTAGTACTGAAGGGGGCACGGCCCCTTAGAAAGATGTCGAAAGCGAAAAGCATCTTCTGATTATTGTCCAACACGCGAAGCTGCTTCAAAACACGGATTTTCCATCCCATTTCTGTGGCAGCAATTAGCTACTTGCGGACGCGCACCCGAAGCGGCCCGGGGGCAGCGCCCGCCGCGGCCCCGTCAGGCGGGGGCAGGCGGGGCGCCGGGCGCCTGCGCGCTGCGGGCGCGGGGCCCGTTCCCAGCGTGCCGCGCGGCGCGCATGTGCGGCGCGGGGCCGGGCGCTGCTCATCCCATTGTGGAGCGGCCGCGGCGGCGGCGCTGAGCGGAGGCGGCGGCGGGAGCCGTAAGTGCGGCCCGGGCCGGGGGCCGGGGCCGGGAGCCGGGAGCCGAGCGGCGGCCATGGGCCCGCGGGGCGGCTGCCGGGCCGCGGCGGGAGCCGGGCGCTGAGCGGCGGCGGGCGGCGGGCGGGCGGCGGGTCCCGCAGCCCCCTCAGGGCCGCGCCTCCCCCCCCCCCCCCCCCCCCCCCGGGCCGCCTGGGCGGGGGATGAAACTCGGCGGCGGCTTCCTCGGAGGAGGAGGAGGAGGAGGAGGCAGGAGGGCGGCGGCCGCCATGGAGCCCGCCTTCCCCCCCGGCATGGTGATGTTCAACCACCGCCTGCCCCCGGTCACCAGCTTCACCCGGGCGGCCGCGCCCCCCCCGCAGTGCGCGCTGCCGCCCGCCGCCCCCTCCGCCCCCGAGCCCCCCCCGGCGCCGCCCGCCGCCCCCCAGGACGGGGCGTTCAAGAAGGAGCCGGCCGGGGCTTTCCCCTCGGCGCCCGCCCCCGCGGCGCAGAGGAGCCCCTGGGGCTTCCTGCAGTCCCTGGTGAGCATCAAGCAGGAGAAGCCCAGCGAGCAGGAGGAGGACGAGCAGCAGCAGCAGCAGGCGCAGCAGCAGCAGCACCACCACTACGGGGGGCTCTTCGGGGCGGCGGGGGACGAGAGGCCCCCCGGGCTGGGGGGCAGCGGGGAAGGGAGCGGCCAGAGCGTGATTCAGGACCTCAGCCTCCTGCACCACCTGCACCAGCATCCCCACCGAGACCTGTTACTGAGTGGCAGAGGCGAGGGCGCCCCTGGGAGCTCGGGTGAGCCAAAGCACGATACCCAGGTCAAGAAGGCAAAGAGGCCAAAGCCAGAAACTCAGGGAATCAAAGCCAAGCGGAAGCCGAGCGCTTCATCCAAACCCCCCCTGGTGGGAGATGCGGAAGGTGCCATCGCGTCCCCAAGTCAGAAACCTCACGTCTGCGAACACTGCAGCGCTGCCTTCAGGAGCTCCTACCACTTGCGCAGACACGTGCTCATTCACACCGGGGAGAGGCCTTTCCAGTGCAGCCAGTGCAGCATGGGCTTCATCCAGAAGTACCTGCTGCAGAGACACGAGAAGATCCACAGTCGGGAGAAGCCCTTTGGGTGCGACCAGTGTAGCATGAAGTTCATCCAGAAGTACCACATGGAAAGACACAAGAGGACGCATAGTGGAGAAAAGCCATACAAATGTGACACTTGCCAGCAGTATTTCTCAAGGACTGATAGACTCTTGAAGCACAGAAGAACGTGTGGTGAAGCCATAGGGAAAGCAGGTGCTGGAATGGAGCCCGGATCGTCGAATAGCATGGGTAGCTTGGCTGCGTTGTCTCAGGGAAATACAAGTTCCTCAAGGAGAAAAAGTAAAACAAAAAGTATATCCACTGAAAACAAAGGAAACAAGTGTAGCAGCAAAGTAACGGAGTCTCAAGTTACAAGTAATGTGGCCATGCCAAATTATGCAGTTGATATTCCTATCGTGTCTTCCAGCGGTGGTCTAGCCGGCACGGGCGTCGAAGAGCTTCAGAAAAAGGTGCCAAAACTGGTCTTCAAAAAAGGAAGCAGGAAACAGGCAGACAAAAATTACCTTAATTTTGTATCGCCGCTGCCAGATATTCTGGGGCAAAAACCACTGGCTGGGAAGCAGAGTGGCTCCCTGGGCTCCCTAGTAACCAATACCGGTGTAGAAACTATTGGCCTTCTCCAAAGTACAGGTGGTAAACCAGGTCAAATAAGTAGCAATTACGATGACGCCATGCAGTTTTCAAAGAAAAGAAGATACTTGCAAACTGCAAGCGGTAACAGTGCCTTCTCGATCAATGTCGGACACATGACTTCCCAGCAGTCCGTCATCCAGTCTGCAGGTGTTAGCGTTATGGATAATGAAGCTCCGTTATCTCTCATTGATTCAGCATCCTTAAACAGCGAAATAAAGTCTTGCCATGACAAGTCTGGGATCCCCGATGAAGTTTTACAGAGCCTTTTGGACCAGTACTCTCACAAATCAGAAGGCCAGAAGGAAGATCCTTTCAGTATAACTGAGCAGCGGGTGGACTTGCACAGCTCCGGAGAGCATTCGGAGATGGTCCAGGAAGAAAACCTGAGCCCTAACTCTCAAACAGTTTCAAACGATAAGGCGAGCATGTTGCAAGAATACTCCAAATACCTCCAACAAGCTTTTGAAAGAACAACCAACAGCACTGGTTTTGCTTTTGGACCCAGTTTCCAGTTTGTTAGCTTGTCTTCAACTCTGCATAACCACACTCTGTTTCAAGACAAACAGATTTACACTACATCTCCACTCGAGTGTGGCTTCAGCCAGTCCGTTACCTCAGTATTGCCAACTGCGTTGCCAAAACCTCCGTTTGGGATGTTGCTTGGATCTCAGCCAGGCTTTTATTTATCTGCTCTGGAGGCTACGCATCAACAGTTGACTCCTTCTCAAGAGCTGGATGATCTCATCGACCCTCAAAAAAACTTAGAGACTTCGTCTAACTACCAGTCAACATCTCAGAAACTGACTGGCCAGAAGGAACAGAAAAACTTAGAATCCTCAACGAGCTTTCAGATCCCATCTCAGGAGTTAGCTAGTCAGATAGATCCTCAGAAGGACATTGAGCCTAGAGCAACCTACCAGATCGAGAACTTTGCACAAGCGTTTGGTTCTCAGTTCAAGTCGGGCAGCAGGGTGCCAATGACTTTTATCACTAACTCTAATGGGGAAGTGGACCATAGAGTAAGGACTTCAGTGTCAGATTTCTCAGGGTATTCAAATATGATGTCTGATGTAAGTGAGCCATGTAGTACACGAGTAAAAACCCCAACCAGCCAGAGTTACAGGTAAGGTCCCGACTGTGACCGGGGCTGTGGGGTCTTCTTAATGTAGTTTTACTTTGACAACACTGCCATTGGAATGTTTCTACACGGTCCTATTACGAATAATGTAACATGCCCTTTCAATGCAACTTTTCATATTTAGTTTATTTTGTTAGTGTGATTTTTTTAGATCTGTTTATTATGGTTTTTAATCAAAAATCAATAGATATGAAATAGTGTTTTTGTTCAAGTGACAACGTTTAGCAATCAAATTTTCAAACATAGGTTGTCAGGGAATAGCCCAAAAGTTTAAAATGCAAAAAAAAAAAATAATTAACTTTGTTCATAGGACTAAGGTTTATTCTAATTGCTTTACTCTCAGGAAAGTGTAACGAAGCATGGGAATTCTATGCACCACTAGTGTATTGGAACTTCCAATTTACAGATAGCGACAAATATATCTCAAGATTTTTTGAGGAAGGGATCTACGACATTTCAAATTGCTGTCTCTTATGCCTGGGCAGATCTGAAAGAATTTTGCTACCTAAATCTTGTTGCTTTTAAAGTACTCCTGTTCTTCCAGGTGATGCTCATTCCAGACAGGCGGAGCAAATATTCTTGGATCTGTACTGAGAGCCCGGAACGGTAGCTTTAATATGAATAATAATGTCCCCAGAACTCCTGTGTAAGACTGTAATTCCGTAAAGAGATTCTGTTGACACAAACCATGAGAACAAAGTGCGTGCATCTGGTTCATGTCACTAGAACCCCGACTTGAAGCTACAGTCGTATTCTAGATACGCTCTTGGGATACATTATTTATTTTACATGGTTCAAAAGAAGTCGGTCTCTTGCTCTTCCCCCTTTCCACATTCTTTTAATGTATAAGGTTCCCGTTCTTTTGTTGTGCTCCCAGTTCCTCTGGACTTGATTTGTGTGTTTTTTTTTTTTTTTTTTCTTTTTTTCTTAATTTACACCTTTTCCGTCCCCTTCTTGCCTACTCCCTCTCTCACTCCCAACTTAATAGCTAGCATTTCAAAAAAATGTACATTCCGGAAAGTGCATATCTCACTGTGTACTTTCTGATGTCTCATGGCATCAGGTAACCAACAGTAAACACCCCCACGTTTTTAGAATTCTGTCGAGGTTTCCATGTACAATAAGAAATAATCTACTCCCAACTGTACATATGAAGGCCCCGATCCTGCATCAGGATCAGCTCACATGGACCCCTGTGCCCTGCAGTGTTACCGGTGGTGTCGCTGGAGCTCTTTACGGATCCAGGGGTTTGCAGCAGTTTATCATTGCAGGCTTAGGGCCTAAGGCTGCAATTCCATCAAAGGTTTCTGGTGATGGCGTCAACTACGAGAGTAGAACTTGAGCGGCTTCTCAATATCAACAGAACTTTTCTTTGGAATTATTGCCTTACTTTATGTATATTTTGTGGTACATTATTTATTATATGTGAATCCTGATTAATGCCTGTGGAGCCACGGAAACCTGCTAGAAATACTGGTGGCCATTCAAAGCTGCTGAAAGGCAGTGGCACTGCTCTAAACCACTTTTTTGCAAATGTATTTTTTAATTAGTTTTTTAATGTAATTTTGGTGACGTTTATGCTGATGGTTTTTTATGTACTCTTGGTGATGTTTCAGTCTTAACGTACTTTTCTGGTGTCAGGAAAGTACCAGTGGTTGTTTGCAGTCTTATTGTGTAATCAGCCTATTACAGGCTTCCATGTATAATAAAGTTATTAACATTGTGCAAGTGTAAAACACTTCTGTTATGAAAGTGGTGTATTATTAAAGGAATTGTTACAAAAGTCCTTGGTAATTTCTCCCATTGTCCCTCACCACTAAAATTTGAAACCTGAGCCCACTTGTAACCTCTTTTACTAGGTGAACTTTTTTTTTCTTACTAATCTAGAATTTGTTCAGAAAATCCATGTAACTCCATAAACCTTTTCTTTATACTTGATTATGTATCTCACCCTATTTCAGTTGAAAAAGGTGAACAACAGTTGTTCTCTATACGCAGATCCCAGCCTGGTTTTGGGGATGAAATAGCCCATAACCACCGTTGGCTTTTTCAATACCTTTTCTCTTGTTTTACAGAGGTTATAATTTACTTTCTTTATATTGTGTGTAGTAGAAGTTGCATATGTATTGTTCTGGCTGTTTGCTTTAACTTAATACTAATAAAACCCATTATTCACAAAATCATAAAGATATCACTTCTATTATCCAGTCACACTTGTAAGAGCCTAGTAGGGAAATGTTAAGAGGTGAAATTTGGAGGAGTAATGTGATTTACTGGCATGTTTTCAGCTCGTCTTTTTCCTTCAATTTCTTTTTGGGTCATGTAATCTGAATGCACTGTTCTAGAAATCAGGGCCCTGTTTCATACCTTGAGTCTCCAAGGGGAAAAAAAATAACAAATTCCCTTAAGTTAAACTGTTCACACGACCTCACCTTTTTAAATCTGTCTTTTTTATATGAGATTTTGGTTAAAAATAATAAAAAAAAAACAACAACCATGTATTGTTAACTTCAAAGACATTTTGTAATTGCTGAAAATTCGGAATGACGCATATATAATACGATTTTGTTCAAAGTAAAGATTTTAGAAAGTCTTCTATCTGTTTTTCCTCTTTTCTGTGCTAACTTTTACCTTCTAAGGAAAGCCTAGTAAAAATAGTAGTACTGCAGAATACCAAAAAGCATATTAATTAGTATGAAGATGGTTTGCAGCCGTTTCCTTAAGCTGTGTTTTTCTTCAACGTTGCGTGTGATTGTAAAAGTAGCAGCGCTGAAAGTCTCAGAGTGGTTGCAGAGTGCTGAAGAAAAGAAGATTGCAGTTTGAGTCAAGGCAGCGACGTGGCCAGGAGAAAAATCACCGGTATGCTGAGAAGTACTGCTGTATGACAACTAAGGATGAAAATCTTCCCAAGTAAATATAAAGTAATACTAAATGTTGAAGATATTCAGATAGGTGCTAGGAATAATTTTGGAAGATCTGAAAGGGAAAATTACTGGAATTTTGTATGTTCTCTCCTTATGTTAGCAGTTGTTCAAAAAAAGAAATGCAAGTAGACTTTTTCCTAATTTGGTATGGAGTTCAAATTTATTTTTCTTCAGGTTAGCTAAAGGGTGTGGTAAAATGATGTGGTAGAAATCAAGTATGGTGTTACATGCTAGATAGTAAAAACTGTATTTAGTAGTAACATCATAGCATGGACAGGGAGGACAAAAAGAAAGCAAAATGGCCTTTGTAACTTTTCACTTCAGTACCTGGTTAAATTTTCTTGTTCAAGAGATTGTGGGAGGGAATGGTAACTTGTTTCCTATCACTAACACAGGGGATATAAGAATTGATACGTGTGATGATATGATAGAAACTTGTAGATAAAGTGATTCATTTCGTACTATAGTAGCTCACATTACGTGTTTTTGCTTCGGCCAAGCACATCATGGTACTGTGAATTGTGAATGTGTTTCAGTGTGCTCCAAGACACTAAAATTACATGGCTAACATGCCTGCAGATAAGCTAGAAGAGCTGGCTAAAATTTGCAGTAGTTCTCAAATTAGCCAGATCAGATGCAGACCTTGTGGGTAGTGGGCGAAATTTTTAGAATACGAAATTGGTGGAATAAAAGGGGATTGAGAAATGGGAAAATGTGGTGGGATATTACAATTTCAGGTTTGTGTACTAGAAAAAAGGCAGCCCCATGCATCATGGAAACCTCAAAGATTTTGTAATAATACAATGTATTCCATTAGTGTTGTTTTGGTTTTGGTCTGGCTGTTTTTTTGTTTTTCTTTCTCTGCCTTAGGTATGTTTGACAACAATGTGTCTGAATGATGCCTCTGCTTTTCTTTCCCACTGACTAGAAATTAGTATTGTGCATGTGAAGTCACAGGTGCAACTCTGGAGATGTTCCTTATGCCTGAGAAGATACATGTGCAAATGCTTAAGCTGCTAGTGTTCTCTCTCTCTCTCTTTTTTTTTTTTTTTTTTTTTTTTTTTTTTTTTTTTTTTTTTTTTTTTTTTTTTTTTTTTTTTATGTATTATGTGTTGAAAGGAGTCTGGTCACTTTAAAATGGAAGATCCTGTTTTCCTGTTTTCAGCCCTTTCTGACTACTGACTTTAACCATTTGGTCTGGAATTTTCCAGGCTTAGTCTGTCTCATGCTCCACGCACTATCTTTCTCACCCTATCTTCTGCATATATTTCCGGAAACAAAATTAAGGAAGAAAACTTGCTTGTTCCACTGGCCTTTTCACCCCTTTTTAAAAACAAATGAGTACACCCCCCCTGTACCCCACCCCGTTAGCAACATCCATGTTGGAGGTTGGGCTTAGGGACACCCAACCAACCTAGACTCCTTTGAGTCACCGACTGTTCTTGAAAACACGATTACATTTACTTAAAACTCGTTGGAAACGCATTTACACTCAGATACTTAAAAGTTGGGTGGCTACATCTCTGAAGGTGACCCCTCCTGCATAACAGATGGGACCATTACAACTATTGGCTACGTAAGTTCAAATAGTGTCTGTGTATCTTGGGGCATATGTTGCACATTTCCGCATACTGAAGTTTGCTTTCTGGCTTACATAACTGTAGTCTTCACTTTTAATGTTCTTCTGAAGTGATTTTTGTGCTTGTTTGTTTGTACAAGCACATAAGAAAATAAAGCCTAGTATTTTGTGTAGTATTTGGAACCCAGGGTATAACCTCTTCACTGAGTTAATAGCTATGAAATACTAATACAATTTATCTATGTTGTTCAAAACACGTTTCTTGTCCCCTTTTTCACTGGCAGCTAAAACCCATTTGTTTTTAGCATTCTTTCCTAACACAGGGAGACATCACAAAAGAACAATTTTTTTTTCATATCCCCATACCAATAATTTAATTATATATATATATATTTTATAGACACTGATGCTTAAAATTTACTTTTTGATGCCCAGTTTGTTTGACACCTATGACCTGAAGGGATAGGTAGTGGAATTTCATTTCTTTGACATTGATTGGAGGTGAATTCCTTCTGTAAGACCCCTGCTGTTTCAAACCCTGTGTAGAGAGAGATTGAGGAATAGTTACCAGCTTAGTAAATGTGGAGTAGCTGAATGTCTAGAATCAAGTAGAAGCTATAGGACAGAGTCATGGGGGAGTTTTAATTCTCTACGGTGATGTTCAGAAGCCTAAATCTGTTCTTTCCCTTCTGTTGTATTCACTGTAAATCCAGCATCCAGGGAAACCAGGTTCTGTAGAGAGCAGCCTCGTGAAACACAGTCCTGCTTCATTTTCGGAGAGTTGTCATCCTATTTGTTGTGGATATAAACAGCAACAGAGAGTTGCTAGGAAAAAATACTGTGCCATCATGTAATCAGTCTGTCAATAATGCAAATACAAGATGGGGTGAATTGAGGATTAATGGAAGATTTAGTGCTGGTATTTTTTAATTTCTAATGCTTGATTTATAATCTTGATAGTAATGTAAATTTATCTATATAGCATGCTACTGCGTTTACATCCTGGTATGTTTTAATGTTTTGTTTTTATTTCTAGTGGATTTTGCAATTTTAAAACTGAAGGCTATCCTAAGTAATGTTATGAAAGTACACCTGAAAGATGCTTGTATATTTAAGATGCTTTGTATATTTGATGTTAAATTTAATAAAGTGTTGTATGGCCAGACTAAAAACTGAAAGAAGAACTAACTTAACTGTACATTTCTGTAATTATTTTAATATACTTTAACTTACCTTAAAATGTTTTTTAAATTGTCTCTTTAGTGCTACAAATATCAAAACATTCTGTGAACTAACGAGGCATGAAATGGTTATTATGCAGGAGCTGCAGCATGTGCCAGATATTCTGCAGTAGTGCATGTGCTACCTTCAATGCTAAAAACCTGCTAAAGGTAGGTTATTGCCATTCAGAATTTTCCAGTGTTGTTGTTTGCAAAATAACTGTACTTTGCCCTTTTTGCAAAAAAAGATTTCATTTTGATGTTGCTCAAAGGCTAGAAGACGGATTATTTTTAATCCCTTAATTTCTCTTCACAGCGTGTACTTCTCTGCTCTGTCCTCACTGCATAGGAGGCTAGAGTCTTGACTGGATCCCGATGTGCCTGGGTGCTGGCATAAGGCCAGAAACTGTATTGTCAGTGGTAAGGATAGTTCAGACTGATCAAAGATCCTGAGTATTTTTTTTCTGGAGGGGGAAAAAGTCTCAAAGATGGGAGGTTGTTCCCTGAGATGAGTGGACATAAAAGCAGACAAAGACCTGTTTTGAAGAGTAGTCTTTACAAAGAAGTCCATATGCAACTTGAGTGACAAGGATTTGAATCACTTTAATTTGTTTTCCCATAATAGGAAAATATATAGGTGTGTAGTAAAACATCTCGCATATTCTGCTGAGGAACTTTAATGTAGCATGGGTAAAATATGCCTATGGATATTAGTATCTATTAAATGAAATGGTTCTCTACGATGAAAAGTGGGTTAACTTTAAAAGTGCTTGGTCATACTGGAAAATTAGACCAATAAGGAATAGCTTATGCAACTGAAGAGGGCAGTTATTTTGTATTAGTTAACTGTCTACCTGGAATGTGGTCAGGTTATATGGAATAACACGTTCAGTAGGATCTTGTGGCCCTGTGTTCTAAGGGGCAAGCAGTCATGTAATCTCAGTAGAGAGAACATGGCTTTGCACTTGCAGCTTGTCTGTGGTCAGTAATGATGCTCAAGTGTAACAATGCAGCAAGCTCTGTTTCTTATTTATTTATTTATTTTTAATACTTATTTTATTTTCAAAGACCTGCCATTTCCAATTACTGGTTTGCTTTCTGAAAACGAAAAGCAGAAATCTGTGCAAGTCTGTTATCTTGGGTCTGGCCAACTTCAGTCCAAAGGATTATTCAGAAAATCAATGAAAGTGTGTTACTAAAAATATTTAAGCTGTGTAGCTTAAGAAACTTGTCAACTTTTATAAGGTTGGTCAAATTACATCATGAAACAGTTTGTTTAATTGGTCTGTGAAACCTTGTAACTAGGCGTGGTAATACTTGGTGATTTTAGTGTAGAGTTAAATCTGTATGAAAGGTGTGGGTGATTTAAAAGTGTATTTCCTGAGCATTCATAGTTAAAACTTCTTTCTAGTTTTACTTCTATCATAGTCTTATTTGATATTACTCTAAGGAGATGAAGTCTAAACCAATTTCTCAACCTGAGAGATGTTGGATTTTGGAGAGATTTTAATCCATTTTGAGTAGGTATGCTGAATTTGATTGTTTATTTACTTTGGAGTCTGGAGATGCACTCTAGGGTAAAAGTAGTTTCATATTTTGTTTTACGTGATTCTGGAAATCATCCTTCACAAATAGCATCTTAAGAGTGGATGGCAAATGAAGTAAGACAGTTGGTAACTAAAATCATCAGTTTTACTGTTTTTACCACCATATTCTGATGCTTGCATGTTTTGTTCTTCTCACAATGAAGCTAAATGAAAACCTCTGAGAAAGAGTTCCTTCTAATGTAGCATAATGAAGTCTTTAAATGGGTACAGTTGTAGGTCATCATGAATAGGAATGCAGTGACCTTTGTCTTGACAATGAAGCTGGCACAAGCTTCTCAAAGAGCTGTTCTTTTTTTTTATTATTATTATTTCTCCGCCAGAAAGGACACAAATAAAACAGAGGATCCCCCCTCTCCCATCAGTGAACAAAATCAAAAGATTAGAAAATGTATTGTAAATTGTTAGCTTGCAAAATCTAGAAATAACATGGAGTTCTTTCTCTAAATATACATATTGTTACAGGAATGATGTGCAAGGAGGTGGGAAAGAAAGGAAAGTAGATGGACTGTATGCCTCATAAAGAGCCTTCTGGTTTCTTATATTGTGTAACGTCCTGATTTGATTTTAGATGCATGACAATGAGATATTCAAACTTACCAGTACGATCTTATAATTTGGAGTCTAGAAAAATAACAAATCTTTGTCATTTGTTTTCCATTTAGTTTGGTGTGTATCGGCAGGCTTGTAGTGCACTGCATTGAAATATGAGGAAGGCTCAAATTTCTTGGTGGCACATATAAAAAAGCAGCGTATTTTGCAGAAGGTACATAAAAGCTGTGGCTGTTTGCTGTTGGGGAGGCCCTGTTGCTCCACCCAACTTTTGGAGTCATTTTTGAATTGCAGTGCTCAGCAATGTTCTTTAACCGTAGAGAATCACCTGTCATTCTTAAATAATGACACTACCTGCTCATTTAGGATTTTCTCAAGGTTTCAGCAATGTCGATCTGAATTGTGCGGTCTCTTGTAAAGGCAAGGCCTGTTTGGGAGAGCGAACTCTGAAGTGAGCAGTGAAGATAATGAATGGAGATGTTTTTGTAAAAGTCTTATCTATAGAACTGCTTCTCTATGACCAGATATTTATTTATTTACCCTTTAAAGGGGAAAAAATTGGTTGTTGGACTCTTTCTTTTAGTCAAGGACCTGGCTATGTGTTAATGTGACGAGCAGGTTGTTTCCTTGGTCATCATGGACGCTACTCCCACAGGACCACGGCCTGGGCAAGTAGGTGGATTGGGTGCTTTGATGATTGTGAGTGTGCCTCTTTAGCAGTAGGCTTTTTCAGGGTGTAAAAAAAATAAAATAAAAGTTTAGAATGTGCATGTTATTTCAGAGCTATGTGAACTTAACAGATAAAACAGCAGTTACCATTTAATATTGTCTTTAAATGTTTTCTGGGTAAACACACAGAACATATCTAATGCACAGTGAGAACTGAAAATGTGTCAGATCAAAAGATATGTAGAATAGTACATTAACAGTCAGTTGGAAAAATGTAGGTAATGTTCTCTCCCGTGGAAACGAAAAGGCTTTAAAAAGCCTTATAAAGCTTATTTGATAAGCTAGAACCTGCTTGATTTTATATTGGAGCCTTTTATTTTTTGTAATTCCACATCAAATTCTCTGGGGGTTGAGAAGTGAAAACGATGATTATATTTCTCCTAGGGGAAGAATTTTGCTAAGGAGTGTGAGGTTAATTCTTGGTGAAAATCAAGTGCTATGCAGTTTATCCGCATGCTAGCAAAGCTGTGGTAAACCACTTATTTCTATTTTTTATTTTTTTTTATTTTTTAACCTTGTTGTACTAGTAGAAACAGAAAGCACCCTGCCTGGCCTTTCGCCTGTGCTGGGGGAGGCCTGTATGAGCGGCAGGCTCAGAGCACAGCGAACAGAGGCAGCTTCTGGGCGCTTTGGGAGCCCTCAGAGGCACCTCTGCTGCAGATAGGTGGGGCTGAGGTAAGGATAGCTCTAGCAGCTTCTAACAAACTGTCAGCTGTCCTTGATTAAAGAGTGCCTGCAGCCTTTGTTCTACCTGGCCCCTAATTGGGCAGGATCAAGCACTTTCAGTGTGCAGTTACTGAGGAGCTGTGCCACCAGGTGAAAGAGCTGTGGCAGGAGTCAGCAGGCTGCATTGGAGAAGATGAGAAAGAGATTGACTTTATCTTCTCTGAGACTCTGCAGCTTCAAATATTGTTCAGCATCTTGATTTAATGATCTGGAGGGTGGGTCAGGGTGTACCCTCAGCAAGTTTGCAGATGATACAGAACTGGGAGGAGTGGCTGATAGGCCAAAGGCTTGTGCTGACATTCAAAGTGAACAAAGTGCTGAGTCCTGCGTCTGGGGAGGAGTACTCCCAGGCACCAGTATGTGCTGGGGGCCAACTGGCTGGGAGGCGGCTGTACTGAGAAGGACCTCGGGGTGCTGGTGGACACCTAGCTAGCCATGAGCCAGCAGCATGCCTGTGTGGCAAAAGAGGCCAACAGTGTCATGGGGTGTGTTCAGAAGAGTGCTTCCCATGTGTCAAGGGAGACATCCTCCTACTCTACTTGACACCAGTGAAGCTATGCCTGCTGTACTGTGTCCAGTTCTGGGTTACCCAGTACAAGAGAGAAAGTTTGGTGCCAGGGCCATGAAGATGGAGTATTTCATATTAAGAAAGGATGAGAAAGCTGGGGCTGTTCAATCTGGAGAAGGCGAGGCTCAGGGATCTCATCACTTGTACTTTATGGGTAGGAATGAAGGTGAGGGAGCCAGACTCTCCTCAGTAGTGCCTACTGACAAGACATGAGACGATGGACACAAAACCCATGAAATTCCATCTGATCATAAGAAAATAATTATTTTACCATGAGGGCTCTTAAACAGGAGTAAGTTGCTCAGAGTATTTGTGAGGTCTATGTGTGTGGAGATATTTAAATCCTGACTAGACACGGTCCTGGGTAGCCTGCAGATGAAGCAGAGGGTTTGGACAAGCTGACCTGAAGAGGTCCTTTCCAACAGCAACAATTATGTGAATCTCTTCAGTTTTGTTTAATCATTGGTCAGTGCTAAACAGGAATGTCAGATTTATGCTGAGAGGACGCTATTTGTTCACAGGATGTATTACAATAGGGTGTCTGAAAGTACGTTGTTTAATGGAACAAATGTGCTAGACGGTTCTAGACATTGCCTGGAATCCTATCTCCATGCAGCACTGAGCAGTTAAATGTTGTTTCTGATTTCTAGCTTGGAACTTGTCTGCTTTAAACTGTAGGTATTTTCCGTGACAAGCTGCCTTAGTCTGTTATTAATGGTTAAGAAGAAAATACATTGAAAGTATTTTGAAATAAAATCATGTTTATTTTTTATATTTTACTAACTTTCATTCTTTCCTTTTTTCTTAACTGTAATAAGTTACAATAAGGAAATGTCTATCTGACATCTTTTTATATAATTTGGGACATTCTAATTGCTTTTTTCCTTTTCTCCCTCAAAGTTAGCTTAAATGGCCTGGTTTGAAACTGCTCTTGTTCTGAGCTCATGCAGCCGAAAAGAAAAAAGCACAGCCAAGAGAATGCAGCTTCTGTTTCTGGTTCAGACTTTAACTTGAAATCTGTCTTCTAGGGAAAGGCAGGCATAGAGTGTTATCTTATCAGTGTGTTGATAAGTTGTAACAGTGTTGGGCTGTTTCAGGCATTACTGTTAGCTGTTGTTCTGGTCACGGGCTCAGTTGTTGCAAAAGATTGTCTTGACTGGTTGAGCCAGATTTCTTTTTTTTTGGGGGAAAAAAAGCAAAGTGTTTTTTTTTTTTTTTTTTTTTTAAAAAAAAAAAAAAAGTGAAAAGGATAGGTACTAAAAATGTATACAGGGAATGGATAACAGCAGAAATGTTTTGTATTCCAGATGTTTCTCAAGGCTTAATCAAAGCTGGATATTATGGTGATGTCATGTGGGTCTAGTGTTGGTGGGTCTGATCTGTCTGTTTCTCATGGTCAGGGCAGTGTTGCTAAATGATGCTATAGTGAGTCCTGGGATTTCATGTGGTGATAGTTATCACTTATAATGGGAAGTTTAATATCTTTCAGACATCTATTGTAGGACTAGTTTTAAGTAATGGCCTCTGAGGTTAGCATTTTTTAATTTAATTTTTTTGGCAAACTACCTATAGATATGTAATTTCCTTGTCCTACACTTATTTAGTTTGTTAGACTTGATTTCATCACAGTCCTTGGGTTTTATCACTGGGTGGTGGTTGGACTAACTCAGTATTTCTTTTTTAACTTTTCTGGCTTATGCTTTTCTTGGTTTATGCTTACAGATGTAGCTTTTTAATGCATTTAAATGTTTTTCAGTGCATACTGTGTGTGTTTAGTTTGTAGAGTACATATAATATAAATGCAGTGAAAATTTCTGTGAAAATCCCTGGTTTGCATAGATGTTGCAATGGGAAGATGTTATCTCTTTTTTAAAGGGTAAGTACTGGACTAATGTTCCACTAACGTGTTAGAAGATACTATCTTCTCTGAGATGCACTGCTAAATTATAGCTGAACAGTGTAATTATTGATTTTTATCAAGCTTTTTGTTCTAGTAAGGTGTAAAGCTAGAGCCATCCCCTTTACTGTGTGCAGCAGACTGCAGTTACTGAATTTAGGGAATTTGTCAGAAAATATTTCACAACTATCTTCAGGACTAATTTATGACTTCAAGTTGTAATCTTGATATTCTTGTACTTTTCTTGCTTTTGTATTTATTATTTTATATTTTTAAGATAGCAAGCTGAGAAAATGGGCAAAATGACACATGGTTGAATTTCTATGGATGTTCTTCTAGTTGAGCACTACGATAGCAGCTGATTGTCACCCTCAATGGAGCAGCACCAGTGGAGAAAACATCTGTT
The DNA here is from genome assembly GCF_009819795.1 of Aythya fuligula. Taxonomy (NCBI): domain Eukaryota; kingdom Metazoa; phylum Chordata; class Aves; order Anseriformes; family Anatidae; genus Aythya; species Aythya fuligula. The sequence continues at coordinate 26,243,598 of NC_045566.1, read as the reverse complement.
GTTTTCATGAGTAGGTGCACACATCTTAATAATGGTGTATTTGGTTATTTTCATTTTTGTTGTGAGCCAGAACACAGTAACTTGATCAGACTCGTGTTATCTCAAACTTGATCCTTGTTCCTTCTGCCTTATTCCACTTCTGCTTCTCAGTGCAGTTCTTAACATCTCAGTAAGCAAACGCAGCAGTCGTACCATTCATGTCTCCCTGCTCTACAAATGTTTGTCTTTCTTCTCTTTTAGCTCCCACTTCTCTAATTCCATATTCTGTGTTCCCATCTTTTTCAGTCCTATTCTTTTTATTTCTGTTCCTGAGTTCCTTGCCTAATCAGTTTCCGCATCCAGCTGCATGTTCTGTTCTTCCTTCCTGCTCCAGTTTCACCAGACTCCTTATCCCAGGTGCTATTTTTTTTTGTCTGTGCATGGACTTTTTCCTCTGTACGAGAGCCAGAGGACTGGTACTTGTGTGCAGCTTGGATGTTTTGCAGGCTCACAAATAGTGTAAGAGAGCTTTTCCCTGCTCTCACACTTGTTTGATAAAAACTCTCTTAATTGATGCTGTCACAGGGGAGTCCAGCTGTCCCTTGTCTGCTTGTTCCCACTTCCATATCATCCCCTTGTTTGAGCTTGACCAGGGTTAATGAACTTGGGGAATTATTATTATTATTTTTTTAAGCCATAGGCTTTTTTCCACTTCTCTGTTTAGTAGGTAGCTTCACAATCACTTGAGACATCATGAGTTATGTGGGGATGGAAATGTGCTCTTGTTGGAAAGAGTGGAACTGGCAAGACTAGCCTGTGTCAATTTCCCTGTGCGTGAAAGTGGCACACTATTTTTGATACTTGCTGCTGTCATAGTATAGAACTGTTGTAACTGGCCTTTATGTGGTTAGTTTGGTTTTGACAGGAGGGGGAGGCATGTATGCTAGTATATTAGAGGAGCAGGGCAAACTACAGTTTTTCAGAAATTAATATACTGTGCGTAAATGTGGATAGATTTTCTTGAAAAAAGCAGTGTACTGCTGACACAAATAATACTTTTCTATTGAGACACAGTTGTCTTTGAGAGTACCAGAGCTTTTCAAAGAGGGAAAAAAACCACACTTCTTTTTTGGTGTAGTTGATATAAGTTATTTTTTATTAACATTCTTCTTAGAAAAAAGCAAGGCTTTCTGAATAAGCCTTGTATATATTCATAATATGTGTGCATGCACAAGAAGAATCGAACTGTGTCAAATATGGTTGATGATAATGTCAGCTTGAGTGCTCAGCTTTGCAATCAACTAGCTACTGGCAGCGAGATCTTGAAAGGCTTTGAGGTAACATTTCTGCTAACATGTAGGCAATCTATATGCTGTTAATTACAGTAAATTTTATCAGTTGAAATAATAAAAACAGTGAAGATAGACTGGACTTCTTACAACTCCCATTGAAGCATCAGGAATTGCATTGCCTCAGGCAGTGAGGCAGATACATATGTGACCAGATACAATAGCCAGTTTATTTCATGTGGCAACTTCTGTATTCCTATAGATGAGCTATTGCTGTGAATTATCCAGTTATAATTCTGTAGTCCATCAGAATCTATGTCTTTTCAATGCTATTTAATTGAGTGAGCTGCAGTATAAGCAAGTTGTATGGTTATGTTACATGGAAGTATGGAAGTCCCAGAAGGACGTGACTTGCACGTTCTGTTGCCCCTCCAAAATCTTTTTTTTTTTTTTTTTTTTTTTTTAATGCAGTGAAGAATTTTAGCAGGTTATTTCATTTGAGTAAACATGTAAACATTTGACTTTTCTAATCATCTGTGTGTAAAGGAAATACCGAATTAATTCCTGCCAGCCTCTTCATGAAAACAACTGGAGCCTTATGGAAGACATGTAGAAAAGGGATCTTCACCATCTAATAGTACCTGCAGCCAGAAACTAGTTTAGGCATGCATGTCAAATTGATAGTACTGCATAGATGAAGCATTCTTTAACTACAGGGAAGATTGAACAATAGTTTTGAGAAGTGTAACTGCCCTAATAATAAATTTAAAGAGAAAAAATGCATCAATTGTATTTTAGAGGTAATTTTTAAACCATTTTTTAAAAACCTCAATAAGCTTTTTTTTTTCTTTTTTTTTGGACTTAAACCAGATGATATTTAGTTTAAGTTGAGGAGTTACCTATTTTAAGCTCATTTAAAATAACCTTCTCAAACTGCAGATTGAGTATAGGAAAGATGTTATTTAGTTTGGTTTAAAAGTTTATCATAAGCTAAAGCGGTGCATCATATACAATCACACTGTAGGCACTTCTCAGTATCTTAAGTGCTGTTTTTTATTGACTGGCATAGAGTGAATCACAGAATCTTCTAGATTGGAAGAGACCTCCAAGATCATGGAGTCCAACCTCTGACCTAACACTAACCAGTCCTCCACTAAACCATATCACTAAGCTCTACATCTAAACGTCTTTTAAAGACCTCCAGGGATGGTGACTGAAACACTTCTCTGGTCAGCCTATTCCAATACTCTTGCTAAGTTATTTTTTTATTCTATTTTTTTTTTTTTAATGAAATAAAGCTCTACAGTAATAGTATGAGGGATTTTATTTGTGCTTTTGCACAGTCAGTGGTCTTGTGTTCTGAGGCTATATTTTGAATGGGCTTTGGCACACAATTATGGAAAGAAGACAGTTTGCCTTCTGCAGCACTTTTTTACTTCATCTTTCCAGGAAAAACAAAACAGACGATTTTTCGCAAAAATCATATCCTTCATCCAATTCTTCATGGCCTATCCAAATACTCATCCATGACGTATCCAAATACTGTGCGTGGGGGACAGTGAGTGGGACATGGCTAGTGATTTTTTGTGCCAAACATTTTTCCTTTTTCCTTTTTTTTTTTTTTTTTTTTTTTTTTAATTAGTTGAATTGCTGATTATTTTCTTCTGTTGTACTCCACCTAGAACTCAGGTCTAGTCCTCTGACATAGTTTCTATGCCTTTAGAGAGGAGTTTCCTCTTTCATCCATGCGTTCATCTCCTTCCATGTCTTTCCATTAGTACTTTCTCTGATACGCTCACTTTAAAGGCAGTTATGTTATTCAAAACACAAACATGAATAAAGAGATCTCTCTAAGTGATATAAACATATGTAATTGTCTATAGTGTTCTAGGAAAGGATTATTTCAGTTATAATGCCAATTCTTTCTAAGTGTCTTTTTCCTAAATTCATACAATGGTGATGAAAAGGCAAAGAATTTCATTTCCAGTTTGACCTTTTCAAAGTTGTTTCACTTGTGTGTGCACAAGTCTTTTGGTTCTGAAAAGAAATCCTGTGCCATCCTCAGCTGTAGAATATAGACCTTTCTTTCCGTGTCTGTATTACTAAAATAAAGAATACTGTGAGTTCTTGTAAAAATACTGCAATTCAAGTGCAGAATGTATGCACCCAACTTTTTGTATGTACAGGTTAGGAATGTGCCTATTGTCATATCATCTGAATTACTATGTCACTTCTCTGAATAACCACTGAAACCTTGAAATACTGGGCACCCAAAGGCATTCTGAATTTCACTCTTTACAAGGACATACGCTGTTAGCAGCTTTATTGTTTTAAGGGGATTTCTAAAGGTAATTATGCCACTGAAAAGTAGACACTTTGATTAAAAATAATAATAAAAGAAAAAGAATTCTTACAGGTGCATAATTTTGTAATTTTATTGGACTTTCCAGAAGTCCATCTGATTGCTTTATCAGATCCTAATTATGTTATGTGTATATATAAGCATTGTCAATATTATTATTCAAAAGTCTCTAAGAGTCTTCTATTTTAAAATGCCTATAGGTTGTATAACTGGTAAGGAATGGAGAATGTACAAGCAGCATTAGTGAATCTCAAATCAAGCTTATCTGGCAGTTTTCTTGCCTCAAAAATCTGATTTCCTTTACAAGACTTCATTAATAAGCTTCATTTTTTATTTTCAGTTTGAATTTTTTTATGATTATCCTCATTAACGTAGCAGTGCAATATTTAGGATTGCAAATATCATGTTATTTAAATGAAACAGCTTTCAGTGAAATTACATTACCTTACTGTTATTAAACACTGAGATTTATATTTGGGCACTGGAACACTGAAGGTCTCTAACTCCTATGTTATAAATGTGAATGTTTCCACTAGCTAATATTTATGCTTTTTCTTATTTTCTAAAAGGTAACATTTGTTAGATACTCATAGTGAAGAGCCGAATACGCTTTTCTTTGTATGAAAGTGTAACAGTCTTTCTCTGACTGATTGTGCAGTCATGACATAGCTGAGGTGAAGATCCAACTTCAAACATTGCAAGATAAATCATTTCCACATTCTTGCTTAAGTGGCTATTTTAGTGTAGAGAAGCACATTTTCTGTTGAGTGCTAATGCCACTGTCTCCTTGACCCAAGGTCTTAACTATTTTGAGCAAAGTAGGCTTGGTAGTTGGTGTAAGGAAGAGTTTGTAAGTAAAACAGTTGCCTGGTAGAAATTTTGAAATTTCTGTGCCTCTTGGGATTGTTCATTGGTAAAAGCATTGAAAGAATGAAATGTGCTTTATGCAAGGTACTAACAGGAATATGTTCTTGTTGTCTTTTCTTATTTGTAGAAACTGGGGTAGGAGGGCTGGAACCACAGGCTTACATGAAGGACCTGAGGAAGGAAACATGCTTCTCAACTCATTTTGTATTGTGCCCAGCAGCTCCAGCAGCTTTGCTCTTGTTTTCAGCAGTGAGATCTATTAGCAGGAGGCATGCTTTTTTATTTTTTTTATTTTTATTTTTTTTTCCTCTTGAAAAGAGGAGGAAGTAAGAACATATAATGTTGCTTAGTGGAAACAAGACTGTAGTTTTATCCTGGTTTTGCTGTTTGAGGGCAGCCTAGCAGCACCCACATGAACAACAAAGCCATGTAATTATTTTTGTGGTTGTAACACACAAAAAAATCATCAACCAGGAATGCTAGTTAAACTTCAGTAGCTTTGTTGTCACTAGGAATATAATGGAATTTAGTTGTGTGCACTTCACATGAGCTAAAACTGTGCTCATTTCTTCTCTTGATGTGCTATCCTTGAGGTGTGTTACTGTTTCAAGCTGTGTCCTGATGACTGTGTTCCCAAGCCCCTCTGGACTGTGTCAGTTTGGTGCAGAAGAGCCTTTTCCTCCCCTGGATTGTGTCAGTTCCCTGGCGTCAAATTCTTCTGCAAATGTAGGGAGACCTTGAACATTTGAAAGGACTTTCAGGTTTCAAACAAGAAGAACATCGTCAGAAACAGAGGTAAAGTAAATATGTTGTGTTTTTTTGCTGTTCTTTTTGCTGTTAAGTTTTAGTGGCTGCATAAGAGAATAAAAATAAGCATTTAGAGGGAGATAAAAACAAGGGCACCTTTCCACTGGTGCTACCTGATGATTCTCTGGTGATTTCTCCCACACAGAGCTGCCCAGCTTTATTTGCCATGGTCAGGGGAAGGTGAGGCAAGGTCTCTGCTTCATGCAGTTTCTCCCTTTTGCCAGAGTACTTCTGCAGCTTTAGTAGAGAGAGGCTGTATTTGGAAAGACCTTTTGCTCTCTTGTTGTTTCCTCATGCTGGAGAATAGCATTATGAAGGATAGATAGCATTTAGCTGTAAATGAGTTTCATTGTTTTTAATTCAAGTAGCAGCCTCTGTGAATTGTTTTAGAACAGCATCACACTACTGACTTTTTAAAGGAAATGGAAAAAATGTCTGACACAAAGACATCTGAAACGAGGCAGTTGATTCATATAGAATATTAAGAACACACCTAGTGGAAATATTGTGTGAGAGTGTTAAAAATAAACCTAGACTCATTTAGTCCTGAGTGTTTAGCTGGGTTAAAACTGAAGAGAATGGGCAGAAAATGAGCTTTCCTACAAAATAAACTAACATGCTTCAAATTGCTCTAGAACACTGCAAGATGTATTTTAGCAGTGTGCATAATAAATGTGAAGCTGTTATTTAGTTCATGAAAAATAATGTCAGCAGTAATAAAGACAGGTAATGACAGTCCAGTGGCGCTTTCTGGCTGAGAGCACTGAGGGAAAAAACTACTGTCACTGCAATTAGCAAAATATTTTGTGTGTTTTTTCTTGTTTCCTTTGAGCTGCCTGTCAATCAACTACAGCTATGTCATGTCAGTGTATTACAGGGCAGGTTTTCAAAGCTACTCATGGAAGATTTAACTACACTAAAGGGTTTGCTTGAATAAGAAGTTCCCTGACTTTATGGGAATGTCCAAAGGAGTCAAACAGGTGGCAGATCAGCAGGAACAGTAAAGATGTAAGTATATAGAATCCCAAAGAGAAGCTGGAAAATAAAAGCAAGTATGGTAAAATAAAATATCTTTATGGATATAAATGAACTGCAGAAAAGACACTTGGGCCTTGCCTCCCTTCCTCTTTCATGCATGCAAAAAATTAGATTTCACCAAGTGACAAAACACAATTCTTCTTTTCCTTTGCAAACAATGGTACTTGCTTAGCATCTTCATAGTTCTATTCCTTATTTTCATTCCTTAAATTGAGAATGTTTACAAAGCATCTGCATTTGTATGAAACATGACAAAATTATCAGATAATTGTTGGGTACAAAATGTTAGGTGCAGTAAACAGATACTGAACACATAAAGCTTCTTTTTTGGAGGAAGAGTTAGCAGTTCTCGAAGTTGCTAACTACAGGTCGTTTGCACCAAAGCTATTTTTGAAAATATCTGCAGTGCAGAGATAATAGAGGAATAATGTCTCACAAAGTGTTTCTGATTATAAAGTGTATTTAATAATGTATTAATTTGCACATCTAATGTTATAAACCTTTCAATCATCACAAAGATTATTTTTTTCTTTTTAAGTTGATAAGTTCCTTTCAGCATTGTTCTGAAAAGGGTGAGAAAGTCTTTGAAACAAGTTCTTACATCCTAAATTACAATGGATTAAGTTCAATATAGCTTTGAAGCAACGTGCTTTTAAACTTGAGCATAGGGGAGCGTACTTGGTTCTTGTGTACTTGGTACTTAGTGCAATCAAAATAGTTTTCTTTTGAAATTTTTCTTGCTGTGACTCGAGGTTTTGATCTCTTTGCAGAGATCAAGATTTGCAAGGGTGAAATTAAAGCCTAAATATTTAGTGAACTTTATGGTACTTAGAACAAAGAAATGAATAGGACATCAGCAGTAAGTATTAATATCAATAGATGCATAGTTTTTTAGGCTGCTATTTGACATCTGGAAGAATCCCTAAAAATTTGTTTTCATATTTGCCTGCAACATGTTTTTTCCAGATTTAATTCATCTGTAGTAGCTGGTTTTCAAAAGCAGAATTTGAGTTCTCTCTCTCTCTCTCTCTCTCTCTCTCTCTCTCTTTTTTTTTTTTTTTTCTCTGCTTAACTTCTTGCATTCTTCCTTTCTGTTTCTGTCCACCTAACCTTGTTCTTACCCTGAATGTCTGCTGGTGGTTCTCATGTTTGCTCTCTCTGCCGGTCCCGCTGTTATGACCTTTAGCACACAGGAAAGGACAGTGTCTCCTCTTCCTCTGTTGTGGGCTTATATACAAGGCTGTGGCCATCTTTGCTGGCTTCAGTCAACTAAAGCTCTGTATTGATTTTTTTGCAGGTGAGTCCTAAGGCTTCTGTGCATCTAACTTTTATTCTCAAAGTAACATTTCTTAAAAGAAAATGCTTGCAGGGTACTGACACTGGTACTTTCCTCTGACTGCATCATAGAGATTTTATATCATTTAACTTTTTTGTGGTGGAGGATGGCACAGACAGAAGGAAGCACTGTGGAGCAGAGGAGCTCTGGGTTTAAAGCAAAGTCTGTGCTAAAAGCAAAAACTGGCTTTGGGATGAAAACATTGTTGGCTAGGAGAAATCTCTTATCTGGGGTGACTCTGAGACATAATTGAATGACTCAAGTAAATATTTGTTTAATGTGTCATGAAAAGTACCCTGGCATCCCAATTAGTGGAAATGCAAATTTTTTTTATATACAAAGAAAAAAAAATCCGATGAATTCTGGATGGCTCCAAACACACACAGGGACCAAGAGTTCAGTATCTGTCATGTTAAACTGATTAAAGAAAAATATTCTGGTTAACTTCTTGTCCATAATTACATCAGTGTTTGAAATTTTCTTTTTCATTGCAGCATGTAGCTCTGAAACATCAATTTACATAACCTACTATTTTTAGGATCAGTTTCCTTGGGCTGGCTAATCTCTGCTGTGTTGTAAAGGAACCTACTCCGTGTGGATGCTGACGGAATGGTTGTTTAGTTACCTCCAAAATCTCCTGGTGTGTGCTCCTGCTTTTGGAAGGTTCAAGGTTTGTTTTATTAAAAATAAATGAGATTCATAACTGTACTTCACCATTACCCAGCCTGTCGAAACACGAATAAGACCTGTACGTGGGTCTGCAATGGTTTAACTAAATGAGTTTATTAAACAGGGAAAGCTCTAGCATGAGGATATAAACAATGGTTTTGGAAAACACTAAGTGGAGGAAAATTGGCTGTTATTCAGTTTTGCAGTGTTTACTTGCTTTTCCTATTGTGGCAGGAGATTTTATTTTGTAAGCTTGTTTAACCTTCAGTGTCACTTTGTTTAATCTGAGCAGCTACATGAAACGTCTAAAGTGCCAACGTGTCATCCCTTGGCTAGGGCTGGGGATGTGCATCCTGATCCGCCTGCATCCTGATCCACATGCCTGAAGCTGCCTGTGAGGCACGAAGTGACACACGAGGAGGGCAGCAGCACCCAGCCCACCTCCAGGAAGCAAATATTTTAGTCCTGACTCCTGTAACAGGCGTTCTGCCCCCTGCTTTTCTCACTAGGGCCTGACTTCAGGGAGGGAAGTTTTCTTTTGGTGTCACATTCTTTTGCAATGTCTCATTTTGGTTTGCAATAGATGATGCATGGACCACAGGGGAGGATGGGCTTTGGAGGCTTAGTTAGCCCTGGTGACTCACCAGAGAGTTTTTTGATAGCCGACCTCTTTGCAGTCTGGAGGGTGGAAGTCATTTAAATCACCTCGGAATTAAGTTTTACCTGCCTGGCAGCAGCACTTAGCAGGGCAGATGTAGCAGTGGGTGAAGGTGCCAAGGGCTGGGGACCAGTTCCTCCTTCTTTGCTCCATTTCTGACCGTAGAGGCTCCAGATGCTGATCTCCATTGCATCTTTCCAAATATTTTTTTTTTTTTTGAGAGAGCATAAAGCCTGGCTCGTTCCTTGAAAGTAATCAACTTCAGCCTTCTGCAGTTTGAGTGAAAATCTTACGGCAGTTTTATGAAATAGTCAACAGATGTTTTCCCTGCCAACAAATGGGAAAACAGTTGTGTTCTAAGATGCTTGTTGTTGTTTTTGTTCAATGTGGAAGGTATTGTCCAAGAAATACCAGGGCAACTTGGGAGTTTTCATGAAGTTGCCTTTCAGTATCCTTTTAAGGGAATAATTTTTATTACGAAAATTTATGTCAGGCATTTGTTCCTGTTGCACTCTGGTGCCAAGCAACTTGATTCTTCAATCAAGCTTGTGCCATCTGTTTTTAATTCAAATATTCATTGTAATTGAATACTGTGTTATCGAAGTGACTGTACTTGTTCCCATTTGCTAACAAGGTACATAGCTTGCTGACATCTGCATATGGATAGGTTTGAAACTTGCTGTATCCTGTAATCATTCCTTGTTAAAGAAAAGATGTGGCAAAGAATGAGCCCTCAGGAGTTACAGACTGATGGCATTCATGGAGGGGTCATGAAAATTCCTGTAATAGATTATTATTCAGTGCAATTGCTGCCCTATTGTTTCAGTGTATTGTATTGTCTGAAACTTGCCTTGCATCTGCACAAGTTTGATGCTAATTCAGAACATACTGTTATCAATTCAAGGATTTTTAGAGGTTTTTTTTTTTTTGTGATTCTGGTTTGATCTGACTGCTTCAATGATTTCCTCCAACTAGGCAATGCTGTAAGGTGTCTGTAGGATAAGCTAATCATTGTATCTCTATGGGAGCAGGGTAGTTTGTTTCCTGTATCACCATGACACTGGATGTTATTTGTTTGCTCCATAGCTTATGGTTCTAGGAGAGGATTTCATAGCAAAAATGATAACTTTCAGGTAATGCTTTTGAGTTTAGTTGGAGACAACTCAGATGTTTTAGGATATAAATAATCCCATTTAATTATATATATATTTATACATGGTTAGCTAGTTATCCTTTCCACTGTTTTTGTACTTTTTAATTTAAAATAATTTTAAAGATAGCATTTAGGAATTTTGGTCAATAATTACTTGCCAAGAATATGCTAAATTTATTTTCAGGTGATCAGGGAGAAGCTGACCAGCTCTACATGTTACATTTTTGAGCCCTAGGTAAGGAAAAGGGAACCCTATTTCAGCATCATGAATAAGTCTGCCAAAATAGTTCCCAGTAGTTGAAGAAAAGCAGTGAACATGGTAAATTGTTTTCTTCATAGCACTACCAAAAGCTTAGAAAACAGGGAAGCTCTATTAGTGGAGTACATTTCAGTGTGATTTTCATCCTGCTTAGGGGAAAATCCTGATAAGTCCAAATTGTCCTTAGCTTCCTTCTGCTACTGAGGTTAGGAGACTGGAGAAAGGGACACATGAAGAAGCTGCTCTCTGCTTTTCCAATAAATCAGCTGTTGCAGATAGGTCGAAGGTAATCCAGGATTTGTCTTTCTGTTCAGTTTCTTCATCTTTAATGATGGCATTAAAGCTTGTTTCAAGTAGTTATAGATGTAATTCGCAAATGGTGCAAAGCTTATTTTTCTTTTCTTTCTCTGAGAAATATGACCTTTAAACAAACAAACTTTCTCTCCCTTGTCTTTCATTTTGTTTTTTATTACTCTGCCCTTTTTGACCTGGAGGTTTTGACCAACCATCTACTCTTTTAGTCTTCTAAACATTTTGCAGTGACAGCGTAGGTGTCTGTGTAATACATGTAAACTATGTGCCATACCATGACACAGGTTGAAAACCATTTTGTTGCTGTGTAAATTGGTTCATATTTTTTTTTTTTGCCGTAGTGCTAGCTCAGAAGCAATAATATAAAATAAATGTATTTATTTACAAAAGCTTTGCATCCTAAAAAGGTGTTTAATATCTAGTAATACATTGCCATATACAAAAAATCCTGAAATTCTGACTCAAAACCTCCATTTGTTACAATGGATTTTTTAAAGGGTAAAAATGGCAAGTTTCACTCAGTCTTAAATGCTGTTAATTTGAAGTGTGCAATTATTAGATCTGAAAGAATACCTTTAAAAGACTGTAAGTTGAATCACGTGCTTACTATGAAGTTTGGTTATAAATGTTTAATTTTGGACGCATGGAAAAGTGGTAACTGAGTGACCTGTTTGTGTAGCATGTACAGATTTAGTTTTTATTTCCTTGTTTGATGATGTATACAGAAAATATTGAGGATCTGCGTACTTACTATTCTGATATTGATAAGCTTATACTGCAGAGTTAAAGATAGTAGCCAGCCACTATGGAACTGAAAGGTAAAGGAGTTTTCCTATGTGATGCCATCTAAAGGACAAAAAGTGGTATAAATCAATAAATCTTTTTTTTTTTTTTCTTTTTTTTTTTTCTTTTAATGCAATTTACAGGGCATAGTCTTTTTGATAGGAAGTATGTGTTGCTTATGAACTCAAGAGATTTTGTTGGAGTAGATTCACTAAATAATAAAATTATTTCCTTTTTTTTTTTTCTGATTGTCAGATACGAAGTAGACAGAATATCTGGAAACTTTTTATTATCTGCACTGCTTACACAGTGAATGTCTGTGATTCACGAATGTGGGTCAGTATCATGTTTTATTCCTCTTGTCCTTTCCTTTTTCTGTAATCTGTTAATAACTTAACAGTGAATTATGCAAATTGTCTTAATCAGAGGAATAAGTTTGGATTATTATTTCACTTTATGTCAGTATTTGTTATGTGCTAGTAGATTTCCAAATACAAAAAGATGGTATCTTCTCCAGAAGGGCTAAACTACGATGCCACAGCCAGAACTCCATTACTCTGAGTGACGTTATTAACACAGCGTAGCAGAAACATTGTCATACATTTCCTTTCAGCTGTGAGTAACTCTTAAACTAAATCCACTGGGCAGGAACTTGATGTAGCTGTTTTAAAAAATTTCAGCAGGAAGCATTCTTTTGTTTTAGGTATGATCTTAGTGGAAAAGAGTGGAAAATGGGCAATGTTTTTTGCACATTTTAACATTCCTATGTTTATTTGCTTTGAACTAGCATACTCTTGTAGATATATTTTGGACATTATTGATTTGTCTTTTCAATGTTGCTGTGAATGTCTGAATTAAAAAAGTTATGTACTTAGGGAAACTGTGGCTTTTCTCTTTGTGGGTAAGTTGTAGCAGTGATGGTGGAGGGTTGCTGCATGCTGTGGCCGATTTTTTAAAAATTTTTATTTGTATATCCCTTTTGGCTCTGTGGCAGGCTCCATTAATAGGTCCACTCCTGTGTTTGAAAGTGGGCATCCGCTTAAGTACCTTGTTTGGTAAGGACTTCTGTGGTAAGTGTCGGAATGGCTTTGGGGAGCGCTGGATCTGAGCTCTTCCCCTTTCCCGTGAGTCTCACAGCCCGATGTGCTGCGGTGGCTGCAGTGTATTTATGTGCCTAGATTAGCAGTGTCCTCTCCTGGATTGGGCACTTACACAAGGAGGAAACTGAAGCGCTGGAGGATGTTTACACAGCGGGCAGTGGGCATTGCTGTTAATATTTTAGAGAGCCTTTTAAGGGCTGTTATATTATTAATCTGATATCTTAATAGCATGCAAAATGCATAAAAGTTGTGCCTAGAAGAAACATTCCCAAAGTACCTTAATCCTTATATCGATAACACTACTATTGGGTTACACGCTTTTAATCCCAGAGGAGTTGTCGCCTGACATTAAACTGTCCAAATAGTATTTATATCTGCTGCTGCCCTGCAAGATCACTTAACCCTGCACAGCAGTTTAAAAGTAGTTAATGACAGACCCGGCATGACTTGCCCCTTATGAATGATCACATAAGTTCGACCTGTGCTGTCATGGTTTATGGAGGAAGGCAGTTTGTCCATAGCCTGCTTCAGCCACAGCAGGTAATTTGAAATGAAATGAGACAGTTTCTACAAGCAGATTGATTTGGGAATCTTGCCTGTTCTTCCCTTTGACCCTTGACAAGTTGACACTACAAAGATTGTGACTTTAAAAAATGATTGGGTGCAAATACATTTAGGTAGATGATTTACTATGTGTTAAAGCAAGGACAGTGCATTTAGAATGGAGCTGTGAGGGAAGGTAATTGTGAACTTTAACAACTCATGTTTTATGTTTCTGTATCTTATTAATTATCTGACTGGGCGAATCTTCTGGCAACAGTGGACCAAGTACTTTATGAGATAAAGTCTGTGCGAGTCCACAGATTCTGCATATCAGCATTCAGAATTTTACCTATGCAGAAATAACTGCGTCTGGCTGAGAAATGCGATAAGAATACTTTATTTCATTGGACAGTAAGGGTTAAGTCTGAAGAAGGACTTCTGGATGTATAGGTTTCCCAATCCAAAGATGTCTTTATTTATTATCCTTTTGCAAATGCAGTCATGCAAATAAAAATATTGAAATAGTAAGATTCAACGTATGATAGATAACTGGCAAATAGTGAAATAATGAAATGATGCCAGAAAGAGAGAGAAAATCACAATTATGTGTCTATGAATATTTTGGTCTTCCAAAGCCTACACCCTCTTGGTTAAAAAGAATTATGTGCATTTTACAAGATACTGTATGAAGATTTTGAGTGCCTTTCTGATTTATGTAATTGAATTTTTTCCCAAACCATTTTGTGATTAGTTATGTCATTTTAAAACGAATTAGCTAAGATGTATTGCTTCTGAAGAATTACCCTATGATGATGCAGGTTGGTATGTAAAGCACATATACAAATGCTGCTGGAGAACGTATAGTATGAATTTCACGATAACTTTAATTTGAACATTTAATTAAGTCACAGTCCTAGAAAGCAGAAACTTATCTCTGTTAAACCACCTACCTCTAAATGTGCTATGAGTGTGCAGTTTTAAATGCATAAGACAAAGTAAATGTTTGCACAGTCAAAGTTCATCTTTTTGCAGGTCTTTCTCCTGGTGTCTGTTTGAAATGCTTTGCGTGAAGCATAATTTTGAAGATGCTTGTAAAAAAAAAAAAATTACAAATTATTTAATACCCTTTTGACTGTCTTCACTGAACTATGTTAAAAATATTTTGCTGAAATGTTTCTTTATGTTGTCCATTGGGTTTAATAGACATGCCATTTAATAAGCTCTCTACCTGTAAGGATAGACTATTTGACCTTTGTGACCTGCCAGTGGTAGACATAGTATAAGATTGCTTTGTGAAATAAAGCTGTCGGTAACATCAACAAAATAAAAAATGATCGTATTCCAATACTCTCTGCTGAGTACTATGACAGCACTGAAATATGGAATAAAATTGAAAGTAGATTAGTTTTGGGTCCTAAGTCATGTTTTGACAAGATATAAGAGAGGAGAACATATCTTTGAACTTTTAGTTTTAAAGTTTTTTAATGAAAATATTTATCATTTTGTAAGGTTCCTTCTTTCTTTATCACAACTGGGCTGTATAACCTTAAAACAATCCATTCTCTTATTGTGAGGGATATAAATACTGTACTATCTTTTATATTAAACATCATAAAGGATACATGCACAGTATGAAATTGCTTGACACTTGCAAGTAAAGGACTGTCATGTTAATAAAAAGCTTATTGGAGAGGTTGAAAAATCAGTCATTAATAAGCCACATATTTTTAAACTATGTAAAGCATGTAAATACTGCAGACAAGAGGGCAGTTTTTGCCATATTTCCTCCTCTCTCTTTGAAATGCTTATGGTTGAAAGCAATAGTGTAAATAACAATGATCATTGCCTGTTCTGTGGTTATTGTAAACTTCAAATGATTTGAAAAGAAATTCATTAATATTTTAAGTTACAATGATTAATCAAATGAAATGAAGAGTGTTTTTTTTTTTTTTTTTTTTTACTTCGGGGAGGGGGGGAGAGCGACACAACACTGACATGATTGAGAACGCTAGCATTTCTGTAACTTGCTTTCAGTCTCTTCTGAAAAAGACTACCTACCAAAATATAGATACATATTCCCAAGTCACCAAAATCCACTTTGTAAAAATAGCTACACAACATGGAGAGTGGAGGGGAAACTATGTTAAAATGGTGTGATAATCTTTCTGTCTTCATCTGCATGTATAATAAATACAAAGACAATTAATTTAAATATCTCTTTATGGTTAACATTGCTGGCTTTTTACCGGTTCAGTTTTTTCAAATTACTTTAGAAAGAAAAACAAATGACATAAGCTGTTGACTGTTTTTTCAAGCAAACATTGGGAATAAAAAGGTGACAAATCCAAAAAGTGAAAAAAATTATTATGATTGCAGCAGGGAGTAAATTAGTTGACATAACTCTTATAAAATGCCTTTTAATTCAGTTCTCCTCATTTGGCTCTGCTGTTCTTCTAAGTGCTCAATTGCTAGTTATTGCAAATGCATTTTTTTTTTTTTTCTGGAATATTTTCAAGTTAGCACACCAGTTTTTATAGTAGTTATTTTTGAAGATGTAGAAATGAAATACGTTCCATGTATGAAGTCACAACATTTCTACCAAGGTATTGGTCTGTCTTTAATTTCAGCAAATCAGGAGATTCTCTAAACGCTGTAGGAAATGCAAGTTTTTTTTTTTTTTTTTTTTTTTACACTGCCCCATAAACAAAAATATTCACAGAAAATCAGGGAGCAGTGTAGGGAGATTGTCTTTACAATGCATTTAAGAGGACTTACGGATTTTTAGCAGAGTTTAATCATGCTCTAAGACTCAAAAGTTTACTAAAATAATTTGATCAGGTATCGAAGGAATATTTTTAGGACCGTACTCAAATTGTACCTTGAGAAGACTGAAATGAAGAAAACTAGAGAAACTTAGAGGAAAATCAACTTGGTCTGTATTGGACTATTGCTATTTGTTCCACTGCTTTACGTTTGCCCTTTCTAATGCTGTGAAAGCAAAGTAAATGGATTATCCTTTGGCCCTACAGATGGTTTGAGATGATCTGTTGCTGAGATCACTGGTGGGAGTAGTGTTGTTTTACTCTTTGAATTAGGTTAATCTCCATTACTATTAATTTCTGTGATTGTAATGTGTACATGTCCCTGGCAGCATCATCTTTGCCTGGGGAATATTTTGAAGTCTCAGCACTTCAGGATCATTTCGATGCTGACTGCCAGCATAGCTATTTAGAAAATGAGGCTGTGGAGGAGAATGTGGGCATTTCAGCCCGCCAGCTGGGTATCTTCGTGTTCCACTGTGGTTTAAGGAAGAGTACTCTGCTGGAAACATCAAGTGCCTGTTTACAGCTGGGAATACCTCAGGAAAAGGGCAAACTCATCCTGGCCCAGTGAAGTACTGATTGTGTGCGCCAGCAAGGTAAATGTGGCTTGGTTTGTCAGCAGCAGTGTGCAGCCACGTTGTGAATTCGTTTGAGCCAACCGAGGAGGTTCCTCTAATCACCACCCAAATTGTGAATTAATATGGGAATATTTCTAGTGGCAGGAATCTCTTCTCCTCAGATTTAAGTATGTATTTCTAAAGATAGTCTAAAATGCCATTTTTTTTTCCTCTGTTTTCTTAGGATTTTGTAGAAGCTTGTCCTGCTGAAGATGAGCAGTTAGGTACTGAACAGCACCACAAGGAAAGCAGTCCATCTCATGGCCTGGTTGTATTCCATTTCTACTCCTTTGTTGATTTACTTTACGAGGTACCTTCTTTACCTTACCCAAACCATTCTTTGTACAAATAACAGCAATTAATTGAGTTGCACAGAACATAGGCAAGAGAAAACAGTGCCTAGTTGCCCAGGATTTGCCAGGATTTCTTTTGGTGCCTGCAGTTTGCAGCTGCCTGGCTGCACCAGACAGTTTTATGCATTACATTGCCAACCACGTGAGATGGAGGCTCGTTTAATAATTTGTGCAAACTTAGATTTGAGTGTTATCTGATTTGCCCTTTTGAATAGGCTTAAAGAAGAGCATAGCTTAGAAGTAGAAACGAAGTATTATATATGTGTATATGTATGTGTGTGTGTATATATGTAAAACTAGCATTAAAATATATATAACTCACTAGTAAGCATATTTCAAATCCCTCTGGAAGCTCTTCCAATTTTACTATATAAAATAGATTTTATTTTAGCAACTGATTTTCCTTTCCTTTCCTTGATCATTCCCATTCTTTTTGCTTGCACAAAAAGTAAATAGTTGAGTTTTGCTTATTCAAAGGTACTTTACTACAAATCACTTGTGCTTAGAATTAAAGCTCAGGTTTTTATAATCTTTGATTTTCCTCAAAATTGTTAAGTTGCATAAATGGAACTAATTTGAGGAACAGTATAAAGAAACCCTTTGCTTCAATTTTTTATAATATACATAGGCATTGGAGTCCAAAAACATCACGTGAGGAGTGCTCTGTATTGTGCTTACAACTTATAATCAAGTTTTCAGTACACTTCATTTTAATGTGACAAAAAGAGTTCCCGTTTTTTCTCTAGCACTGTTCCATGAGACCAAAAGGTGGCAGCACTAACTCCGCTGTCCTTGCTCTGGCTGTTTATACCTCGTCTTCTGCATGTCGGGGAAAAAAAAAGGTGGATGGGGGTGGTGGGATTTTTAAAATGGAGACTTCATTATTGATTACAACAGTAGTAGTTTGTTAACATGAGCAATGGTATTAAATAGCTCTGCTATGCTGACTGATTCAGGAGCCATGCTAACAATTTTGAATATCCCATGCAGGCTCTGTACACAAAACTTCAGTGATTAAGCAAATGTCTGATTGTGTAAAACCAAATATTCTCTTACCCCAGTCAGGGAGTGGCAGCTGATAACAGAAGACTAAATCAGCTGCATCAACCCTGTCACACGGTGAAAGGTGTGTGCTGCAGCCCCTACGAACCGGAGCCAGAGCAGATGCTGCAGAATCTATCGCTGGCTGGCTGCCATTCGCTGGAGGTTTTGATTAATAACTTCCAAGGAAGAAAAGAAAAGACTTTTACAATGATGGTTTGTCTTCAGTTATTCTGGTAATTATTTTTGTGAGTAGGACGTGCTAGAGAAATGTTCTGCATTTTGACCAAGCCAGATTGCTTTGGAGAACAACCTTTTTAGCAACTATTACTGCTACATATCACTTTTATGATCACAGTGAAATCATCTGAAATACAACTTATTTGTGTTGTACTGAGGTTTTCTTCTTGTTTGACGATATATGTTTATTTTTTTTCTCCCCTATTGAATAAAGTTAATGCTACTGCTTGAAGGCTGCACTTTTTTTTTTTTTTTTTTCCTTGTTCCTGGTGAATACTTTCCCATTCGCTATTTCTTGAAGATGCCTACATGGCCTTTTTTGAGGAAGAGGCCTTGATGTGACTCCCTTCAAAGGCCCCACCAACTACATTTCAATTTTCCATTGGTAATCTGTGATAGATTAAATGTACTTCATCATGGATGTAATTCCATTCTAGTGGGCTCCAGAGTTTGTTGCAGAGTTAAGCTTGCAAATAGAATGCACATGCTAGTGCTGGGAGATCCGCTAGCAGCCTGGATCGCTCTTCCACTGTGTTTCTAATAGAAACAAATGTTAAAGGGGCTTAAAAAATGCTCTCTCATTTTCTGAGAGTCACAATGAAACGATAATGTACTTTGGCATTGAGAATCACAGGAAACTCCTTAGCAATGTGAAGCATGCTGCTTTCCCCCATGGATGAATGAGCTGTTCTCCACTGCAGTTTGAATCCCAATTGACTTGGGGAGAGAGACGGGAGACCATAATGATGAATGAAACTGAGTGTCCCAGATGACAGTGCAGAGCGGTGCTGTTGTGTTGTTCACTTATAAAGTACTCTAGGTTATTTACTGATATTTTTTTCAAGGTTACATTGCTGTACATAGCACAGGTCAGATCTGTACAAGAAATACTATAGTCTAAGGCATTTCTAGTAGTAGGTCTTTTTCACCCTTTCATTTTCTCTCTCTCTCTCCATTCCCCTTCTTCTCCCCACCCCCTTCCTGTTAGAGGTAAGGTTTAGAGGATGACAAACCCCATCTATCTGAGCAGTGCTGGATCTGCTCGTACAGCTCTCTGCATGGTCCTGTAATGCACTATGTAGCAATTGTGTGTCAGCTCTAAAACAAAGTTTATGATATTTTTGAAGACTCTGTTAGTTCCTGTCAATGTTAACCTAGAAACAGCAACAGCAATTCACTACTCTGCGAAGTTTATGGATCTGATGGTGCTTGCCAAGAGGACTGTATCCCCGAGGTGGTGACGTTGTGCAGAGGAGAAATCAGAAAGGAATGGGATGAATTTCCAAACGATTAAAGGGCTGTGATATTGCCTGGCTTCATCGTTGCCGCCGTTGATAGCCTCATGCAGAATTGCTCCCTCATGTCACCAGTAAGCAGTCAGGGGAACTTATTAACATACAAATGCAGCAGGAGTAGTTGTTCCAGTGGCACATCTGTTTACCTGGGACTTGTGGATCTCTAATTCCAATAGTGAATTTTATTGAATGGATTAAAAAATAACAAAACATGTTTTTCAAGATTTATAGTGTATGGCAGCAAGATTTTTTTTTCTTTGTATCTTGGATGTCACTTTTTTTTTTTTTTTTTAATAGCAATCATAACCCTTTGTGTAACTTCTCTGTTACCCTAGCTGGTGAAAAACTATGAAGCAGGCTGTAATCCTTTCTTTGAATATGTTAATTTTCTTTCTGCCTCATACGACCTTTAACCCCATAATAAGTGAGCACCTATCAATCATTCATGTGTTTATTTTCACAGTGCTTTGTGGAGGTAGGGAATACTGTAGACGGGCAGCTGAAGTACGTGGTCTTTGGGGACTTCTGCAGCATCAAATAGAATACTAGTGGTTGGCTCTGGGTTTTCTGGCTGCAAGACTAGTGTTCAATAAACTATCTTACTTCTCCAATGCAGGGCTGAGGCAGAGGACTGCATTTGATAAAGAGAAACATCTAAATACGCATCTTCAGGATTGCATGCAAGCATTGCACGCTTGCAGTTTGATCAAACAACATGCAAAGAAGACCATGCACACAGCGGTCTGTGAATGTAACAAAGACCTGTGCTTCATACGAATGGGTTTTACACAAAACTAGTGCAATCCAAAAATTCAGAAGTCACCAGTGTGGTGCTCATTTGTATTCAGAAGAAATGCAGTTAAGCACTGATAGACTTTAATTTTACACCATGCCATTTTTACCAGTGATTTCTGTGCAGAGCAGCTGGATGTGGGTGAATTTTTGCCATTTATGTGTCACTGTGACCCAAATTCTGTAGTCCATAATTAAACAAAGCTCCTTGGGGGCCTTCAGAGGGTATTTTGCTTTCCTTGATTTAGGATAGTAAGATTCAGCTCCAATATTCTTCATTGTTTGCTTCCTTCATTGAACTTACAATTAATATCACACAAAAGCCTTGATTATTCTAGAAATAGGTCTGAGGTAAATTAAATGATTGTGATGTAATATGAAATGTTTTAAAGGGTTGTGGAATCCAATTTTGCTTTTTATTTCATAGGTGAAGGTGGAATGAAAGTTTGTTTTTTCATCTGACAGGAGAAGTAATGGTCCTCATGATGAAAGCAGTGACCTAAGATTTTGGAGATCTGTTGGATACTTGATTTTACTACACACTCCTTGAATAAACCAGAAAAGTCCTCCTGTGATTAAGCAAGTCATCTGCAGAGCAGGGATGGCAAGGACAATGTTCTTCTGTCTTCAGATAGGTATTGTAGAGATACTTCCAAAATGTAGGTGAGGGCAAAAAGTAGGAATGGGATGGTGGTACACACATAGCGTGGTCATGGGAACTGGTGTGCTAGATGTCATTATTGTGTTTACAGCACTGTATGGAGTCATCTTCATGGAGCTGCTGAAAAACAGATACTTCACAGGACAGCTGAAGTGTGAGGTGCTGCTGGTAGTCCTGGTTTGTGGGAGAAGAGACCTGCTAGTCCCTGGCTGTGTCAGGAGGAGGAAATAATGGCTAGTGGGGTTAGAAGGAAAAGCTGTAATGGTGTAACTGCAGTTACTGCTCTTTCTGTCTGTTTCAGGATAGCCCCACTGTGAGGGTAGTTGGCACAAATGGAGACATGGTAGTGATTTTGTGCCAAGTTTTGGTATGGTGCTGGTCAAACTTTATTGCAAAAATCCCTGTGTTGCAAGTTTCAAAAAGATTAGCAAAGGCTCCAATCTCTGGTGAAGAGGAACCTGAAGAAACTCTTCTTTCACATAAGGTAATGAAACTCCTCTCTCCCAGGCAACCATGCAATTTATTTTCTGAAGTCCGTAATTAGGAGACAGTTTGATAGTGAAGTGATGATCTGGTTAATCACAGAATCACAGAATTTTCTAGGTTGGAAGAGACCTCAAGGTCATCGAGTCCAACCTCCAACCTAACGCTAACAGCCCTCCACTAAACCATATCCCTAAGCTCTACATCTAAACGTCTTTTGAAGACTTCCAAGGATGGTGACTCCACCACTTCCCTGGGCAGCCTGTTCCAATGCCTCACAACCCTTTCAGTGAAGAAGTTCTTCCTAACATCTAGCCTAAAACTCCCCTGGCTCAACTTAAACCCATTCCCCCTCGTCCTGTCACCAGGCACGTGGGAGAACAGGCCAACCCCCACCTCGCTACAGCCTCCCTTGAGGTACCCATAGAGAGCGATAAGGTCGCCCCTGAGCCTCCTCTTCTCCAGGCTGAACAAGCCCAGCTCCCTCAGCCGCTCCTCGTAGGACTTGTTCTCCAGGCCCCTCACCAGCTTCGTCGCCCTTCTCTGCACCCGCTCAAGCACCTCGATGTCCTTCTTGTAGCGAGGGGCCGTTTTTACAGACCGTTTTTACAGACCGTTTTGTTTTACCATTTCCCAGAGTCCTTTCTGTGGTGCATTATCACAGAATCACAGAATTTCTAGGTTGGAAGAGACCTGAAGATCATCGAGTCCAACCTCTGACCTAACACTATTATGATCTATTTCAGGACTATTTGGGGAGAAACAGCTCTTAACTTGGTCAGATGGTCTGTCCTACAAAATTCAGTTATGTAAACTCCTGCTGCCCTGGTGTTCCTAAAACAGGGGCAAGCTGTTATCTACATGGATACTTCACCTATCTTGCTAATACTTAGAAAACATTGACAGTCAGGCTCCTTTGAGAGCAACAAAACCACAAGCATTCCCTTCTAAATCTCTGCTAAGCAAGCGTTTATTGTATGTATATATAAGTAGATAGGTCTATAGCAAAAAACCTGTATCAATATGTGTGTAATACCATTAACATTTATACATACACAGGGCGAGTGAGATTCCTTGCCATCTTTTTGAGTCTGTTGCTCACCAGGTACTGAATGAGAAATTAAATGCAATGTTGAGATGTTTCTTTATTTAAAGTTTGTTTGACCCTTAAAACGACATAAATAAATAAATAAATAAACAAACAAATAAATAAATAAATAAATCACAGGCTTAAAAATAACAGGGTTTTATTTTTAAGGTGTAAAATAGTATTTGGGTTCTTTGGACCTGCTATTAGGGTTTGAAGCCTGCATAATGCACTTAGATTGTTTCCAACCTTTTTTGCTCTTATCATGGACTTTTTTTTTTTTTTTAATTGAGATCCTTCTGTATGGATTTCCCTCCAGGAGTTTGATGTTAAAGTGAAACATGAAGTATTTTCCAACATGCAGCAATACACTAAGAACTGACAGCAATTAGAGGTGGAATTGGATTTGTAATCTGCTTTAGAATGCAAGCACGCTTTGTGATGCTAAGCAGGAATTAAAAGATATGAAAAATATGAATTATCTAAATTTGTTTACAGGTTCACCATAGTTGTATCCCAGCCCCTACGAAGAAAACTCCAATCCCATTATTCTCCAAGAATGGAATACAAGATATCTTTTAATTCATGCTTTCTTATTCCCTCCAAAAGAAAAAATAAGTACTTGGAGGTGGCATAATATTTACCTAGTAAGAAAAACAAACAACACACATGAGATGGTGGATGCCTGCGCGAATACTTTATCAGAAGTATTTTATATCAAGTATACTGCTGTGCTTATATGTGAAATGTAATTTTTGGTAGGGTGTCTGTTTTTCAATCTCTAGTGGCTTGGTGTGGACCTGTTATGAAAGTGTATTTAAAGAATAGGTTGAATGGCTCACGAAATAACATGTTGTCTTGATCTTCATAATATTAATTTAAAGGTTTTTATTAAAGTAGGAAAGCTTTCCTACCCATCAAAATACCAAAGGTAACACTAGTTGAAAGACATAATTGTATACAGTAGGGTTATAAATATTATGAAGGTCATTATGAAAAAATATGCAAGTATTTTCTTTCTATTTAGTACTTTTTGTAAAGGATTTGCATGTAACATAATTCTGATGACCTGAAATAAAAATCCTTAACACTCACTTTCAGGAAGGGTAAGAAGGAGAATCTGGGGAGCTCCAAGCTGGTCAGCTTTACATTTTTGCTTGGGAAGGACATGAAGCAAATCATCCCAAAGCTGCTTCCAGCCACAGGGAGAATAAATCAATGATTGGGAGCAACCAGTGTGGAATTCACCAAATTATCACCCAGGTAGCCTTTTGTGGTGAGGTGATGGTGGTGAGATGAGTGCAAGGGCAAACGAGTGGATGTTGTTAAAGCCATACCTTGGCTTTAGAAAGACCTCCAGCATTGTCCCCTCTAGGACCTTGATAGCAATACGAACGAGATATGGACAGGGCAGGTGCCCAGAGAGTCTGCAGAAGGGTGTCAGAACTGCACAAAAGCTGGAGTTGTGAACTGGGGAGAAAAAAAAAATTATCTAAAATAGAGGTATTATTTAGCATGTGTAAATATTTGAAAGACAAATTATTAGATCATTTGGAAACTTGATTATGAGACAACCTTTCTGATAACTGGGGTCTCCAAATAGAGATCTGAATTTATTATGCCTCAGTGGGCTGACTAGAACAAGGAGTTTTTGACATACCCTTCCTCTCTGAGCTTTTGCCTTTCTTTTAATTTTATATGTAATATCTGATCTGTGCACAGGTGCAAATAGTTGTAGAAGAAAGAATTCCAGAATACTAAAAAAATAAACCCACAACTTGAATGTCAATTTTTAAACTCCTCTGTTCGGTCATCTTGTTAGTGTAAATATATAAAACCTGCCCACTCCCTGCCCCACCAGCTCACCAGTTGGTTGCCAAGGCTCGAAGCCCTGTGAAGCAGAGAAGCTGTCGGGAGATGGGCTTCTCTGGCATGGCAGCTGTGCTTTGCTGAGAAGAGGGGCAGCACCCAGCTACAGGTATGGATCTTGGAGCTTTGGTGTTGGGGTTTTGTGTAAAACCTGCTTATTTTGCATTAGGGAACGTGTTTGGTGAGACCAGACCTGCTGTGTAGTGATAGTTTTGAGGTGACAGGGCTAACCAGGACTCTCCTTAAACACAAGTGATGCAACTAGCTTTAATAGGAGGAAAAAGCTTTTATGTTTATCAATAGGAATAATAGCACACGCTTTGCTAACTTACAGGCTGCATTGCCAAACAAAAGGAAAACGTCCATGTGAGATACCTCCTGAGGTAATCAGTAGGTGTTTTTTATTCAGGCCACTAACTTGGTGCCCAACTAAAACTAAAGTTTTAGTTGCTGAGCTCATATACTTTCCAACTGGTGCTTGATAGCAAGATTGAGTGAGTTCTGTATTTAGTATGGTTTTATCTGTGATTAGCCTTGGCTAAGGGATGCTGATACTGACAGGAGAAAAAAAAACAACTACTTCAGCATTTTTCTGGATATGTTTGAAAGGACTTCTCTGTTAGCCACATTTGAGAAAAGTTTGCAAGCTTGATGTCTCCTTTTGCTTGCTTGCTGTGATTTCAATAATCATCTGCCATTGTAAAAGAAGAGTAAAGTGCATTCAATCTTTAGGTTAAGTCCTGTTGTTTCATCGGTGTTGTCTGGCCACAGCATCCTCCCCTCCTGGTGTTGCCTGACCTGCATATTGATGCAGAAGTGACTTTTAGGCAGAGGAAGGAGCGGTGCAGCCGGTGGCTTCTTTCCAGGAGGTCACGTTCTCAGTCTGGGAACATCCTTCTCCCATCACTGTGTACTTGTGAGTGTGCTGGCTGGCTGACAAGTAGGAGAACAGCCACGCATCTTCCCCTGAATCAAGTGTCAGGGGTTGTTAAGAGATAATGACTTGCCAGCACTTAAAGTCCCTTGTGTGTTTTGGGGAAAAGCAGGGCACAGGTTACCAGCATTTCTTTTTTTTTTTTTTTTTCTTTCTTTGTTTTCCAACTGATCTGTCCTAGTGCTGCTGGGAGGGTTTGTATGGGCCTCTCCCCTTGATGCTCTCCCTCTGCTCAGCCCAGCTGAGGGCCTCGTTGCAGAGTGGCTGCAGTGCAGAGGGTAGGACTGCCCTGCCCGTCTGCCCTGCCTTCACCTACCCGTGGAGCTGCTGATCGTCCTGCTGCTCTGGGCCACCTTTAAGTCCAGCCAAGCCAGTGCAGACTTCTCTGGTCCTTAGCCTCCGTAATGTTGTCCGTGAATTCCAAGTGCAGAGGCTTTAATAGCTTTGCAGTAGTGTGGTACAAATGCAGTGTCTGTTGCATTGCAGAATCCCTGACAGCTTTACCCGTTCTGGGAATTGTAATTGAGGTCCTGTAGCAGTAGCAAGTTTCTGGATCTTGTCATGCCAGGGTAATAGACCGATTCTGCAGCCCAAAGGGAGCAGGCGCTGGAGGAAGGGGTTCCAGATGGCTGAACATGGTTCATTTGGCTCAGTTTGCTGGAATTGCAGTGAACAAATGACTGAGCTCTACTTTAATAAAGCTTTGTGGATACCAGAACAAAGGAGTTGAGGAGAGTATAAGGTATGACAAGACAATTGAGCCAGGCTACTTAGCTGCTCATGGTCCCCAGGAGTAATTGCTTATTTTGCTGTGTCTGAAGGTATATCACTTACACATTTATCAGGTGCTTAGGCTTCAAATAAGGAAATCAGATACAAGGCTCAAATATATTATTTTGCTAGTGGGAAGTTCTTTTAAAAATGCAGTTACGATAATCTGAAAATATGTATTCAGATTTCAAATAACGACTCTATCCCTCAGGTTGAGTGACTGATCTTCATTTTCTCTTTGAAAACGGAGACCAACCAGGCATATTAAAAAGTGTTGCTTTTCTTGCAGGTCTTGATTCTGCAATCCTTACGTGGAACAGTATTACCTGAATGAATAGTACCATTGTACTTATTTGCAGGAATAATTGCTCTTTGGTTTTAGTAAGGGTGACAAAGTTGAGCTTTAATTTGCCATAGCAAGGACATATGCTAGTGATTTTCTCTTTGCTACATATAAACAAAGAGCGCAGAAGTGTACAGATGGATTAAGATTTTTCTGTGTTGGTATCTTTTGTTTGGTTCTGTGGTATTAAAGAAAAAAAGTTCTTAGGACAGCAATTCTATCATATGAGAGTATTTGTCTAAACTTGTTAAAATAGGGAAATATTTCTTCTTTCTCCTCCTTTAAAGAAGCAAGCTTCAGTGTCTGAGAAGTTTCTGACACTTGAAACTGCTTTTTATCTTAGGAAAAAGAAATCAGAAGAGCCAAGTACACACACGCACACACACACACACACACACACACACACACATACAAAGTGTTGATAGAAGTTTAGAAATGAATACTTGCTTTTGAAAAAATAGTGAAATCAAGATTTTTTTTTTTTTTTTCATGGAGATTTTGCCATGACTGTACCTGAGTGTGCTTATTGTGATACAGACCTACTCATGTAAAATTTATCCAGGAGAAACACAGGTTCCTTTTTTTGCTTGGCTGTTAAACCTCTCAGCTTGTATCTGATCAATTCATTCAGATCAGTGGAGAGGTTCTTCCCTCTTAAACAAAAATATCAGGAAATAGTGGTGTTTTTCTTCTTTGTTTGCTTTTTTTTTTTTTTTTTTTTTTTTTTTTTTTTTTTTTTTTAAGGTTGTTGGCTCTAATATACTCTGATTGCTAATTGAAACAACTCAGAGACTTTATACATACAACTTTTTTGGAGAAGACAAATCACTGTGCAGTCCTGTTTGTGATGGGAAAGGCAGGCAGCTGGAAAAGTATCGAGTTACCTTTGCCAGGGCTTGAATAAGGTGTGTGAGTTCTACAGGTAATTACCACAGCCAGTAATATGCTAGTTGCTATCTGTTGTAAAAAAACAAAAGTTATTAAAATTTCTATTTGTATTCATATTCTAATTCATATTAAAATATTCAATTTCTTATTTGAAATGCCAGAGCTGAATGATGAACGTCAAAGCAAAATATTCTTTCACAACATAGTTTCAATTCCCTCAGCCAGTTTACACAATTTTTCTATTGCCTTTAAAAGAAACTTCTGCCTCTGAAGAAGTCATGAGATAGGAAAATCCAGGGGGCTTATTCACCTTGGGTTAAAAAACAAAAAAAAAAAGAGCAAAGCAAGGAAATGGGGTCACTGAGGCTGCAAGAATTCTTATTAACATTTGAATAAACTACAAAGAAAACTATGTGTCAAGCCTTTTGCTCTCTTGTGATGAATAATGGTGACTATTCTTTTTAATATTCTCAATTCCTGGTTTTGTAGGGGCTGGAGGGAGTATGACAGCGGGTTGAACTTTGGAGTGCTTGCATTGCGTGCCTGGGACAGAGCGAGCACTTTCTGCAGTTTCTTTGGGCTCCTGTGTGCTTGGCTGGGAGGAACCTGCTAACCCCCTGCCTGAAGTGACCTGTGGATTTCAGCTGTTTTCCAGTCATCCCAGCCGCATTCTCTGATAATCAGTTAAGGGACAACGAGTGCATCCTGCAACTTGGGCTGGAGGGAGTGTCACTTAGATCTGTGAAGCTAATATAATACAGCTTTTAAATAGAGCTCTTTTAGAGAAATGTTTAAAACTACATTGTCTTAGTGTGCTTTAGTATGGGAGGAATTTAGCAATGGTGTATAACCTGAATTTGAAATCCTATTGTCCCTTCAGAAGAGACTTTCCATTCTACTGCCCTGATTTAGTTACAGGCAGCTAAGCATGAGCAAAGGCATGGGGAACATGAAGGGCTGGTGAACACTAAGGCTTCAAAAAAGAGCAATCTTCTAGCATACTTATGAAAGTATTAAATAAATCTATGGCATTTCTAGTAAGCAGACTTCCTTGAGCATTAAACTGGTTTGTAGGGATAGAGGTACATTTTCTTCTCCACATTTGCTCCCTTCCTGCTGAGACACTGGTGCACCTGTTACGATGGGAACATTTATTCAGCTGAGCTGAAACCATCAATTCCTTTTTGCAGAGGTCACCAAAAATCCATCAGGTGGTAATGACACTCAGCTACTACTGATGTGGGCTGGATATGACCAGTGATCTAGAGTAGGAAGGCAGTCTAACCCATTACCAATCCCCTAGAGCCATCGAGTCCCCCACTTTTCGCTCATCTTTCTGCTTCTACAGCTCTCATAGGTTAATCTTTCTTCTTCTGTGTCTAATGTGATCATCTTTCTTCTCTTACATATCTGCTTTTGACTTCTGTGACAGTATGGCTGACAAACATCCCTCAGCGTTTCTCCTTCTGGTGCATAAGGAATTAGTTGTGCAATGGTCAATAGGGGTTATTTAAACAACAAAACAAAAACACAGAAGCCCCCAAGACAAAGGAAACACTTTATTCCCTAGTGTTAAAGGCTAAAATAAGTCTGTAAACATTTTAAGATTCTGATGGCAAGAATATGGGTGTGAAGGCCTGCCTTTATACTGTATTCCTGTAGTATCCCATAGTAAGGAACCAAAAGCACCCACCTCGGGTACCAGAAATGCAGTTGTGCTTCTCTGACTAGTGTTCCTGGCAGTTATGTGCAAATGTCACAAATTGTTTAAATCCCCCAAACAGCCTAGTCCTACTGGACTAAGTAGCAGCACTCCTTCAGCATCTTAACCCTGCTGAGGATCAGATCACAGTGGCCCAGGTGCTGGGGGGGCTGCACTGCTTCTGGAAAAGGGTTTGCAGCCGTCCTGAGAATGCTTTGTTGCTGCTGGAGTACACCTAGTTAGGGGAAGAAAAAAATCCCATGACAAATTGTACCATGCAGCATTTGCTGTGAATATTTTTGGGAGCAGTGTGTGTGCTGTGATGTTTCTCCATAACAACTCCAAGTCTATTTTTATGTGCTTTGTCAACATACAAAAAGCTTTGTTACTTGAATTAATTAATTTTGCTGAGGTCAACCAGGATTAAAATAAGTCCTTTGCCCTTTATCGTGCAGTATTCTGATGAGCTGGGAGATACAACAGCAACATCTCCCCTAGTATCCTGCTCAACGTTCCTCCCTTCCTCCCCTTCCACATGAACGAAATCAGGACCTACTGTTTCTGTTTAACAGAAATTGTTTTAAATTAGTCTGGAGGTGTGGTTACTCCTGTAATCCAGTGCTTGTAAACATCCAGTCCTGCCAATAGAGCAACGCAGGGTATTTTAAGCTGATACGGAGTGGACCCATGCCAAGAATCTTTTTGTAGGAGTAATTAAGTCTATTTTTCAGTGTCATGCCTCGTTCTGTGCAGCCTCAGTTATAAAATAATCCTGAAAATAATCTCAAGCCTGTGAAGTTAGAAGTGCTAAAAATTATACTACAGCAAGCCTTTCGCTGTTAAGCAGTCTGTTATTGGAAATTGCCTTTGATTTGCATATATGAAATCTGAAATTACTGTAAATGAGTTGGTGCAAAGCTAATATTGTCACCACTTCCCTTTTGCATTTTATTACATCTTGTATCTTTTCAGGAACTGTTTGCACTTATCTGTGGAGCTTTAAATACTGCCCTAGCCAATAAACATTTCATTTCAGTAAACAATCCCCAGAAATAGATTTTTACCGCAAGTAGTTTGTTTTTAATAACACATGCTGGCTCTTGGAGTTAGATTCCTAAAGGAACCGTAAAATGCACTGCTATCCCAGCATCTGACTTCCCTTCTTTGTCAACCTTTTAACAGATGTGTTGGGTTCTCTGTAGTTACAGGTCAGCTTCTGTTTATTAAAAACAAAAACAAAGCAAACTGAACCAAAACAACAAAAAAAAAAGGGGAGGGGGGAGGGAGGAGAGAAGGGAGTGCACATATGCCAAGATAGGTTTTTAAATTATAATATTATAATTTGAAAAGTTGAAGTCCAAAGTAATTTTTTTCAATTAAAAAATGTTGGCTTTGAAGTTACTGATTTCAAACTCTGAGTGTGGCACAAAGGCTCCTGTTGGGAAGTCAGCATTACAATTCTTTGTGGCATCTTTTTTAGTTAAAGGGCAATTTTCACTGCCATTTTGAGCTTGCCTGTATTTTTAAGGAATGAGTGTCAAGTCACACAGATTGATTTCCAAGTGTTTGGTTCTTCTAGTGGCAGGCTGTGGCTACATTTGATTCAGTGATGTGTTGCATTCAAATCCAGTATGTGGCCAACAGCTGGGAGCAGTAGGGCATCTGATGAGGGCATGGAAAGAGTTTCTGGACTGGGCTAATCTGTCACACATTTGCCTCAGTGTATTTAGGTGTTGAACTTGTCCTATTAATATTTTATGTTTTTTCTTGCTTTTTAAAAAATATGTATCTTTGGAAATATGCCGTATCTAATATTTGTAACACACGATCATATTTATAATGGAGAGATTTTGGAGATACTTATAAATTATATTTATTTTTATTACATTTAATTATTATATCATCAATAAATATATATTTATTTTTATTTATATTATTTTTTATAATTTATATTTATTTATAATGGACATATATTGAGATCTCCTTAAAAGTAATATAAAGCAAAACATGATTTCCCTGGAGGAGGTGTCAGTATATTTAAATCAGCTCCCCTACAACTTGTACTATTTTGCATGTGCATGCATGGAAGACACCTAGCCCTGTTGTTATTTTTCTCTCAAAAATTTCAGCCACGAGATTTTTGTGAACGAAAGGATAAAAATCAATTCTTCGTGGATTCATAGTGCTTGTATATGAGGATTAGGCTAATGCAGATGCACAAGCAAAAATCAATATAGATTTGAGAAATCCCTTCTGCTAACGATAGAACTGATCATGCAGTTCACAGCCTTAATTATGTATCTTCTTTATGAGACAATAGTAATATTGTCTCATATGGCATACAATGTCTCACATGGGCATACAAGTTAAATGTAACCTTCATCATACACTATTTTATTTTTCCTCACAGGAAAATACAAGAGAAGTACTAAATATTATTTACCTGGTCAAGAAGTAATAAAAATGACAGGTTATTTTATAATTTGTTCAAAATCATCATCCTGTAAGGTATAGATTAACTTCCCTATCTCCTGTCCTCCAAAATAACAAATGTAAAGAGTATTTCCAAAGTAGTGTTGTGTACAGAAGTTGTGGTGGTAGGCAGAGGTTTATGGTGATTAGAAAAGTTATCACTCAGATTTTATGCTTTTATGGAGTAATATTGCAAAGACCTTGTAATTTAAGGGTAATAAACATTTCTCAAGGGGAACGAAGGACCCATTTCTTTCAAAGGGCTGTGTGTTTCATGTGAAATCACCCACCTAATTCTCACAGTTGCTGAAGAGCTGAAATGCGGTGAAACCACTCGTGGTTTTTTGTGTCTGCAGATTACAGAGCGGTGTGTTAGGATGGGGTTTTCTTAAGGTGTGTACGATGCAGGGGTGGTGCATCCCTGGTCTAAATTTATGTTCTCCATAGGCATACTGGTGGTTGTAACAGATGGGGCAGTCCTTGCAAGCTGCAATTCATTCTGAGACATCCCAAACTGGTTGGTATTCAGCAGATTTCTTTCCCCAGAAAAGCCTTTTCCTTTTTCTTCCCGGTTCCAAGTGAATAAGCTATCCTGAATTCCACAGACTATTCTGCTGAATATCAAACAGTATATTCAATCTGATTTCTACCTTCCCACCTCTTCTCTTTCGTCCATCTCCCTCTTCCACCCACCGTGGTAATAACTACCTCAGCTGTTTCTGCGGTGGGATGTGGTTCTGTCCTAGGGAGAAGCTCCTCCTGTGGCCTCGAACAAGGAGGGTACATTTGAAACCAGTGGTGAAGCAGTGATCTCTTGTGATGCTCACAAAATAAGCTGAGGGCTTTTTTAATCAACTTGTTTCTTTTGAAGCACTGGAAAGGATAGAAATAATTTTACGTGGAACTTTGAGGGACAAGTAATGTTCCCAGCAAGCAAACTTTAGAAAATAAATTTTGCCACCTATTAATGGCATTTTTCATTTGCGTATTTTTTTTTTTTTCCTTAAATGAAAGAAGAAACATTTGGCTTGATTTGAGTGATGTGTTGCTGAGCCGGAGACACATCCGTTCTCTTGCTTTGTTGCTTCTGGGATAAAGCAGCATATGGTGGTTATTGCTGGATTAAAGGAAAAGGCCCCAGTTTAATTCCAGCTGTGATCACATGACTTTGGGTGAGTTGCAAAGGCTGATGAGGGGTGGATTTAGAATATGGGATTTGAATTTTATGACCTTGATATTCTCTTAAAAGGGAGCTTTAAATTGTCAGTTCTTTAGATTGTTTCAGTGTTCTGGAGCTGTAATGTTAATGGCAGCTGGGCACAGCTGGTGTTGGTTAGGATCATCTTCTCGAGGACACTATGCCATGTGACTGCAGAACAGAGAGAAATGTAATTTGTAAGGTGTTTAGAGTAGTTGAAATTAACCAATTAGGCCTGAAATTGTCATTTTGAGATGTAATGTGTTTATAGCATGGAATGTGTGAAAGATGTTTTAGCTCATGATTAAGAACTAAAATGAGGAGGGAAACCCTAGAGATGATAATTAAGATCAGATGGAAAAAAAAAAAGACTAGATGGAAGAAATGCAGCTTTTTCTGCCATGGGGTGGCTGAAGTATTAGTGTTCTGAGAGAGATCTTGCTGTTTTAGATAGCTTTTTTTTTCTTTCCAGTGTTATTCCTGTGGATTTTCCAGGGAAAATAAAAGCCATACTGGAGGGTTTTCCAGGGAAAATAAAATTAAGGGATAGGAACTTCCATGTGCTGCCAACCATACTCAGCATTGTCTGAAAGAATAAATAAAATCTCTTGATCTCATGAATGCTTCCAGATACTTTTCCCATTTCCTTCCTACACCTTTCAAATATAAATATGCCACCTCTGTTGTAGCTTTTTCTTCTTTGCTAATTCTTGCTTGGTGACTAGTCAGATTCTTTCCCTGTTCACCATAATTAAATGTTCCCTGAATAATGTCACTAACAGATTCTTCAAGGCAAAATCTGCCTGGTCTTCTCCCCTCCCCCCCATTCTTGAGATTCCAGGGTTCAATGAATGCTTTTCTGTTTTGTTTTGTTTTGTTTTTCGTTTCCCACATTTTCCTTCGCTTTCACTGTTACTGGTTTCTATTCAGCCTTCTCCATAAGAGTTTTTCCAAATTCTCATCTCTTATTTCTGAGTTTACTCTGTGACGGACTTGTGCATTTAAAGACTCAAACAGGGTTTTCATGTTGATGACGTTCAACATCTGAAATCTCACACGTCTCTGACTTTCTTTCCTTGTTCAGAATATCTGGTTACCTCCAGCTCAGTCACTGTTTGCTGACAATCAGTATTAAGAATAATGTTGTTAGGGTAGGGATCTCAACACTTGAACCTTTCCTCCTTTATCTTGGTGGACAAACCTTGTCAGTTCTTCTTGTGCATACTGCTTGTTTAATTTCCTGTAATAACATATCTGCCTTTGCTTTAATAACTAGTTTTCATACCTAATAAAATTTCTTCTAGTTTGGTCTCTGCAGTCATGTTTGATCCTATGAACAATATTGCTTTCTTACTCTTTACCTCAGGATATGCCAAAGCCTGTCTGATTCATTGAGCACTTTCTTTCCAGCTTCCTTATCAGTGACGTGACTCTTGTCCTTTGCATTGTCTGATGTTGTCCCAAAGTCCCCCGTTTTTTCTTCATCTTCCTGATGTGTTTATTTCCTTATTGCTTTATTTCCTCTGTCCCCTTAGGAGCATCTTCTCTTCTGCTGTTTGCGTACCCCATGGAGGCTAGATCAAAGGGTTTATGTGGTATTTAAAAGAAAAAGAATAAAAGATCCTATTAGTTCAAAGATGAGAATCTGGTGCATTGTTCTAAGTAAGTAGTGGGTTATCTGTGCAGCTCAGGAGCTGGAACATTAAATTTTCCACCTTTACAAGTTGTTACTGGAAAGTGATAAGATGATGCCGAAGGGTTCTTCTGCGTAATAATTCACATTCAGTAACAATTTGAATTCCAACTTAAAAAATAAATAAATCTGAATTGGTATTAATGAATCAATGAATAGAACAGAGAATGTTTAATAAGCTTACTGGAGGTGCTGGGACCTCTTTCCAGTGATTTAAAATGCTTTATGTTGATTTTCCAAGGTTTACAGTGAGCCTTTTCAAAGCTTGTTCATCGTAGTTGGCATCCCCTTATTGCTCCTATAATGCCGTTTATTTGAACTACATGCAAATTAAACAAACCAACCAGCCAACCAACAAAGCAAAGCTCATATTTTGCTTCTAAATGCTTCCCTGGTGTACTGGCAATATGTACTTGCTTGTTTAGGAGCCCTTCGGCATCACTGGTATCATCCTGCAGTGCGTGGAGTCCCTGCTGCAGTTTACGTTGCCTGGTAAAGGATGTAAAAACTGGACTCGTCCACAGCAAAGTTTTGCCATGTGTTAATTATTCTGGGATCAACAAACGTGGTTAAGTTAGAAACAACCCCCTCTCACCTTTTTAAAATGTGGTTGCTCTCTGGTGAAGGGTAGAAACGCGGTGTATCAGCTTTCACTGAAGAAATGCCAAAGCACTTCTTAGAATTATTTTGTTTGAAGAGCTGAGGCTATAAGAAGAATGCAAAGCTATTATAAATTGAAAACGAAGTTCTGAAATTGGGCAACCTATATGTTCTGAAATAGAAACTATCACATTTTTTGTATGTACAGGAAATAACAAAATATCACAATGAAGGAATATATTAGTACAAATGTTGAAACACTGCTACCTTCTAGCATTTGCATTGCCTAGCTCCCTTGTACTTCATTTAATTTTTAGCTCTGCCTGTTTATTTTGCATTTCTTTTAAATTTTATGGGCTTGTGAAGGCTGAACACTGAAGTATTAAGTATTAAAAATAATTGAACAAAGAATGAAAACATGCTGATAAGTATGCTTGTAGAAAATGAAGCTGGTCATTTACACTTTGGTGTGTTATCTTTTCATGTATGCATATCACACAGTTTTCTGTATAGAATATTTCCCAGATGAGGTGTGTAAAAATCTGCCAAAAAAATCTTTGTGTGTGCAAACATACGCATGTATAGTTAGAACTGTTGGATAGTCCCTGAGTTAAATGTCTTCTCATCACCCCATCTGAGGCAGGCATTTAATTATCTTTTACAGTTATATTGTCTTACAGTGGGAAGAACATTACTAACTTTCAGGAGGAAAAAAAAATGAATCTGAGTGAAACTGCCATGAGAAAGCAATCTGTATCCTTTCTTACAGGGCTCAGCAACTCTAAGAAAAAAAGCAGCTACCATTGTGCAAAAGCAAAGTATCTAGCTTTTTTTCTCCTCTGTAATTCTCAATTTCTCTTAGTTTCTCCTAGTTAAATGCAGTAAATAATTTCTCATTTCTTCTCACTCTCAAAAAGCATAACCCTGTATATCCTCACACACAATATTTAAAGTAATACTGTTGTTGCCTCCCTCCCTTTTTTCTTCTCCGCAAGATCCCATTTACTTGTGCTTTAAAACTTCTGTTGTGCCTATTTAAATCATTTTAAGGTGTTGTTTGCTGGCTTTGGCAGATAAAACTGATTATGGTTATAGCTCTGTCTGTATCTCAGGAAAGTGAGAGAAATGTGTATGGTTGTATAAAAATGTCCAAACCATTAGTTATCCGGAAAACTTTACCGGGCTGTCTTGTGAGATTTCAGGCTGTTCGTGTTGCTTGTCAGTTGAGAAATATGCTCTGCAGACCTCCAGGTGCTGCTCCTTCTGTGGGAGAATCGTAATCAGAAAAAACGTGAAAACTTTTTAAAAGCAGGCGAGAGACAATCCAACAGGATCAGGAGGTGACTTCTTAATATTGAAGAAGTTCTGGTAGGTAGCATGTGGTTGGGTTTGGGGGGGACACCAAAAGGGAAGACTTCTTTTTATTATTTATATTACAGCAGAAGCCCATTCAAGATCAAAATCCCATTCTGCTACCTGCTGTTTCCTACTGCAGGGATATTCCCTTGCTTCCTTTGAATCTCGAAGTCTACTTATGTTCCACCTCTTACCTGTGCATTTGCAGAATATTTGCCATCCTTCCTGATTTCCTTAAGCAAATGTGGAGCTTTCACTGGTCAAAAGCAATTCTGACCTGGAAAAGTAGATGTCCAGCAGCTCTCATCCTGCACCACCTACAATTATTTTTGTCTCTGACCCTGCAGCTTCTCCAGAAAGAGCTGAAGTGCTCCCACTTCCAGCTGAGCACAGGGAGAGAAAGGAAGGGGCACAGCAACGTCTTCCCCACTCAGCCTCCCTGCTTAGGGTGAGATACCAGAAGGGGGGAGTTGGCTTTGTAAAACTGTAAAGGGGGAACAAATCCATTCTTTGCTAATTAAATATTAGTTAAATGGGGAAGTCCAGTAAAATAACACATCCACAATGCTGATGCATAATTTGTATTGTGAGAAGACAGCGTATAAGTAATGTGGCATGGAACTATCTCATGCTTCCTTACCCTCACCACTGAAGGTGCCCATTTTATGTAGCAACCAGGTGACCTACTAAAAAGAAGCAATAAAAATTAAGCAATAGTCTGTTAAAACAGTATTGAAAGAAGTGTACATTTTAAGTCAATTTCTTTGTTCTGTATCCCTTAGGTTTACCAGGTGCTACCTAGCTTATGAAATTTTAGTGCTGTAAATGTGAATAATTCCAGATACTGCTTCAGCTGTTTCTGAGCCCAGCTTCAGAGTGTGTGTGGCACAGTGTCCCCTGAAAACCTGCACGCTTTGCAGGAGACATTTTGCTCTTCTATTTATTCAATGCATATATAGTGTTTGCTTCTAAAATTTTTGGTCTGACTCCTGTGACTCTGGCTCCAGTAAGTAATGCCAGTAGCATGGGTAGATGGATCTGACAGGGTTGAGAACTAACAGCATGTCAGGCGCTTTTCTCCAATGAAGGCTATAGATCAGAGCTAGGAATCTGCTGGAGCCAGAGAGGGTGACAGGGGAATAACATCCCTTTCTCTTCCATCGACAGGGGTAATAACTCCTGGCTCTCTAGGGACAGATTGTAAAAGCCAATAGCCAGAAGCTGTGAAGCAGGGAGGGTAGAAGAATTGAAAATTAAAGAGGGAGTGAAAATTTTGTGTAAGGCTTTAGTGAGATGTTGGAATAAACCATCAAGTGTCAGCCTTTTAACTACCTTATTGTTGATAGAAAGGGTTCTTGCAATATTAGTTTTTATTACTTTATAAAGTTAAAATACTAGTAAAATACTAGTTAAAATGATTAACATATGCTATGTATGCTTTCATGTGTAGCTAGATATCATATATTCCGGCATAACTGTTGTTATTGGAAGTGTAGAAAAAGTGATTTACAAGTATTGCTTTAAAATTTGAAATCTCTTGCATAGAAAAAAATGGTTAATGGCATTACTGTCTGTAGACATTTTGAGCATGTTGATTCTTTACATCATATACAAATCATAGCATGAATTCAAATGGCTGGGTGATTTATAGCTGCCCTCTCTTCATATGTAAAATTTCTCATTCTTGAATCTTTTGTACTTTATGAGCATTTAGACTTTGGCTGCATTTGTATCCAGTAGGAGTGTTCTAGTGAGGCTCGATTTTACCCATGTTCCGATACCTGCACCAGGCAGTGAGTCTCTCATTCATTTCTTTCTGGAGCAGTAGCTTTTAGCAGTTTAATGACAAACATTTACACGGGCAAAAACGTGATAAAAAGACATAGCTCCTGGACTTCTAAGAAACAGAACCGCTTAAAAGCAGTGTTTTTTTGTATGAGATGTTCTTGTTGAGATTTTAAACTGTGACTGGTGTTTAGTTAAATCTTTTACAGACTCAGTTCACTGAAGGTGACAGAAGTACTCACTTGAGCTCAATGAAAAGTAGACATGACAGTAAATTTTTCAGTCAGAGACAGGAGATCTTGTTATAGGAGTCAGTATGGGGGTCAGGGCAGAGCCTGTTGATGATTGAGGAAAAGAGAAGTAAATTCATTCTGCTTCAGGCACTTTGTCAAGTGCCAGTAGCTTACCATTGAGAACTAGTCACCCGTTCTAGTCTTACGGCCCTAGAGGTCACTCATTTGATATAAATCATAGCACTGCATAGGCTCAGCAACCTATTGCCATTTGAGATGAAATAAAAAAAGAGGAATGCTTCATTCTGAATTGAAATGACTGTGAATATCTCACCACATGTTGCTGTTTAATGCAATATGTGCTTAGATATTGATCTCCAAAATCAAGTCATTAAAATGTGCAGTTTTTGTTTATTGGAATGAAGCAATTAAATGGTTCAGTTATGCCAGACCTTACCTTTTCTGATGAAAACTATTGATTTCTTGCCACAGCTTTATAAGCGACAATGTTTTTGATTACTCTTGACAAACCTCCTTGGAGTGTTAATTAAAATTGTACCAGATGAGCAGGTGTGGGAGATCATTAGATCGCCCGGATCACACACTACACTTCATATTCTGCAGCCTTGCATAATGAATAGGGCACAAGAGGGGAAAAACAATATCTTCATCAGCAGAATTAGCATCTTCTCTCTCTTTTCTTTTTTAACTAGGTGACATTACATTTTACAGTACATCCATTTATCAGCTATTGAATAACTTCTACTGCAACTGATTAAATTCAATTTCTTTTGAAATATTACATTGCTACACAAATGCAAAAAATTAAGTACTCGGCTGGTTTATGTGCAAACGTTTGTAAACTGATGATAAGCACTACAGTCTTTTAAAAGCAAAGCAGAAACTTTAGATATTTTCCCAAATAAGACATTTGAATAATGTCTTAATTCTTCTTTTGCTTAACTACATGATGGTATAAAATAGCATGAGAACTATTGATTATATTGGTTTTGAAAGAGCAAATTATTTCATGATTTATTAATTTACAATAGATTTTTTTTTTGTTTGATGCAATATTAATCAGTTGATCATTTTTTTCAAACCTTAATATTATGCTAGGACAATGACTCTGTATTAGCATGTATTGTACCTGTGTCGTACAATACAAGGGCATGTTCCAGGCTGGAGACTGCCCCTGCTTATGAAGCCTGCTGTGATATGCAGCTCTTCTGACTAGATGATGTAAGGGCAAAAAGGGAGCTTAAAGCAACTAGGGAAATTAGGGATGTAATGTGATTAAGGATGGGATATATGTTTGGAACAGCACAGGGAAATGTGCAAAACATTTGATCACAAACTGCTTGGCCTGTAAATAACCAGCTTCAATTTCCTTTAATGTCACAGGTGTCAGTGGTTAACTGAAAGCTGCGTGGTACATCTGACTGAACTGGCAGGTTGTGACTTCACGGTTTTAAACCGAAAAGAGGGATTATTTTATTTTTTTTCTTAATACTTCAAGTAATAATTGGAAAAGTTAATGCCTAAGCATCAGCAGCATTTGGGATAGATGTTCTCTTCTGCAGAGCCAGAGCTAGATGTCATGTGCCCTTTGATGTTGACTAAGTTGCCTTCTCAGTGCCTGGCTCTGGAAATTGAACTGTGCTGTGTAGTACTTGCAGTTCGGCAGTATCACAGTATTGGTTCAATGTTTGCAAAACTGTTGGAAATCATAGCATACATGTATATTCAAATGGCACATCTAATATACATTTCTAAATGGTTAATTGGCCACGTGTTATACTTTCCAAAACCACCCCAAACTCGTAGAAATGTTGAAAAGAGACAATCCTGTGTTAACTGTTATGGTTGCAGAATTGCAAAAGCTAGTGCATTACAAAGATGGACCAGAAGGTTTAGAAGTTACCTGCATGTTGGAAATGTAGATATGTTGGTCTCTTCCAGCAGGAACCTAGCTAACTGACTTGAGCTGTCCTATTGATTTAGGTGAGCAATATAAAGGAGATTTGGTCCTAAGTATAATTCTTCATATCTCTAGCTGGTTATTAAGTCCAACCTGAGAAGTGACACCTCTACAGTGATAGTGATCTGTGGTTGAATTTGGTTGTGTTCGTTGAGCTTCAATGCAGAGTGTGTTGTTGATCACTTGATTTTGATGACCTGATTCTGTAAGACATGGATATTTTTCAGTTATGTAAAGCATTCTTTAATTTGTTAACAAATTTACTACTTCATGACTTGACCAGGACTCAATACTTCTTTTGAGTACATTTGAAAAAGATGACATTCGTTCAAATGCATATAATTTGCAGGATATTTTTCCGTAGATAATTTGGAGATGTTCTTTGTCATCTTTTCAGAAGATGATATTTCTATGCCTTGACTGTCATTTCTTTCAGTGTAGGCTGAAAAAAAAAAAAAAAAAAAGGCCAAAATTGTCATCTACATAATGTTTGCTTGGTAGCTTTGAAGTGTATGAAACAAGATCGATTCTTATGGGATAGTTTGACATGGGTACCTCTGAAACATCAAATACCACTCGGTACTCCCTGGAAAGGCCTTCCTGAGAGGCTGGTAGGTGAAGCTGAATGGAAGCTAACAGGCACTCTCAGCCCCTGTTGGAGCTGTGGTATAACATGAGAAACCTTGGAGTGCTGCTGCTTATGTGCTACTTTTTGGGTGGATGAATAGATGCTGTAGTAGCTTGTAAG
Organism: Aythya fuligula; assembly: GCF_009819795.1. NCBI lineage: Eukaryota > Metazoa > Chordata > Aves > Anseriformes > Anatidae > Aythya > Aythya fuligula. The sequence goes on along the minus strand of NC_045566.1, from coordinate 26,202,479 downwards.
ATTCAAACTCTTGAGTTAAACTTTGCAAGAAAAAGCCAATAACAAAAAAGATTAAATAATCTATCAGGTATAACAGAGAAAGAAGAGAATGTTATGTGCTGTAAGCATGTAAGTAGTGTGTATTTTTCCATGCTAGTGAGTACTTTTGTTGCATTTTTTTTGGAGATTTTAGGAAAGAAAGAGTACTGTTAAGATTTTCACTGGCATTTCAGATGTATCGTGATTTGTTAAATAACAATGCTTCTGGTGGTATACATGTACAAAGTTTTGCTATAAATTATCAATATCCTAAGGGAAGGCTGAACCAAACAACACCAAATTTGTTCCCTAAAATTCAAAAAAATGTATTTTTTTCCTTTTGTGTGAATGCATCCAAATAGACTTTCAGATTTGTCCGTTTCTATGTTCCATGCTTGACAGGCCTGGAAAAATCTGTGTACTCCAGAGCTGTTGATTTCCCAACTTTTTTTTTTTTTTTTTTTTTTTTTTTTTTCCTCAGAACAATTACATCACCATGTTTATTAGTAACTTTTTTCTTTTGTTGCACTCAAAAGGCTGTTAGCCACATTGCATGTAAAATGAGTGAGACCTGGAATCTCTCAGGATTAGTAGTTCTCTTTATTCTTTGCTCCATATTGAAAATCATTCCTGTCAGCTGATGCTCTCCAAGCTGCCTGGAAGAACTTTGGCATAGTTTTCCTAACCTTTCAAACAGTAAAAGCAAAACTCTCCTTTGATAAAAAAGCTGGAGGACTTTGGCCCGGAGCCATTAAGGATGCAGGCGACCGCGCTGCGCTCTGACAGCGTATTCCACAAAACACTGAAAAGTTCTCCTTGGGGTCCCTGGAGTGGGCTGAGGCACTTTGCTTGTACTTAACATATATCAACTGTCAGCCGATGGCAGTCGGTGTTGAACCGAACACAATGGAACATCCAGATGGTCTAAACAAAGCGAACAAATGTTCACTGCTATTAAAAGCTGTTTACATCAACTTCCAGTATTTCATGTGCTGAAGTTTATATTGTGTCACTACTGGGGTGCTTAGCTCCATCCTCAGTTCATATCAGGGATTTCTAAACTATTGTTGCTTATGTGTTAAAATAACATTGCAAATATACCTCAAATCCATGCCACTGAACTTTTTTTTTTTTTTTAGGTAGGAAATTGGTCATTGTATGCTAATCACATGCTTTCAAATATCGTAATTGATTGTCCCATCTAATTTCCCCTTGCTTTTCCCCCAGCGTGGGCTACTTCCAGCACCTCCCCCCCTACACAGGCGTTCAGCGTGCTGGCTTCCCCCGGGTACTAACCCCTCGCCTCTGGACCCAACCCGAGCCCTTGCTGCCTTAGTAGAGAGTGTCACTGGTGTGTGCTGTCCATCCGATGGGGACATGGGTGCATGGGGCAGCCTTTCGTTCCTTAAAGGCTCTAAGGCATCTACGGCTGTCTCATTAGTGAGTACGATGTGTAAGTGACAAATGGACATTTTACATCTCCTTCCTCTGACCCTTGTTCCTGGTAGTTACATTACTGAAAGTCCACCTCCGTGTCTTCTACTTGCTAAAATAAATTAATTAGTGGGACACGAGCCTCACTCAGGGTATCATTTTTCATGAAGCTGCAATGAAACTTCTAGGAAGAATCTTTCCAATGTGTTGCTGTATTTTGCAAGTATAGTTTCTGGTTAATTGTATGCTATTCCTAAAAGAATGACCAGAAGTGTTTAAAGCACTTAAATTTTGACCAGAAGTCATTAAAAAATTACATGTTTTTAAACAATCGATTTTTTTTTTTTTTTTTTTTTTTTTTTTTTTACTGAGTGAAAGATTATATCAAAACTTTTATCCATCTGCAGAATACTTGCTTGCAAAATACAAATCAGCTGTTTATTTAAAACTAAATATAAACAGCCCTCTTTCCTCTCCACAAAGATCATGCTTTTCAGCTCTTAGATAAATGGAACTAGCAGCCTTTTCAGGTAAGGACCTTTCTTTTGTGCCCTGTACACCCAGCAATTGATACCAGTTACAGTGGGACAAATAATAAAATGGCACCTGAAAAACATTGTCAAACCACACAAATCCAGTTTGGGTTTTTCCCTATTATTTCCTAACTCAATTTGTATTTATCCAAGCTTGTGTCATTCAGTTTCTTGCTTCACGAAAACTTTCACAAGATGAACAAAGCTATGCATGCTTCTTCTGAGAGAGAAACCCTGTCACATTTCATAGATTTTGAACAGAGCTCTGCAGCTCTAAACAGTGCTGCCACAGAAATGGTCTATGCTGAGTGTGTTAGTCATATTCTTTGTAAAATGTTTATACCACACAGAAGATTTTTCTAGTACTATAATTCTCAAATTTAGTGCATTTACAAAATGCTTGAAAAAATTGTTATTATAAATTCAAGAGGTTTCTTTAATAAACCATTAATATTTTAAAAATAGTAATTTTATAACGTGTGCAGTAGTTTATGCTAGAACATTTTTTTTTTTGCTTGCTTACAAATAGTAGCTCTGTTATTCTTTAAGCCTGTTAATTACAATGTTGACTACAAGAGGTTGGATATAAAGAGACTTCTATTTTAGTACTGAGAAATATGAAGTGATGTGTTACTTTGTGATTTTAACTGCCTCTTTGTAAATGGATGAATGAACAATTGAAAGATGTCCATCCTGGGGTTTTTAAAAACTTACAAAACAGAGGTACTTGTAATAAAATGTATTGTTTTACAAATCCATCTTTATTTCTGACAACAGTAAAATAAAAACATGACATTTTAATATCTGGTTTTACTATTAGTTGTGAAGGTGATGATTCTGCAGATAGCGCATTTTTTTCCTGGTGTGTTCTAGCTGATAATCATTCTGTTGAATACAAGACCAATTCCTGTTTTCAGAAAGTTTGAACATGAAGTTTCCAGGTCCAAATTTAGGTATCCAAATACATTGGCAGAGGTATGGATAACTTTTTCAAGTTAGTTCCATTTAATTTTGAGCTTTAACAAAATATTTAACTATAGGCTCTCAACCTGAAAATGTTGCCTTTTTTTTTTTTTTCTCCTAAAATGTTACAGAGAACTACAGCAAACTCCATTAAAAAAAAAATAAAATATTTATTTCTTGCTATTATATTTTTTGCTGCATGGTTAAATCCCCTTTCCTTAGAGCTGTATCTGTTGTTCAACAACCAAATCCTTGGCTTGGCACACATCCTTAGGAAGAAAGTTACTGCTCCTTATTTCCTTTGAGTCTGCAACGCCCACGTTGTTTTCAGAGATGAAATGGCTCTTAGAGGCACCTTTTCTGTGGAGTGTAATGGAGAGGGTCTAATACATTTGTCATGAAGGGCCTGTGATTCACCTTTTTGTCCTTAGTTTACGTCAACGTCTCCTTTTCATGTCCCCTTAATCTTTGAACCTAGAAAGTACACAGCACCACTTTGCACAGAGGTGGTCTCCTGGCATTATGGTCAACTTTACTTGCAGGACATGTGCTCTAGAAACACCAGTGTAAGCTTTTGCAACGAGAATTTGCATAGTGTTTAATTATTATGGAGTCAGTGCATCAGAAACATGGAATATGTAGAAGAAGTAGAGTTAAACACTACTGGTACTGGTAAACATTTGAGACTTCTTTTCTAGAAGGTCAAGCTAGTTCCTATGTTATGTTGGAATGTGACAGTAAAATAAATTAATATTATTCTAAGTAAAATAAAATAAAATTAATCTTTGATGTTTATTTTTCAGAGACTTTATTTGAAAACCATAGGAAGTGGATGCATCAGAAGATGTTTTGAGATAAAGGTGACATTGTTGATTTTAAGTATTTCACTAAGCAAGAGCTTCCTCGACCACACAAAATGACAGAGAAGGTAAGATTTTACTTATATAAGGGAGCCCCGAGAGGTGTCAGGACAGAAAACTATTACAAAACCACAGTTTTCATGTTTGACAGGGGTCAAGCATTGTGCCCGCTGTAGATGAGCCATTTGGAGCCAGATTGTCAATCCAAATGCAAGCTGCTCCGTTTCCTGTTTATGCCTGTGCAGAGTTACACATCCTGACTCGCTTGCCTTCAGCTGCAGGTTTTTCCGCACTCCCTAGGAGATTTCTTCCTTAAAATGGCTTGTTATTTATCATTTAAGTAAGCCATTGGAATTTTGTTAATTCCTGTTTTACTTAGCACATGCAAAATGATATCATTAGCTAAAGGAAGATAATGTTAAGGTAGTAAGAGTTACTGATACTGCTAATTAAGTGACTGTTGCAAAACAAAATCTGATCAGACTCTGCATGAATGTAGAGAACTGATGCCAAGTTTACTGCTTCACAGAGGCCTGGCCTATTGTATATCTGACCTGAGGTTATCAGCAATTAAAACCTGGTCTAGTAATTTAAAAATAACCTTTTGGATATTACAAATTTACATTTTTCCGTCTGTCATAAGATGAATTAAATATTATTAGCTGAGGCATTTGCCTGTTATATTTATGAAGTTCCTCTATGAACAATTTGTTTTTGCTATTCAGCAGTATAGCTTCTAGTTGACTTCTTAATTTCCTCCCCTCTCCCCCCACCACATCCACTAAGGTGAACTGAAAATCAAACATACCTGGCAGAGTTCACTGTGCTTTGCTGTTTCCCCTAAAATCAGAGCACAATGAGAAATAGTTCTGATAATAGTTAGGTTAATCTTGTCAGAGCCCTGTTTTGGAGTTCTGCATTATCTACTTCATGCCTTTCTTTAAAAACTGAAGATTTACTAAATTTAATAGGCTTTCTTACAGATAGCAAGGAACTTCCATTGTTTACCTACATGCCTGGTTTAAAAGCTAAAGGTGAGTAGTTAGTGAGGAAGGAGATCGCTAATTTGGAGATTGCTATTTGATAAAATGACTGACAATGAACTACATATTCCTCCCCCCCTACCTTTTTGTTGCTTTACTGTAATTAGATATCAAGTCTTTAACACATGCTGCACTGATTTGTAAGAGCACTGGGTTGAAGCTGGAAGGGATTTTATTAATCTAGCAGTAGGTTTTCCCTTAAAATAACTGATGCATGATGTGAGCAGAGTAAGAGTATAATAAAAACTTAGAGTATGTTGAACCTGCATAACTGGAAGGGAAGGAAAAAAGAAAAAGAGACCATTCTGTAGCTTTTCTGCAAATCTAACAGAATTAGGAAGAGCCATATTTTCATTATGCTCAGGTTTCAACATGATCTTCAGGGGTCAACTGGCCTAGCTTTAAAGTTTATGGCCCTCTTGCCATTGACACTAGCAAAGAATATATTGTGTCAGGTACTGACAGAGATCTTAACAGAAATATCTAAGCACTACTAATGAAAACAAACAAGATCTTGCTTTGATCACTTAATCCTAGTTTGTGAATAACCTCGGTAATTCAATAGAGCTCTTTTGCTTATGAATATAGCTTGTATTGCTTTGGTACCTAAATACTTGCAAAGGATTAATGGGTTTTAATTTAGCACTACCTCTATATGATAGAAAAATCTCACTCTTCCCGTTTTACAGGCTGAAACTGAGCAACTTTATGTAGTAGTCTGTGTAATTTAGTTTGGCTGCCTGAAACTCGTTTTAAACCCTTTTTTCAGGCCCAGCTCTGACGTGGGCTCAGGCACTCATCCCTCAAACTTACGTACCCAAGTTTCACACCTCACACTGATGTTCTAAACTTTGTTACTATTCAAAGCTTCTTCCCTCCCCCTGCCAAAAAAAATTAAATAAATAATAAAAAACCCCACCCCACAGACAAACTACCCCAAGCCACTAGTGAGCTGTGGAAAAGACATTACATAAAATATCATTAATATACACAACTGAATGAATTCTTTTTCTCTCAAGGGATGATTATATTTAATGATAGTGTAGAGCTGGGGTTTGGAAATTTGGTTTTAATTCATGTTAAACTAATCATTAAATGCAATCAAGTTTATTTCCTATGTTATTTGAAGTCAAAAAGGTAGTCAGAGTCTCTTTCCAGACATTCCCTGTTGTCTTGATAAATTTTGCTAAATAACAGCTGATGAGAGTATTTATATCTTGAGTAAAGTGAGTATTGTTCGATTATAATTTTCTATTTTTATCATCATTTATTGTTTGCTTCTTAAATTATAGTAGTACTTGATGTAAATTGCAGAAAATACCATTTTAAACCTTTTTTTCCTCAATTGTCTTTTCAGTCCACATAACATCATGAAAACACACTGCAATACCCAGGTTAACTTTAGAATGGTTAAGCAACAATTCCCTTGATGACTGTTCACATTGTGAGAAGCACCAACACACATGTTTTGTCTATCAGGCCAAAAGAATATCCCATTTAGGGCTTTTCCCCACAGTAATCAAAGCTGAAGACAGCACAACAGCATTCCCTTCAGAGGATGCAGCAAAAAAATGAGCACGTATGTTAAAGACTAAGGCCTGGTACCAGTTCCTTTTTGCATTATATGCTAGTGTGACTTCAGTTTCCCATAGTGAAGACACCCAAGGTAAGAAGTACAAGACTGCAGATTAATGTAGCAAAAAAGTGGTGCTTTGCATAAAGCTCCTTAGGTTCAGACTTGTTGCTGGTCAAAGCTGGCCTATTGACCCCAGTTCACGCTAACTGGGTAAACCTGCAGGTCTCTGCTAAGGTATACTTGCAGCACAAAGGGTCTCAGGCTCTGATTAAAAGCAGAATGCATGTAAATAGCCTTTCCAGGTGTTTTATTTAATGTAATACCAACCTGAGCCTGATGCCTTCCTTTACTTAGGAGGTGAAAGAGATGGTATGAAATACTTGTAGCTTTGAAAATTTTAAGACACAAGACTTGTTTTCCTCTTATGATTGTCACTTTTTAAAAAAAATATATATTTGTAGCAAAACACCCTCTGACTATGAGAAGCATCAGATGCCTTTTTCTGGAAAAAAATGGCTGACATAAAAGTAAGCCTATGGATTTGGCAAAGATGGTAAACATTGCAATTAGTTTCACAAGATTCATTTCCATTTGCATTATGCCTATAGTTGAGAAATATGAATAGTAGTCTCATTGTTCTGCACCTTGGGATGGCTTGCTGGATGCCACTGAAGATTTTGATTAAAAACAAAACCAAACAAAACACCACATAGCCGTATTTTTAATCAGACCCAGTTTTGCCAGGCTCTTTGTAGAATTCTCACCTGCTTTGATTATTTGATAAAAGCTAATTTTGTTGCCTTTCTTTGCCTTTGTTTAGTTTATTTTTTTTTTCAAAATTCTTAACCTTTCCATACTTTCAGTGTATTTTTAAATTATTGCAAAAATTCCCCTTCCTTCTCCTGTAGCTAGCAGGAAGCCAGCAGGATACCAATACTGCTTACTCACGGAAATTAAAAACAAAACAATAGGTAAGAAAAATAAAGAAATAGAACAAACAAGAGACACTATCTTTTCTGTTAAAGCTTAAAATGCTGGGCAATGCTGGTTTAATATACAGGAGCTTTAAGTATTGAAGCTTACCCAGGAGAGTTTCTGCAGAACTTGGTTTCTGTTTGTTTCAGCGTCTGCTATTAAAAGACAGTGTTGAGTTTCTAGCCCTATCTGTGTGCCCATAAAATGGGTAAAAGAGCAGTAAGCTGGTAGCAGCAGCCCTGTAGCCCTGAAGCCATATTCAAGGTGTGATAGTTTATAGAGGCAGTTGTTTTGTTTAACTATTTTTCTCATAGCCCTGTAGGTGTTGACATTTTTGGGACTCACCAGGTAGGCACAGCTGATGTTGGGTTGTCTGGACATGTGCTCATTTGCCCCCTCGGTGTGCGAGGTCTCATACTCTCCTGTCCTATCCTGACTTACTTGAGCTATTGTGTGCTCCTGCTCCCAGACAGAACTGCAGCGCATGCCAGGGGCGCACTTTGCTTTGTGTGCAGAGTCCCACACAGGGGCACCAACAATCCTTCATTACCCAAGTATGCTCTGAAGACCTGCTTGTGCTGTTGAAAATGGCCTTAGTTAAAGAGGAAAAGGGGAGAGTATGCTTCCATCTTCTTTTCTCTTCCTGCTCATGATGCTGGTGATACAATTGTGTGACAAAGTTGCCTATTTCTCCTTGAATCTAAGTGTAGCTCCTTAGGGTGTCTGTTTTAAATATTTGTTGGATAAAATTATTTAATTTACACTTATGTAACATGTAACCAACCTCCCATCCCCTTCAAAAGCCCTCAGTTCCAAGTTCTCCGTCTCATAGTTTCACCAAAATTGCATATATTTTATTTTCTTACATCTTTATTCTAAGCTCATCAGCACCACGGACATATGGTCAGAGACTTGTATCCAATTTAACATCTTCACTCCAGACTTTGGAAGAAATAGACTTCTCGATTTGCCACTGACACGTGTGTGAAGAACAGCTCATAACATGATTGAACTCCATTGATTTTTCATAAAAGTTTAATAAGATGATACAGGTCAAAAGCTTTGCAAAATTTGCAATAAATTCCTGTGGTGATCTGAACAAATCTTAGTGGGGAGAGCTGACACCAGAGGAATTTAAATACACGTTGAATTACATAGAGGACTTGAATTTTTTGGCTAATCATTTGAACATTGGATTTCAGATAATAAATTTTCTAACACTGCATGGCTCTCCTTTTTTGTTCTGTTTTTCCTCATGTACCTAATTTTTACAAGTGACTTGCACAACATAGTGACTGTTTTAGTCCCTCTGCCCCTCCAGATTTTGGTAATGGATCTCAGAGAAATCTTGAATCACTCCCCAGAAAAGGAAGCCTCAATTTTACAGGTAAGCTATTGCATTTCTTGTCCATTTTCCCCTTAAAATTTACTAACACTTTATGAACATGTTTATATCAGGTGAGGCTCAAGCTAAGCTACAGCTTTTAAGCATTGGTGTAACAAGTCCCGGATATGGCTGTCTTAATACGTTCCCTGAGCTGGTTACAATAAGAGTTAGATGGTATTCAAAACTTGGCTGGGAGAAAGGCAGAATCAGTGATAAATCAGTTACAATGCAGACTGTATATCTGCAGAATTCCTCAGTAGTTCCCCGAGGGCTTGAGGGTTGTCCCCTATCCCATTCCCTCCCCTGTGCTGGTCCCTGGGGAAAGCCTCAATGCTGCACATCGCTGCTGCTGTGCTCGTGGCTGCAGGCAGCTGAACGCTGGCCAGGTCATACTGAGGAGTCGTCCCTCAGGATGTGAATTTTCTATGTGTGGCAAAACCTTTTCATGGCTTTACTTTGTTCCCTGAGATTGCAGGCTGTGGAGGAACAGCGTGTTGATTATATGTACAGTGACTCTGCTCACTGAACAGGGGCTGCCTCGAGGGTGGGCACAGCTCCCTGCTGTGGGCTGCACAGCTCTGCCTTCCAACTGTGTTCTGCTGCTGCAGGCACTGAGGACCTGTTGTGAGGGCTATACCTGGGACAGGAGGGAGAGTGGAAACTAGGATTTACTTATTACTTAATGATTTAGATACAGGATCTGGTACACTGTCTTCTTATCTGATGATTTTGTGCCATAAGTACTATACAAATGGCTTCACAAGAAAGTGTAGACTTTTCTTTCAAATTCAAAGTCACAAAATACAATTTATTGAGAATATTAATAAATTCTGGTCACAGGTTTTGTGGTGTTGGGCAATATTATATTGAAGATAAGCAAGAAAGCCAACTTTCACATGGAATGAATGCACTGAAAAATAAGCTTTGTGTTCTTTTGCTAGCTGGGCAGTGTGAGAGAGGAGAATTCAGTGCATAAATCTAAAACCCTCTGGCAAACCTTCTTTATAGCTCCATTAAAGTCCTCTAGCTAGCTCAGTGTTTGCTGTTGACACCAAAGACACCTGAATATTCCTTAATGTACTGAAATGTCCCAGAGGGTCACCAGTAAGAATTGCACTTATTCTGGTATAGCACACAGTTTTTATATGTTCCTCTCTATTACTGTCTTCACTATTGTCCTATGGATGAAAAAACAGGCAATTCTCCATTTGCTTTATGCTCTGCTTTAGTGCAACAACTATGTCCCAGAGTGATGCACTCTAAGTGTCAGGTATGAACCCAAAACTGGCTGAAGAGTTCTGCAGGAGCCATAAATTACTCCTTCTTCAGAGGTTTTCTGCTTTCACTCTTGATGTGCAGAACTTATTTCTGCATTCAGGTGAATGTTTAGGTTTACCTTGTAGGTCATCTTTTAGTCTAAAAACTAAACTGAATCTTTCTGTTCACCTATTAAATTTGTGGTTTCTGTATAATATATATTTTTTTCAGGGAGATGTATGCTCTTTTTTTGTGAATTAATATTTCAAGTGAAATGGTTATTTCCATTTTCTATGTAAACTCTCATGTCAATAATTAGGCTTCTGAAAGACAGTCTTGCAAAGGATTAGGTGCTGTTATCTTATAATCAGTATCTTATAATTAAAAAAAGTTTTCATGTAATCTGAATTTATCCAAAATGTATGTCAGACTCTAGATCTCTGACAATGTCTGTTGCTACTTGAGAAGTGTAAAGGAAGACCAGAAAACAAATCAAAACAAAACAAGTCAGCATTCATTTATACATAAATGGATTTCTTTGTATAGGTCGAGTGGTTTTGTCTTCAGCAAGACTCATCCAAGGCATGAGCTCGGAACTGGGGACGCAGCCTCCTAATGGAAGTGCCGCTCCCTCACGCCTGTCACAGTGGGGAGCTTCAGCCAAATGCTTTAAAATTTAATCTTTTTGTGCCTCCTGTTGGAGAGGAGCAGTGCCCTTAGGAAAAAGGTAACTTTAAACATAAAGTGCTTGTGTCTAAGCTACTGCCTCTGGGGCCCAAAAAAGAGGGGCCCTGCCAGCCCAGCCCTGAGGAAGGGGAATGCGGCTGAGGGCTTCACACAAGGTACTGTGGTTTTCCACAACAACTGAAGCACCGGCATAATTGTGTTTGAAGTGCTTTAAGTGAAATGAATGACCAATTTATGAATAAATAATAAGAGGAAAGATTTATGTTGTGGCCATAAAAATAATTTTGGATTGACTTTTTAAACTTTGACCTCTTTGTTGGGCCCTGTGGTCCCAAGGAACAACCAGGCAGCGTTCTCTAACTCGTGTTTCTGTTTGGCCATGTAATTCACCTGGCCAGTCACTTGTGAGGGTGAGGGGCAGTATCCATGGAGCAGCAGGCGCCTTGCCCTCCTCACACCTTTCCACGGCCGGCTTTGGGCTTTGGCCTTGCCACAGGTGCTCCTGGGCTACTGTGCCATGGCCTCCTGTGACGGTCCCCATGCCTTGTAGGCTGGCTGGGGAGAGGGAGAAAGAGGGATTTGCTTGTTCCTCAAAACAGAGGCAAGCAAGTTGCAGGATATCTGAGGGCTTTTGGGCCTTATCTGACAGAGGGAGCTTCAAATGCAACATTGACCGCTGCTGGTACCTCTGAGAGCTCCCCCTCCATGTTCATGGCCCTGCTTTTGCTCTTGCTGGAGGAGTGGAGGAGAATCCTGGCTCTGAAATTTTGCATTGTTGCTGTTGCTTAGATTTAGTTTTTCTGGAAGATTTTTGAGGAAGGCACTTTTTTTCTCAGTTTCTTTCAACTTATTTTTATGTGAAGACTTCTTTTCTTTCTGTTTTTCCCCAGCCCCCCTGTTTCCAGGTGATAATTTTGTTTTCTCCTTATGCTTTAACTTCTTACTTTCTCTTCTGTTATTTTCCAGCGTGTATTCTTTTTTTTTTTTTTTTTTTTTTTTTTTTTTTTTTTTTTTTTTTTGTCTTTGAACTTTTGCAAAATATCCCTTCCCAAATTATATATGCATACATAATCTGATTTACTTTGTAGACATACAGACTCATTGGTCAAACTGTTCTTGGTATGTTTTGGCACTAATTCAATAAAACATCCAGGGGACACCTTACGTATTCTGTGTGATCAGTGGAATGCAATCCTTTGCTATCACGGAAGCCAAAGAGTGATTTATTCATACAGACGTTGCCTGTACTGCCAGCTGATCAGTGAGGTGATCAGTGTTATTGCCTGCACTGGCGAAAGTCCCATGATTTCTTGGAAAGATGTGGTGCAGATGAAAGTTTTTTTTTTTTTTTTTTTTTTTTTTTTTTTTAAGAAACTGAAACAGGGTGAAAGAGCTCTCTTTTTGAGACATTTTTTTCTGTCTTTCTACAAATAATCTCTATTAGTAATTTAACATATAGACCATACTAGTGAGCTATGTGTTTTATGTCACTGTCTGAAATAAATAAGTAAAATATTATTTTTTTCATTTCATTAAAGTTCTCCGTAGATTGCCAGCAGAGGAGAGACTGATGGGTGACATGATGCATGTAAGTAATATGATGAGAACACATCTCACTGTTTTGGTGGTTTTCTTTGATACAACACTGCAAATGCAAGCGGAGTGTTTTTAAACAGAGCAGAGGATTTTTTTTTAAAAATAAGTTCCATCTCTTATCTAGAAATCCTTTTTTGAGGAAAATTGTCTTTAAGGAAGCCCTCCTTTTACCGAGCTTGCTGTTTTAAGATGGAGCTGGTTGTGGTGTCGCATTTCCATATGAGTGGATGGTCGATGTTCCTGCCCCAGCACCATGCATGGGGCTCAGGGCGGAAAGCAGGCACACACCAGCCTTTGCTGCGCCAGCTGTGCATACACCAACACAATAATCTAAGATGTGATCTGACTATTTTTTCCTGCAGCTGTGAAGGAATTTTTTTTTTCCCAAGAAAAACTATGCGTTACATATGTGTGAACTTTGTGAGTGAGGTGGGGGGCTGTAAAGCTAGCAGAGGGTCACAGTAAAAATCACAACATTTGGGTGAAGTACTGGAAAAGTTATTTTACTAGGTGAAACTGGCTTTGCTAATTTACTCATTGCAGCCCCTTTTTTATGTGCATGTGTAAGGGTGTGTTAGGTGGTGGACTGTGAAATAGCTACTTGGGAATATTGACATAAGTAGGTAACTACAGTCTTCTGTCCCTATTGAACACTTATTTCTGAGATAGTAAAAAAATAAAAAAAAGACAAAAACAACAAACAAACAAACAAAACCACAAAAAAACAACCCAAACTCATATGATGTAAATAAGTTGAAAAAACACCAAACTTATCTTGAGAGCTTTCTGGCTATTGCTATGTTTTGGAGTAATACATTGTTCAAGATACGGCACTGCTATGATGAATTAAACTAATATATCATAAGAGTGCCATAGCTTTGATGATGTATTAAGGTAATACATCGTTAAGGTGCCATTGCTCTTATGATGCATTACTCAAAACATTACCAACTGGTTGGGTTAGTGCACAAGCATCTGTGTATATGAAGCAGAAGACAGCAAGTACTTCTATATCTGAAAGTGAAAGGTGAAACTTTAAAAAAAAAAAAAAAAGAAAGAAAAAGAAAAGGAAAAGGAAAAAAAATATCTTGCATGTGCAAGAACAAGCTAAGAAGATCTGAAAACTGGGGCTGGGTGGCACCACAGCTGAGGTGGGAGCTATATGCTTGCAAAATCTCTGTTTGACAGATGTACAGAAAATTTGGTGAGGGGAGGAGAAACTGCCTTTAATAGAACAAATAGCAAGTTTTCATCCCCTTTCAAGGAGTAATGTGATACATTCTCTAATACATAAACTCAGCACTTTCCTGAAATATGTTGGCATGATTCTTCGTGTGGTACTTTTTGCAACTTGCCTTACACCTTGTATTTTCTCGTATTTTCTGGAAAAATGAGGCTGGACAAGATTTATGCAGATATAAAAGCTCTTTTACTTTGGATTATAATTAATATTATTTTGTTGTTGTTGCATGTGTCAGCCATTTCTTCAACATCTTAATTCTACAACACATTAAATACCAACGATGGTGATGAATAGTGATCTCGCTTGTTCCTTTCTAACTAAAAGGCTTCTTTAGGTGTTAAGTGTGCATTTATCCTTCTAATCTTTCTATTTGTTGCCTCCTGCAAATGCAGTGCAATTCAGTGGATGTTATGAATGTTATTGACTTGGATGTATGCCCTTGAATGGGCAGTACTCATTGCTTGTGTTTTATTGAAAATCCATCTCGCAAATGCTCTAGTCTTGCAATGATAAATTTAAATATTTAATTAAATATTGTGTTTAATTAATGGTGTTTATTTTTGTTTATCTAATTTTTTAATTTAATTAATCTAATCTTTGCCACTCGTAGGTCTGGGTGCAAGATTTTCCCAAGTATTGATTCTATTATTATTATTATTTACCACATTTAGAAACAGAATGTTACAGAGACAGCCTTAAAATACTGTTCTTAGCTGAATCTATTAAGAGGGGCTTTCAAGAACATTTCTTGGTACTGAAAAAAGATGTCTCAGGTATAAGTTGCTCTTCTGTTCTCTATGACGAGAGTTATTAAGTATCCAGTATAAAAAGTTGCATTTCTCAGGTTGCACACCAAGAGAAATTTGCCAAGACTGTGTGCAACTGGACCCATTTTTTTCCATCCCGCTATCCTGACCACTAGATGGCATTGACATTGCTAAGGTAAGTGGGGAGGAGATGGACGGTGCTAAAACCTCCTCCCTTCAATGGTGCACCATCTTCCTTCCTGCCATTCAAAAAGCACAACCAGACAAGTAAATCCTCCAGTACCATGAGCTAAGGCTGTACCAAGTGCTGAATTTTGAGGAGTTCCTCACTGACAGCAGAGTTGCTGCAGAAAGGTGACCCAGTCGTGTACTCCTATGTGGCAGATTGCACTTTGCAGATCATTTTCAATTGACTGTGCACAGGCAGAAAGCTGAGACTGCAGCCACAGGAACCCCAGATATAAATCGGGGAAGGCACTGGGTTTGGACTTGCTAGTTACTGCACTCTATTGCAGTCACAGTGCTTAGTGGTTTACTTTTTTCTCTTTGGGTATTTTGCTAACAATCTCTATGATAGTCATTGCTGTGGTTAACTTATGGTGATGTTACCTCTTTTGCTTACAACTACCAGAAATGATGAAGTTAGGCGGTATTCCAAGAGCATCTCACTATAAAAGGTATTACAGTTGGTGTTACCAAGCAGGGATGTTAAAAGGAGATCTGTGCATGCAGATTTACATCTTTTTCAGGCCAACAGAAAAGTGTTTTACAGCATGAAAGCTGGGGCTGGAAAGTCATGTTGCTGTCTTTTAATAATGCTGGTATAACCTTGGCTTTTTGTAAAATGTTACTCTTGTTCATTAAAAGCCTTACCAGAGAGCTTGAAGAAAATAATAGGAAGATAGGTACAATCTCAGGAAAAAAAAAATGAGGAAAGGTGCATTTAAGGTAGACTTTATTTGTTTTCCTTCCCTCACTATTTTGAATGATTTGAAATTGGGGAGCCAGTGGTGCTCTCCAGTCTCAGGACTGGGATGATGCTCTGGCTGGTACATGGGCCTCGTGACGCCCTCACTTAGACAGAATTTATTTTTAGGTTTCTTAGTAGCAGAAAAGCAGGGCTGTTTGTATTTAGTTTGGGAAGCAATAGGTGTTCTAGTTGTGTAATACTGGAGGAGCATTTCATTTGGTGGAGGCCCCAGGAAAGGTTTTTACTGCTAGGTTTGGCACACTGTTACTGACACAGAAGCGTAAAGCGAGGGAGAAAAAAAATCAAGAATGACACCCAAACCCTTTTCTTCTAATGGTTTCTTCAGTCACTGTGGCTTCTGTCTTGGTTTTGATGGCAACTCAAGTAGTATGGCAAGTGGTAGCTGTGATAGGTCACAGGCAATTTGACAGTTTGGCATGTTGTGTGACAAGAAGCAGTTCCTAGACCTAGCAGATGTTGCCTTGCTGGTCTCTGATTGCTGCACACATGTTTGGGAGGGTCTGCTGCTGTGTGTGTGTCACTTCTGTTTCAGAGCTTGATGTTGACTGGTATCGAGTGACGCCCCTGGGACCCAGCCCACAGCCTGCATGACGTGGGAACTCGCCACCTCGGTGCGTGCCCTAGGCTGAGGAAAGGTTTGCTTCCACCGACTGATCCTGCTTTTTTTCTGGGATGGCTGTGTAAAAAAGGGCTGTGAAAGCCATTTGTGATATGGCAGGAGGAGATAAGAATTTACATGTAATAAATAGTGAATTGTTTAGGAAGCAGCGCTTGTGTTCCTCCAATATAGCAGTGTGTTTCATAGAAGTAGCTGTAGTCTTTGATTAGGGAATCATTTATAGGCTGCTATTAGAGATAATTATTTTAATGATGGTTTAATGACATGACACCAGACTTGGAGCAGATGGGTAAATGGATTCTCAGAAAACTGTATTTTGTGTTCTGTTGTTTTATTGTTATTATCTGGTGGTTGTGTTTTTTTTTTTTTTTTCCTTTCTTTTTTTTCTTTTCTTTTTCCTTCTAATTAAAATTAAGTAGGTGGCATAAGAATGAAAGCAGAAGATCCCGAAAAAAACAAGAGGCCAGGTAGCTACTGAACCTTTTCATTCAGGTAGTAGAAGAAAGAGATGAGAGCAGTGCTCTCTCTTATTTGATAATCTTTTATTAAGCAACAAATTTTGTGATATTTAGCCAGGTCACAACTTTGTCATACTGGTATTAAAAATCCAGCTTCCTGCACAATGGACAACATTTGATGCATTTTTTTTAAGCTATCATACAGATATATATTATCAGTGTATTATCAGTGATATTATTAGAAGGCAGTACCTTCCTGTTGCAGACATGTATGCCACATCTCAATCTCTGTGTCCTGAACACAAAAACACTTGCTGCTAAGGAAAGGTGATAGAAAAATTTGAAGAAATGGCTTGCAATTGCATGTTTCTTTTTCACTCTTAATTTCACAGAATTCACAGAATTTTCTAGGTTGGAAGAGACCTCAAGGTCATCGAGTCCAACCTCCAACCTAACGCTAACAGCCCTCCACTAAACCATATCCCTAAGCTCTACATCTAAACGTCTTTTGAAGACTTCCAGGGATGGTGACTCCACCACTTCCCTGGGCAGCCTGTTCCAGTGCCTCACAACCCTTTCAGTGAAGAAGTTCTTCCTAACATCTAACCTAAAACTCCCCTGGCTCAGCTTAAGCCCATTCCCCCTCGTCCTGTCACCAGGCACGTGGGAGAACAGACCAACCCCCACCTCGCTACAGCCTCCCTTGAGGTACCTAAAAAGAGCGATAAGGTCGCCCCTGAGCCTCCTCTTCTCCAGGCTGAACAAGCCCAGCTCCCTCAGCCGCTCCTCGTAGGACTTGTTCTCCAGGCCCCTCACCAGCTTCGTCGCCCTTCTCTGCACCCGCTCAAGCACCTCCATGTCCTTCTTGTAGCGAGGGGCCCAAAACTGAACACAGTACTCGAGGTGCGGCCTCACCAGAGCTGAGTACAGGGGGACGATCACCTCCCTAGCCCTGCTGGTCACGCTGTTCCTAATACAA
Source organism: Aythya fuligula (assembly GCF_009819795.1). Taxonomy (NCBI): domain Eukaryota; kingdom Metazoa; phylum Chordata; class Aves; order Anseriformes; family Anatidae; genus Aythya; species Aythya fuligula. Next base: position 26,185,093 of record NC_045566.1, on the reverse strand, counting down.
GCCAGGATGCTGTTGGCCTTCTTGGCCACCTGAGCACACTGCTGGCTCATATTCAGCCGACTATCCACCATCACTCCCAGGTCCTTCTCTGCCTGGCAGCTTTCCAACCATTCCTCTCCCAGCCTGTAGCTCTGCTTGGGGTTATTGCGCCCCAGGTGCAGGACCCTGCACTTGGCCTTGTTGAACTTCATGGAGTTGACCTCAGCCCATCGGTGCAGCCTATCCAGATCCTCCTGCAGAGCTTTCCTACCCTCAAGCAGATCGACACACGCACCTAACTTGGTGTCATCTGCGAACTTACTGAGGGTGCACTCGATGCCCTCGTCCAGATCATCGATGAAGATATTAAAGAGGACCGGCCCCAGCACCGAGCCCTGGGGGACGCCACTAGTGACTGGCCTCCAACTGGACTTGGCTCCATTCACCACGACTCTTTGGGCCCGGCTATCCAGCCAGTTTCTAACCCAACGAAGCGTGCGCCAGTCCAAGCCAAGAGCAGCCAGTTTCTTGAGGAGAATGCACATAATGATCTATGTGCTGCATCAACCAGAGCTGGAGTGTGAGCTCACTGTGCTGCATGTTTGAAATCCACTGGTTTTTAAATAAATAGTTTGGAGCTGTAAGAGCCATGCTTTGCTGCTGCATGCTCAGCTAAATTGCACACCACCAGTCACAGGTCAGTGCACTCCATGCTGGTACGTTTGAATTGTCAGGTGTCACCTCTGAAACTCAGCTTCCTCCCTGAGGAAGCCATGAAAGCAAAGCACATGCAATCCCCTCTGTGGGGATCATGTAGTTTGCCCGTCACCCACAGCTCAGTTCCTCAGGCAACCTTCAGCAGAGTCAGAGAAGAAAGAGGACTCTTCCTTTACCTCTAGCTGAACTGAGCTAGGAGGTCTGGAGCAGAGTATTGAGTCTCCTTTTATTTATCAGTCTCCTTTCTCCAAGGAAAGTTGGAAGTTATGTTCCAGGGCTCTGTCTCTTTTCCTACAGCTGGCTTTACTTACCACATTGTGAACACATCTGCTTTCACAGTGTAAGACAGTAAGTGGCCTTTCACCCTGGTTTCACAGGCTTGCTGTTCCCAAAGACCCAGCTGAGATGTTTGTGTGGTGACTTCCTTCCTACCCGTGGCTCCGGGCAGCAGCTCCGGGGCTGTGCCAACCAGCTGGAAGGGACAGCCCGGTGGTGTCCCTGAGGGGATGCCTCAGGGCAGGGGAGGTGGCGAAGCGGGAAGAGGCTGGTGGCCTCTGGGCCTGCTTGCTTTTACCTTTTTGTAACTCTGACAGTGGCAGCATGTAGTCTCCTTGAAAATGTCTGAAGTTATGTGCATTACTGGAACCTGCCCTGTGTCCTTCTTTAAAAAGAGAGGCTGGTCTTGGAAATCAGAAGAGCTCATTTTTTTCTCTATTAGCTTCACAAGGAGATCCTTATAACTATAACCACTGACCCAATGAGCCAAGTACCTCCATCAAATGTTTCCCTTAATGATGTCTTTTATTACAGTTCAGCGACCCAATAGACTGAGTATCCGCATGGTGGGCTAAGTGCCTCCCAGAGCTCAGCAGTAAAACTTCCTGTGCATCATGTGCTGCGAAAATGTTCTCCCCTGACTCAAGTAGGCTTTTTTTTTTTTTTTTTTTTTTTTTTTTTTTAGCATAGCATAGAAGAAATTAAGCAGTAGCAAAACAAATTAGCTCTGTTGCTATTATTCTCCTATCTTTAATAATCAAAGATCATTGTGCTCGAGAGATGTTTTACAGTGTGAATGAAATAAGAATTTCGTGTCTTTCAGTCAGAACTTTGATTCACTGGTGAGAACACCTTTCTCTGGGACCCCTGTTGTTCCCTCTGCATATCCTGTGGTTTGCCTTGTTTTACTGAGCATTTTCCTTGCTGGGCTCTTGTCCCTCTGCTCTCTCCCCGTGGTCTGTGTGTCACACATACCTCTCAAACAGTCTTAGTTTAGAAACTACCATGCTCGGAAAAATCTGACTTACAGGCTTTTTTTTTTTTTTTTTTTTTTTTTACAGCAATAACGACATCTAAATAAACGAAGTGAAAAGTAAACCTTTTTTTTCTCTTTACTTTTCACATTATATTACTCAGCTGTTATCCATTTATAATGGTTAATGAAGTTTGTAACAAAAGTAGAGCAGACACACTACAACGAGTAACTGAGTATTTCAGAGTCAGTATCTCCCTGAACACATCTCTGTGCTCACAAGTTCAACAGGCAAATGCAGAATGAGACCTCTTTCTAAAAGTAGCTGTGGAGTTTTAGGTTTGGAGAAGAATGAATGTTTTCTTAAACGCAGTTCTACCTGGGCTTTTTTCTTTCCATTTTTAATGACTCCATGCAGTCTTTCTCACTCCTAGCTCTTGCAGAAAAATACACTTGGACTGATGATTTCATGGAGTTTGCATTCTGTGGTGTGTTAGAGTGACTGGAAACCAGATTAACTATGTTATGTGAATAGCTATGGAAATAAGCTCATAGAATAAAGTGACCAATAAATAGAATAAACCAACCTTAGCCATTTTTGGCTTCTCTTACTGTGCTAATTGGCAAAAATTACTTTGATTGCATTTGTATTGTGGCTTTGCATAGCTTCTCATTAAGCCTCATCTTCTAATTTTTCCATTCTCACTTGCCTGTGCAGTGGGTGTGTAACCACCTCGTAGTTAGGTGGGGAAGGCTTCCAGCAGCAATGTCTCGGTTGTATCCATTGCACACGTGCCACGTAAATTCTGCTCACGAACCAGCCAGACCGGGACACAGAAGTTGTTTGGTGGTTTCTGAGTTACTCAGTGCCTACGGGAATGAGGTGTGACCAAGATCTAAAACTGCAGACTTTATTTCTGGGGAAGTTCAGATCCTTACGGTCAGTTTTTCAATACAAGCTCAGATTCTTGGAAAAGGCTCCACTTAGCTTTGTGTTAATAAAAGATACGTATTTGGAAATAGGAATTCGCAGAATATATACAAAAAAAAAAATCTTTGAAGACTGTTCTGGCTGCAATTGGTGCATTTTGTCTTGGGTGGAGAATTTGAAAGGTTTATTTCGAGAATATACGCTCTGAAGGGCAGGAACTGTTACTCATCTGTGTTTGGAAAGCAGCACCAACACAATCTGGATAACAATAATACTACAGAAGGCTGAAAGAACAATTAAAGAGTGGAAATAATGACCTAAAGGAGGAACACTTAACTTAGCATGCCGACAAATGCACATCGTGCACATCGTGCATTTGGGGAAGCCAGAGTGGAGAGAGACTGAAAGAGTTGTTGGAGAGGCTCATACTGTCAGAAGGAACGTGTTGCAGCCCCTGCTTATGTTTGATTGAAATGTAGTGCTCCTGAGGTGGCCAGTGACCTCCAGTAACATTTCACATCCTGACAGTATTTATCAACTAGTTCTTGTGTTTGTTACCAGTTTAAAATGTTGTTGTGACAAATAATCACATTTTTGGAACTGCGTAGGATGTGGGTCAGCCTAGGCTGTGTGTTACAGATGGGAAAATCAAGGCAGCGCATCCTGGGAATTTGCCAGGATTACAGGAGGAGTCCGTGACCGAAGACTGTTAGGGAGCCCAGGGCTGGCTGCTCTGAATCTCTGGGTGGCATCATTCTCACCAGCTCTGCTACAAACCCAAGCCTTGCATACCTCAGGACCAGCAGACCTATAGAAATAGTACATTTTTTAATATATGTTTTTTATTTCTTGAAAAAGATAAAGAGTCACGTTGATAGATGTTGCTCTTTCATCTCTGTTCTGTAATATGTATGTACATACATTTATTTTCTAAAATAAACTTTTTTAAACTTTTTAAACTACAAATTATTGTTTTCTTCTTGGCTACCTTAGTTTGTATTGTATTACTTATGGCTTTCATGACAAGACATTAGAACAAAGCAGAGCAACTACAAAGTAACTACCAGGAAGAAAGCAGAGTTTTTCTAGTGTCCTTGGCCTCAATTTTATCACCCTAAAGTGATCACTTCCCTTCTGGAACTTTTTACATGTTTTGTGTATATTATTTCTTTGTGTTGTTGTTCACATGAAATCAACTTCCAAACAGTGCCAAAATGTAAATATGACAAGTTAGGTGAGAGGTAAGTCAGGGTGAAGCTATGACATCACTAGGGTGATCCTTTAACAAATCAATCACAATCTAAATATTAGAAAAATATGTTGGTAAAATACTCCCATTTTCTTCACAAATCCCAAGCTCAATAAATGAACAACGATTCTGTGTTATTAATTACTTCCAAGTATATACAAATGGGGGAATATAGTTCTAGAGCAGCTGATGGTCTCACAAAATCTTCCTTCTGCTTCTGTTCCCAGGCTGGCACCCATGACACCAGCGTGCTGCATCACCACTTGGGCAGCGGTCAGGCTGTGCTGCCTTCGCCCACAGCATCTCGGCCAGCACCTCTGTTGCCTGCTTGTGGTTGTTGCTCCTTCTTGAACAAAACATTGCCAAGATGCTGTTGATGCTGCTCAGCCAGATTTCCTCAGGGCTCTGGCACACCAGGTGAGGAACCAGCCAGCTTTTCTGACGAGAAAAGGTCTGTCACCCTGGAAAGTACAGCGCTTTTTTGTTTAGTTTTATTTTTTTCCCTGCAGGATGCTCAAGGGGTAAGGTTATGCCAAAGTTGGATATATAAACAAAGAAAAAAAGGAAAAACGTTGTTCCCTTTACTCTTCTTGGCAAAGGCGGTTTCTTGGTTATGTTGAATATTGCTACATGTGTTGTTGGAGGAAAAAAAAAAGAAAAAAGACTGTCTTAAAATAATTTAATTCTAGCCCCGATAGTGCTCCTCTGTTTTGATTCCACTGCTAATATTTTAGTGCCGTTCTTGAACTAAAATTCTTGTATGTTTCCTATTTTCTTTCTGAAAACAATGTTTGGTAAGAACTGTTGATTTTTTAGGTCTGTAAAGCTGGTCATTGTAAGCCAAGACATAGCAGGCTGACTGGTGACCTTGTCTTGCTTTTGGCTGGGCTTTCTTTAGCCTGGTGTGACCAGGTTCAGCAGTTGTTTTCCTGTTTTGACATTTTTGGTCACTGTGCTGCTTCTAAATATGCAGACACTTACTGCTGAGTCCTTGACACTCCCCTTTTTACTCCTCCCTCCCACCCCCTGAAAAAATATAGATGACTTCTGATAGATGACTTCTGAAAATACGAATGCATTGGGTAAAGTTGGCTTGTGAGTTCTGTTTGTGGTACAAAGAGAAGGAAAATTAAATGAGTGAATCTGAGCAGTACAGAAAAAGTGGAATGGTAGTAAGAGCTTATGTGAAGAATAAGGGCATCATCACTGGGAGGGTAAGTTGGGTTTTGAGTAAGGTAAATGAGCAGAGGAGGGAGACTAGCACAGCGAAACAAAAATCCTGAAACGTGTCCATCTCTACCTTGTCGGGGTCAGTGCCTGTCTCAGCTTCAGTGGCTGAAGTTCTGTTTCCAAAGACATGCAAGGCCTGGTGGAGGTTTGCAGCTGCAAATCCAAGTGCTGTGGAACTCACGGGCAGGTCTTCTATAGGAGTATGACTTTGCTGTGGAATATTTTAACTGAATTTGTGAAGTAAAAAAAACATTTTTTAAATAAAAATGTACTCCAATAATGAGCTCCAGTTTTCACAGCAGGAGTTGAATGAATTAATTATACATTTAATTAATTATTCCATGCCTTTTTAAATCTGAAATTTATATAAATTGTAAAATAAAACCACATTTATTAAATGAAAATTAGAAACAATATCACTTACCGTGGCAGGTCTGTAAAATACATATAAAATACATAAATGATAATTTATTCAGACTCTGTTAATACTTCAAAGCAATTATAAAAATCCAGAATATTTTATTTATTTTTTTCCCTTTAGATTAAAAGTGAATCTAGATTAAATATTTATGAAACATAAATATCATGTCTGTTCCACATTTGTGCTTCCTTTTTACTACATTTTCTTTTGGAGGTATGCTTCCTCCCAAGTCTCTTTTATACTTAAGGACTGATCATAATAGGCATCCACAGTACTCGGTATTTCTTAACACAATCCTCTAGACCTTGTAACATAAAGCTGGAACGTGCCTCTGTGCTGTAGGAAGCAGTGCGCTTTGGAGAACGTCCCTTCTTTGATCCATGTAGGTCTAGATCAGATTGGGAAGAGCATCACAGCTGTGATGATGCAGGGCAGGATATGAATCCATGCCATCACACTGCTCGGAAAGGCCGACCTCTCTCTTGTATGATTCTGTGCCACTGTGCTTCTGTGTACACAAGTGGAAAGACAGCACTGCGAAGCTGGACTCGACCTGCATGGATGGCTGAAGCCTGCTGTCCCCCTGGGGAGCAGTGCCTCACAAAAAGTCCTGTGTAGGAATCAGAGAACTGGATTTTTGAGTGTGCTTGAGGAATTCCCGTAGGTGGCACATGTGCATGTCTGTAGGCGTGCCAGCAGCTACTGAATGGCCTTCAGCAGTTTCTGTTGTACATACAGTGACTTGTTCAGGGTTCTTACTGCAAACACACTTTATTCCCTCTGCTGCAGAGTCCCTGTTTTACTATATAATTGCAAGTGACAGGCTGCAGTTGTAGTCTCCAGCAAACATTCAGCAGCAGCAGTGACTGACACAAACGCTGCGCAAGGGGGCTCCTGCTCGGTGAAGGTTTTGGTTGAGGGCACTTGGTGCTACAACGGGGCACGCTCCCAGCTTCATGTAGCTGCAGCTGCACGTGGTAAACAGCTGGTGGTAGGGGAAGTGTCCCTGCCTCCTGCACCTCAAACTGAGAAATATTTCCCCATTTTACAGTGAGTTTACTGATCCTGAAGCACAGCAAAAGCAAGATGTGAGAGGAAGAAATTGTGACTCTGCTCTTTGTTTCAGCCTGTGTTTTCAAACCTGGTCTGTACTGATGTAGGGCTCCAGCGACCTGAGCAGGGTGCTACAGCTTGAGCCACCGTTAACTAACGCAGGCACCATCAGGAGTCTGTATTCCACCAACATTTTGCTTTACTTTGAATCTGAATTATCCTCCTGGGTGTGCACTGAACATAGATAGCAGGAGCTGCCATAAGCCTGGTAGTTAATCTAGGACTAAAGGAAGTTACAGTGGTTTCAGGAAATAGGGGTGACGACCTTCTTGGAGCAATGGCAAAAACTCACCTACTGGTGCAAGTCCAAGCTTGCATGCCAGACTCCAATAATTGGAGAGGGTTTTGCCCTGCAGAGGAGAAAAAGTAAGAGGTTTGGAAAATATTTAATGGAGGGAAGCCTTGTCTTGTCCCATTGATGTGGGCTGGACCAGGCTATAACTAATACATGAAGTAGCTTCCAGCAATGCCCTCTTCAGCTTAGGTCTGCTGACATCGGGGTAGGAATGTCTGTCTGCTCCAGCTGAGGGTCAGGCCCTCTCCTGCCTTTATCATTTAGAAAGTTTTTTCATATTGTTGGCAAACTGCCCTTAGAAGATGAATCTTTCCTCAAAAGGCTTATATGCAACTGAGACTGCTGGACCTGCACAGAAATATTTGGGCTCATGCCAGCATCACAGGGTTATGTAGCTGTGAGATCTGCTGCCCCTAAAAATGTATCTCTACCTTTCTTGGCTTGCTGTTAGTTTAATGCTCTGTCTGCCACTTCTAGCTCCAGGGTACAGCAGATCCACCTCCACACAGCTTCCCTGGAAAGTAACAGCAACTGTACCAGAGGAGGCAGCAATGTCATTAGAAACTTCATTATGTATCTAGACTACAGGTTTCGTATTAGGGGTTAATAAGAAGTGTTATTCAGTATTCCAGGAAATTGTCAGGATCGCTAAGTATTGTACTGATGACCTGTGTTACATTGAACTCACTCTTTCCATGTTTCCAATAAAAACATAGAGGAGATTGTTCCAGAACCAGTGTCAAATGCAGTTAAAAATAAATCCCCTCATAATTTAAGTCTGTAATGTATATAGTAAATATATCACCCCAAATTACATGTATTGTAGTTATCCTTAGAGAAAATTTTAACCCTGAAATTTCCCCTGGATATTATATGATATCATGATTTTCAGGTAAGATTCCTAAAAGTTAAAATTATCTGTTTTATGCTGTTTTTATTGCGATACCAACACAGCTCTGTTTCATTCAAGCACAGTATTTGTAAATAACTAATTATAGACTTGTTTCTTCCCCTTGAACCGGTAACATTTGGCACCATGCAGAGCAGCCCCTTTTCAGCTACCAGACAGTTTAGGGGAAGTGGTGGACTTGATCTCAGAACAGTAGGGTGCTGCTGACAAGCTCTTGGACCACTTCACCTCCTGCTCTCGAAATGGCAATCAGAGGAGCCAGAGGGCAACTTCAGGAGAATATTTTTCTCTAGTAGCTGTAACATCTGCCTCCTTGGCAGCCTCCTCTGGCAGTTGTGTTGGAAGCTCTGGAGTAGCCCCTGGCCCTGTGGTGTATTTACATTGCTAAGAGGTTATCCTGAGCTCTGCAGGATCCTGTTACCTGATTTTCTTTTGTTCTGTCATTTTCCCCCTCCAATTCTTTGGCCGCTTAACCCTTTACGAACAATGTTTAAAGTGAAAGTTAAGTGTGCAGAATGAGATGAAATGCATTATTATTATTTTTTTCAACTGATAAATTCCTTTTTGACTAGACACTCAGCTTTTCTGATCTGTTTAGCAGGGTTTATTTTACTTCAGACTATGCAATTTCACCATCACTGAGCTTTTGAAGGTGCAGCTCTCCACATTTGTATCATCCTCTCTGCATCAGATTTCTTAGGAGCTCTCACGTCTCTTATATTTCTTGTATTTTACTCTGTTCTTCTGAGAAACGGATTTTTGACCAGTGCTTTGTTTCAGTGGAATGTTGTTAGCATAAAGACAACCTAAAAGTAGTCAGCATGGGCATATCAATATTTATTGGAATACTGGAGAAAAAAAATCCATTGGTGATGAGAAACTCCTGGCAAGAACTGACGTGACAATATGTATTTCACCGATACAGTAAGAGAACTTCAACTTCAACAAGTAAATCACTGCACATTCTAAAAGTTGCATGGATTTAAATCCAAGGCAGCTGCAGAACATCTGTAATACAAACAGTCAGACTTTACAGATTGTCTGTTTACAAACACAGAACAACTATAATAAACCAGCCAAAGCCAAAACCTTTGAATTTTAGTCTGCTTTTACTGATATGTCCTGTAATCGATAAGGCAGTCAGAAGTAAATGTCTGGTTACAAAGTAGTTAACAATTAACATGAGGGTGTTTTTCTTTTTTTTTTTCTTTTTTTTTTTTTTGTTCGCAAACTTTGGGCAATCTAGTGGGATTCTTGGAACCATAGATATGGGCAAACACATGTTAATTCATTAGCAATTGTTTCTATTAAACTGTATGAAAAATTCTACTTTTCTCTTACATCCCTATTTTAATTATTTCATCCTGTATGTAGATAATGGTGCTGTGAATATGGTTAGCAACATTTTTTGAGCTTTTTTCTTTAATATGCAGTGAGATTCACTGTAGCATTTCCATAAGAAAAAAAAAAATAAAAATACAGAATGAGAACACTTGAAATATGTTTTGTTTTTCTTTTAAAAAGGGAAGGAATGACTGCACTCATCATTATACCCACTATACATGTGGGTATAAGTATGTCCCAGCCACTGTCAATTGCCACCTGCATCTTACTTTCGGTTAATTTAGTTTGTCTGAGGGAGAATGCTGTTATTTAAATAGTGCTGCCATGCCTGCTGTGTAGGATGACTATGGGAGGTGTATTTGGTTTGCTTTTGGTCAGTATGACAGTGCATGTGTTCTGTGGTACAGGGCAGGCATCTAGGAGTTGCAGACATTAGGCTTTGCTGTGTTTGTACCCTATGCGTGGACAGAATATTATAGCTGATTAATACAGGCGATTAAAATAACATGTTTTGTACTAATGCAGATGTAATAACTAAAGTCTTTGGTATACAATGTATGAATGTTTGGAAAAAATTAAGAGAATGCACCTTTTCAAGTTCACATGAAACAGAAAAAGCTACAACTCACATAATTTACAATAGATTTAAATAAACTACAGTTAGGATTATGAAGATTTACAGACATTTAATCAAGTAAATGATTTTAATTTGTGAAGACCCTTGTGTGTCCCTGAACTATGTTCCACTAACTTGAAGACATGCTACAGTAAACACATATATTTGGCTTCTTCATTCTGGCTATATCTTATATAAAGATGAAACCAAAGAACAATAAATTAGCATCATAATTGTCTACAGTGGAAACTATCATATACAATATAAATAAACTATTCAAAAGCCAGCAATCTTCATGAAAAAAAAAATCAAAGGATTAGGATTTTATACAGTTTCTACAAGTGATTGTACAGCCGATAATCTCAAAAATTAAAGTCAAACTGAAATCCCCCCCCTATTGATTTTAGTGTCTCACGACATACAGTAATTAAGTACTGGTAAAATAATTACCAATTTGAAAGCAATATTAAGGAAATCACTGCTTTGCAATTTTGTCACAGTTTTTTCCCACAGGACCTAAAGAATGTAAACACTATGTTTTTGTTAATGTTAGAGATTAATACTTTATTTTAAATGTATGTTGATCCACACCTGCACAGTTACCTTTAAGGATAATGAAATAAGGCAAGACTTATAACTGTGGCACTACATGTTAATACTGATATCTTCATTTGGACAGAGAGAGAATTGTTTGTTCTTCTCTAATATTTGTTCTGCAGCAGACTTTGGCCTACATAGACATAGCAGTATCACTCTTCTTTCTTTGCGTAAAAGATGTGTATTACCTAACTTCAAAAAAAAAAAGTTTCATTAGGTACTGGATGTTTGAGTTGATATCTTAATTACTGGCAATTTTTAAAGACCATTTTTAACGAGCTCTGTGGTATCATCAGCTCAGACAATTTACTTGTCTATTCTTGCATTGCTAAATGCATTTTACTTCTTGTCTTTTTTTTTTTTTAACATCAATATTCAGTGTCTTAGAAAGGACTTTTTGTCAAAAAAGCTGTAATTGGTGGTGCTTAAAATATCTTTGTTTCCTTTATTTGAAAATGGCCATGAATATATAGCAGATTCATATTTTAGCCACTGCACTAGTAAAGTGTATAGCTGATTTGGCTAGTATTTTTGGCATGTTTATCTTTGATATTTAGTTGCTAGCCAATGACAGTAGTAGAAGAGGGATACTGCCTGATTTAACAACATGAACACGTGACAAAACAAACTTCAGAACATAGTAAGAATGCCAAGCTCACGTGATAACACTCTTCATATTAGCTATTTGCACGCCTGAGAGACAGTCAAAACTGGCCTCTTAGCATGTGGTGGCCATACTACATTGCATGTGGCCTGTGCCAGCTCTCTCTTACAGGTTGTTGAATGGTTGCCACATCGTTTATCACAGAAGAAGTAAGTGTTGGGTCCTTGGAAGGATGGTAGAAGATGCTATGGATGCAGCTTTGCATCTATTATAACTGTTTTAGAAGTCCTGCTATACAATGAAGGAATTTAGTGCACTCAAATTCCCCACTACCTTAGCTTGATAATACAGATCAGTTTTTTTTTTTTTTCCTAAATTTCTTCATATTGGCAATCAGCAGAGTTAAATATACAAGAATCATTCTGTCCTTTTTCATGTTGACATTGGTGACAGTATCCACTTGTTAAGTTCGCTTCACTCCAGTCTAAAGTCCCGTAGAGATTCCTTTGGGGATGTGTAGCATATGATTCACAGTTTGCAATACAAATACCCTGATACATCACTTATTTACTATTAGTATTTGATTATTATACCATTTTTCAAAGTCTTAAAACCACGTTTTAATTAGTGTTGCTCGGAGCAGTTCAGAGTATATCTTTTTCCTTGAAAGCAGAAGCTCTAATGGGTATAATTTATGCTCTTTTTGCATGCAGCATCTCAATGAGAAGGTTATTACAAGGAACATCCCCGTTCAGGTGTTTGTAGTAGAGGTATTCTTCAGCCTGCATACTGATGGCCCGGATTTCTGGTAGTCGCAGGAGAAGCTGCCCAAATTTGTCAGTTTGCTGTGGGTAATTACACATTGTGTAGTCCAGCAGAGCAGCATTCACTTGTTCCTGAACACCTTCCACAAGCTGGAAGTTCTCTAGGTTTTTGACATCTGAATGATAATTAGAAAAAACAAAAACAAAAAACAATTGAGTTGCATTTTAATTCTTGTTTACTAAGGCAGTGTTTCACTAAATGGATGTATTTTTTTTTTTTCCTCCTGACAAAAGCATACTTTAGAAGCTGCTGAATATTCAGTGAACCCTTTTGCCAACTTTCCTGGGAAAATGATCACAAAAGAGCTTTAGCGGAATGTCTTGTTGAAATTCTGCATATACCTCAAATCAATTAGACACCAATGGAGTCTGAGCAAGGTCAGCTCTTTTCATATCTTACAAAAAGAAAGGTTGAGGATTCCTAAAGTAGAAGACCATAATATATTGCTAGCAAATGAGTCCCAAGAGGAAGCCCTATCTTTAACCTAGTATGTTACACAATTCATATAATTCTGTATTAATTTTTCTGACCCAAGGTGAAATCTGTGTCCAGGGTATGATGTAGTTAATTCTAATAAAAAGTGACAGGGTTCTTGTTTCTGTTTGACATTTTCTAAATGATTCTGAAAGCCTTTGACTTGTCTAGCCTATGTTAATGAACCATCTGGTACACTCCAGTGACTGCCAAAATAATCTTCCCTACTAGAAACTCTCTAAAATATATATTTCACTGACTAATGATCTTTATGAAATGAAATCATTGTCCTTTGGGTGGAATACCAGATAAGAATGGTGCCCTTTAACCTGACTATGCTTTCTGAAATCCAACATGCTAATTTTCTTTGATATTGGACAACAGGGGCACTTAGATCAGTAGGCAGGCAGGGTTTGCTCATTCTGCCTCTGTTTGATTACCTTCTTCCTATACAGGAAGTTCAAGTGCTGGGAATGGCACTCAGAGATAAATGCCAATATATTAACTCCTTACTACTTGATTCCCTTCATAAAACTAATTCTGATGGCATCTTTTGACATGTCTGAAGAATACAGGAGTTATTCCAAAGCTTGCAAATTAGACTGTTGCTATAATGAAGAAAGGGTGAAGTGATCAAAGTGCTCTTGCTGGGAGAATTTGTTCTTGCTGATGTTTGATCATCTATACCATCAGTAGAGTACTCTAATACAGTTTCTCGTAAGGCTAAAGAGCAGCAATACTGAGCACAAGTACTCAGCTAATTCACTTTGAATAAAGACAAACCTGCTGCTTTATGGGTGTTTGAGCAAGGGAGATGGGGAATTGGGCAGAATTTGGTTCGTTGTAAATCCCAGCCTTTAACTGGAGGGGAAATGAGTGTTTTCCTTTGTAAAACAGGAACATGCACTGGTCCCCAATCCAACAGCGGCCTGGGAGGCTATGTAAATTGGGTCTAACTGCACCTTTTCCTAGAAGTGCTTTAAATAGACCAGTGTTGGTTCCTGCAAGTACTGTGTGCTGGAATATGAGGGACATAGTTGAAGGAGGCAAACATTTTCCTCAGGACACGAGAACAGGAGGGATGCCAAGGATCCCAGTGGCAGGGCAGGGTAGCATGCACAGCCTCCAGGCTTTGAGCAGGAGCCTCTGCAGTGTGCTGTGCTGGCCGCGGGCTGCCCTTCAGGGTTGCTCTCGTATGGGCTGGGGTGAGCGTTTCCTGCCGTGATCATTAATGTCTGCCTCTTTCCTGTCCCACTTTCATTGTGGAAATGAAGCAAGTGCCTCTCCGGATTTGTGCTGCTTGCTTGGGAACCAGGACATGACCTCTGCCTGAATTTTGCTAGCTGGCCTTAAGGAACTTACTAGCAGTACTTAAATGATGATGACTGTCCAACAAGAATCATCTGAAATTTTCAGTATCCAGAGTGAGGAGAACTGGAAATTTCAAAGCTGCCGTGCCAGGTTCCTGAGCTACTCATTTATCCAAAGGGCTCTCATCTCACGTATGGTAACAATAAATGCTCTAGTAAAGTGAATACAGGCAGGTTGAATACAAAGAGAGAAGTCTAAGGGTCTGTGCAGACCAGAGAGCACCATGCAAAGCTCCATAGACATGTCTCAAGGTCTTGGGATATTTTTTAACTTTTTAAAGGAGAGGTTTGCCAAGCACACAATTGCAATATAAATTATATAGTTATTTTTGAGAGAGAATCAAAAATGATGGCCGAACTCTAATACAGATGAATTGCAACAAAGGAAAAATCTAAGAGCACTGTGAATATTACGTTACTCGTTACTTCTGGTAGCTCTGAGCTCGGCAGGTACAGTAAGGAATGCTGCACAGTTTTCTCTTCTGGCACTTTGTCCCTATCAGCTAGTGTTGGATAACGTTAGTTATGTGTTTTTTTTTTTTTTTTTTTTTTTTTTTTTCCCTCTAGATGTTTTGTTGTGCTTTGGGTTTGTTTTTTCCCTGACATTTATTAAATGAATTTGGCTATGGGTGCGTGGTTTAGTTTTCCAAGTGTTTCCTTTTCCGTAAGGATCCTTTGAATGCTAACGCGGTAGGCTGGTGAAACACGAGGTAATGCTGGGGTAACTCTGCTGAAGTCAGTGGCGTACAACGAGCGTGAAATCTGCTACTGATGTACAACACAACAGTCTCCTGTGCTTTCATACAAATTTTCATTCCTGTCTGCTTTTTGGAATTGCCATGTCTCTTATCCATCTGTACGTCGGTTAGTAACAATTTGAAGTACACGTTTAAGCTTAATGTAAGAAATAATTTTCCAGGGTTTAGACACTTGTAAGTTAAATGAGTAGGAATAGGTCCCCCCCCTCCCACCCACACACCCTTTAAATCCTAGCAGCTAGAAAAAGTGTTTTGTGTTGCTTACAGTAAGTATAGGTCTCTTATCTCTTCTACTTTATTCACTCAGGGACTAATTACCAACTTTTTACATGAAACAGCCTTACTGCGAGCTCACAGTGGGGCGCACATCTTTTTCTATCCTTATTGGAAAGTAAACCCTTAGGTCTTCTGGAATATATTATATGTTTTACAAGAAATAGCAATTGCTTTTCTGTCAAACAAAGATTTTTTTGTCCTCTATAGCTTACTTTTGACGATTAAGACAAAAACAGTATTATAGTGTGTCAGGATCTGCTCTGCACTCACAGTAAAGATCTGCAAGTATTCCCACAAATCCCAAAATTTTGATTGTTTTATACATCTGCTATAAAGCTGTGCTTTAAGCTGAAACTGCATATAACATTCAGCCTGAGGAGAACACTTTTGCATATTTTTTTCCCAAAAATGGGTCTGGTCTTTAGAGGGGGAAAATATTTAGGTTTCAGAGAGATTTTCTCCCTCTCATATTCCAAACATGAAATACTGAAAATTTGGTGGTGCATTAATCTGTAGAGAGATTCCCTTGGTCTGGGAATTTCGAAAAGCAAAATGAAAGAGAATGAGAGATTTAAATCTGAAAAATAGTAACTGCTTAGAAAAATAGTAACTGCAGCGTAAATATTTCCCAAAGAAAGCTGGTTATATTTTACTGCACGCATCTTTTATCAGACACCCTTTCCATGTAAAGCGATGAACAGGTGCACACAGTTCTGCTTCCTCTGTGGATTTTGCACCTTTGCAAGTCCTGGTACTGCAAGGATGAAATTAGGTTATATTTTGGCTTCTCTGTGTGTAGAAGTTCCTCACTTCCGTAAGGCAGGAAAAATGGGTGTTCCAGGCAATAAGACTCGATATGAGCCCAAGGTCAAGTTTTATCTCCCTGAATGGGTGTGCAAGGCCCGTCTGCAAGGAATATGTGGGATTTTATTAATAGCCAACATCCCCCAATGCCTGGCAGCTCTTAGGAATGGCAGTCAAAGGGGCACGGGTAAAATAGGATGGCTTCTAAACTCAAGTGGTGGGGCGAGTGGTTTCAGGTTCATTCAGATTTTGTAGGTAGATTTTGCCATGCGATAAAGGAATCTTGGAAGGCAAGAATAGTTCTGGTTGCTAAACTGCCAGTCTCTGAAAATTGCCAACAGTTCTCTTCCATGGGAACTAATGGGAACAAAAGCAGCCCGGTGTAGCACATCTGCCAGGGCTGTACGCCCTGCTGTATCTAAGCTTCCTTCACAGGCAGAATGCTACGGAGATGGGAGATTTATGGGAAAGATGAGGTCGTTAGTGCAAAATTCCCCTCAATGTTCTTAGAGTGTGGTTGTACTGAATATTATGTACTTAAAAGGCACAGGAAACAAATTTTGATAGATGCACTTGTTAATCACGTGTAAGGCGCTATCGTCAGCACGTCCCAAAACTTGAGAAACCTTTACATTATAACAGCAGCAGTCACTTTTGTTTTAGTAAGTTGCACAAGTCCATAATGAATATATACATGTAGAAAACTTTTCTCGTCTTCTGAAGGATTCTTTCTCTGACACTGGTTAAGCTATAACAGTGTAACGACTGATCTCTGACTTTATTAGGGTCATAAAGTAATTTTCACCTTCAGTTGAACGTAACGTCAGATAATGGGCGCGTTGTTTTGAAAATATTGATTAAATTATTCTCTAGCAATGTATTTCATTCATGCACAAGTGTTGGGCAAAATGGTATGCATTTCCACAGCAAGAATAAGATGCTCCCGAGAGAAGCAGCTGTAATTCTCAGTCCGAATCCCATCCCATCCCCTCAGCATTCGGTCTTGGAGGACCTTTGTTTAAGAGCAACTCAGAACTCAACTACAACATATTTTTGTGGTGTTTTATAGCGGCAGGCTTCTTTCTAGTGTCTTTAAAATATTGAAGCATATTTTTCTATGCCAAAAAGATTGTAAAATGACAGATTCTTACTGAGAATATCAGTTCCTGACTTCTATTAAGAACTGTGTTATTTACTTATGTTAACAGTTTTATAATTGCTTTTGCCACTGTTAGCCCTACAATGGAAAGGGAGCTAGGGGTTACAAAGCTGAATTCCTCTTCTTGTGCAACTGAGAAATTATTTTACTAAACTTCAGTTTTTTTTTCTGTTCTTGCAGTCCCAGTGAAGATAAAGAGCGAAGCCTAATTTGACCTCTCAAATCTTTGTTACTGGTGTAATTACTGAGTCATCACTTGGGAAAATAAAACAGCTCAACTTTCAACAGCTCAGCCTGAGAGTTTACTGACTTGAAAGTTAAACAAACAAACAAAATCTCCACCCGCTTCTTATCCTGGCACTACAGGAGCCAACATCCTTATACCTTTCAAATGAGGCAGTGACAGGGTGGTCACTGAAATACAATAAAGCAGGATCCTGCCAGGCCTCTTTTGGAAGGAAAGCTGCTCACAAGTCCTGAGCCAAAGTCCACAGCCCTGGCTGCACCTGTAAATGCAAAGTCCGGTGCTTCTCACTGAGACTTGTGAGGGAAAAGCAGGGCTGGGTACAGGAACAGCTCGGGCTGTGGAGAGCCAGTTGGGAGAGCTGGTTAACGAGACCTGTATATTGCCAGCGGGTGGTGAGGGAACCTGCCTGGGCTGACGTGGGTTTCAGGTTCCTGCTTCCAAGATTCTTTGTGCATTTGATCTGGTGACCACGTAAGGTAACCAGATCAGTCCCAGAAAAAAGGACTCGACCCAAACCTCTCTTTTCCAGGGACAAGTTCTGAAACAACTGTCCTGTGCAGCCATGATTGTATTTGTATGCAGGTACCTGTCAATAAGCTGTGGCAGAAGTGATTTATGGAAGATCTCACAGATAAACTGATAAAGAACGTGAGTTAAAACTCATTTTTCCTAACTCCTCACCAAGTCCCAGGTCCGTAGCATATGCCTGTCTTCTAAATTGTTTGTCTTCTAAATATTCTGTTGGAATAAGCACAGATAAGAAAACTAGTATGGTAATTATCGCGGTATCAGCTGGCCTCAATATATACATGTTTAAATGCAGGCAGATCCACAGCCCTAGCATTAGTTTTTATCACACTGTTACCAGAAAAGAAGTATCGCATTTGATAAAAATAGAAAATTAAACTTATGATAAAAGAGTTAACAAAATAAGAATAAACAGGAAATTTAACGAACCACATGGTTTGCCTAGTTAATTTCTGAAACATCATTTTAATTTTCAATAACACATGAACAATACAGGATTGTTGGTGTTTTAAAGGAATTGGCTGCCAGTGTCTACAATTTGTAGGGTGTGAATAGTTTAAAATACCATAAATATTTATGAAGTTCCTGGGAATGGTGATACGGACATCATGCAAAATCCTTGAAGTTATGAACTGAGGCAGAAAGGGTGTTTGCAGCTTGCAATAATAGGCAGTGCTGTATAATGGTGAGGAGCAGCAAACAGTCTATTATTTGGATGAGAAGCAGCTAAATGTTCAGAAAAAAGGGAATGAAAAATTTAGAAATTCACTTCCTTCTAGAAAATATTTGCTTTGCTTTTGCTTAGACCTTTGCAACTTTTCTGAATTATTGGATTTATATTTATCTTTGCTCTCATGGGGGGTTTGGATGCTAGCTATCCTTTCCCTCTCCTTCTACTCAAGTACTGTTTAAAAGAGGAATAATGGACCAGGTTTATCTCAGAGGTATTTCTACTGCTGTCACTGGAACTGCACCAAGGAGTGACATAGTCCTAAACCAAGAAATATAAATATTTTCTGGAAAAATATCCTATATAAATTTCTACTGAGGTTAAAACACAGAAGTGCAGCTGCCACTGAAACCCTTTTGAGTAGCAGGCTGTATCCTTTTATAAAGCCCATCTGTCTCTGTAGAGTATAAAAAATGCATGATCATAAAAAGCAGTGCTCCTTAGGGGAAAAATCTCTCTGTACTAATCTTGTAGTCACTTTACAAAACAGTTTTTAATCCCAAATTTGCATTTGATTTTCAGTCAGGAACTTTTGTGGTTTTTGCAAAGTTTTCTTATTCCATTAGAATAAGATATGAGGTACAGTTTGTTCAGGTGGCAAGTCCAGACTATGAATAAACCAACGTTATCATATGAAAGAGAATTAAACAGGCAGATCCAAGTGGGGATATATTAAGCCAAATTTAAGCTCCAGTAGTTGAATTTAGCCTGTACTAGATGTCTGGTTTGCCTCAGGATATATTCAGCTTTCCAGCTAATCGACTGAGGAAAACTGCCTCAGGTATGATAAAATTTACAAGACAGCTCAGTCGAATAGTTCTTGTTATAAATACTAGCTTAAAGGCATTCTTCTGGTCTTTGGGATCAGGATTGTATTTGCATTTAATTATTATATTTCAAACTTTTTTGAACTTGGTTAAAAATATTAGACCAGCCAATTATATTGTTATAGTGGTTTATGGATAAGAGCAGAACTTCATACCACTTTTTTATTACTTGGTGAATTTTCTTTGCGCTTTTCTTTCTGTTTACATCCAATGTCCCACAGGAGCAAAGATTATTACAATGTACTGTCTTTAAAAGAAGGAAATACAGCTAAGCAAAGGTGTTTTAGTGATGTGCTGCTCAAAGGGGTTCGATACTGTACCATGACTGTCAGTGTAATCATCAAATAATTTAGAATTTTAAGTCCTCTGCCTTATTTTGAGACAAGGCTCAGTATGATACAGTCAGCCAATCGTCATTTATGGATGTGTTGATTTTAAAAAATATGTTTTTTCTCTGTTTAGATATTTTTTTAAGACATGATTTCACTAGCTTTATTGCCAATATTTGCACTAGACTGGAACTGAACAGGTTTTTTTTCACTGAACTATGTTGCATTAGTGGAAGCAGATTCTAGTTTAGAAAGAACATGAAAAAGATGATCACTTATGCCCGTGTAAGATGTGGGAAGTGGAAATTGCTGAAAGAACTGTTTTTAATATACTTTTGTTGAAACAATATAAAGCAAAGGGTTATTCAGTTAATTGCTCAGTGCTGAAAGCACTACAGCAGAGATGCAGTAGAAATGACTCCAATTAGCCAAACGTTTGAATTTTACTATTCAGAAGAGCTAGACTTCACTGTTGACATTTACAGCTATTTACCTTGTAAACACAACTGCAAAAAGCTCACAAGACCATTGAGGGTATGTTGAAGCTGTTTTGTCAGAGATGCTGTTTCAATTCCGTATCAAGCTAGTATGGACAAAAAACTTCCAGGCTTAGATGAAAAGCACGGATGAGCTCAGTCCCATTCTATATTTGCAGGTGGCAGTCATCATCACCAGGCCTGACCACACAGCCTGTGTGCTTGCCTAGATGTGCTCTTTGAAGCAGGGTGTTTCCCCATCTGTAGGTATTTTTGTGGCGGACAGGACTGAATTGCCATTTGGAATGAAGTCTGTTTTATTTTTCATTTTATACTAAAAGTTATATGAGCTGCTTCTGCATTTTTTGTAGTACTAATCTGGATTTCTTACTTTAAAGGTTAATCTTCATGGATGTTATGTCCAGGCAAAGAAACCCGGCTTTCCTATAACCTTGTGTCCGTGACAGACAATGGCTATACATTGGGCGGGACACAATTCATGTAAGTACACATGTGCATCCTCGACTTCTAGTTTCATGGCATTGCAAAGGCTTTCAAATTCTAAGGTATTCAGCAACAAACAGTGCATTCATAGCTGTAAATTACCACAGTCACCAAGTGCCAAGGTAATCACGGACTCCTGCAGCAGAGCCTGCCCGCCTGCCATGCAGGATCTCTGTGCTGGAGGATGCCAAACAGCCTGAACGTGTTGGGAGCAATGCGCTCACACGTTTACTTTTGTTCTTGGCATTCTTGGTTTACATTTGCTAATTGGAAGTTAATGTCTTCCCACAGGCAAACAAACATATTTAAACCAAAAATTATACCATTTTTTTCCAAACTCTATTGAAAAACTTTTCCTAGTGCACAGTCCGAGGAGCACCTCTGAGTCTGCCATCTTACTGAAGTACCTTTTTCACCTTTACTTTATCTGTGTGATTAACGCAG
Organism: Aythya fuligula; assembly: GCF_009819795.1. Lineage (NCBI taxonomy): Eukaryota > Metazoa > Chordata > Aves > Anseriformes > Anatidae > Aythya > Aythya fuligula. The sequence continues at coordinate 26,164,087 of NC_045566.1, read as the reverse complement.
GGATTATTGGTCTGTTCACCTTAATCTAAGTCAGTTTACTTGATGTAGTCTAGTTCAATGAAGATTAACACAATTCTTACCATTTCTGTCTAACCAAATCTAATGATCTTGCAGTGAAGCGCAGCCCAGCAATACTTTGATATTCATTTCCTAGGTTGGCTTCAGGTTTAAAAAAAAAAAAATAGAGATCCCAGCACAGAAAAGACAAATCAAGCTTGACACCTGGATAAAAAATCACATACTGGAAAAACTTGACATATAATTCAGCAGTGTCAAAAATACTAGATATTTGATGTTTCAAATTCAGACATTCTTCATTTAGACCAAAATAACAGACATTTATAGTGCACCTTACTGCTGGTGACTATTTAACAGCTAGGTGCTCTCACAGCATGGTACTCTTTATGTGCTCAGTAATGAAAGTTTGCTATTGATTTTTCTGTAGCTGCTTGTAACTATTATAGTTGATACATCAATAGAAAAGGAAAGCACAATGTTTCATAGGAGGCAGAAAATCAGAGAATACATGATGCTGTGACAGTAAATCATGGCATAATCTCAAGAATTGATAGATGGTTACTGCTAACTTGAAACCCATGGCTTTCTCTGAAAAGACTAGCCTATAATCGCCCAATATGTTCTAACAGACTGACTGCCCGTAATAGTGGTAAAGGACACAACACAATGTTTCATCTGCAGAATAATGGTTTCCACAGGCCAGGTTGTTTTGCTGCGGTGGATTTCGTTTTGTGTGCTACTGCAAAAGAAGGGCGAAAGAGTGGTTGGAATGCAATTTAGATTAATAGGTAAAAGTTGTACGAAAAAGTATTTTTTTTTCTTTCTTCCCCCTTCAGGAAAGAGCACAGAAGGTTTATGTTTAAAAAAAAAAAAAAAAAAAAAGGAAGAGAAGTTGTCATTAATTTTTAACTGCAAAAGTCTGCAGTTAGTTGAAAAGGAAACGCAAAAGAGCTGATTATTCTTGAGATCAAAATATTGGAGCTGTTTTGTCAAGAAAGGCAAATGCAGAGAAAATAAATTTACCACAGCCATTTCCAGCTCCACAGCATCCTGAAAAGGTGCCAACGGCACGTAAGTAATTGAAAGCTCTTTTAAGTGTCCGCTTCTCTCTGCCATGTTTTTGAGGGGGGAACAGTAATCTCAAAATTTTACAGTATGCCTAGTGAGGTTTTAGCAGGAATGTTCTTAATTGCTCTGTTCCCTCTTTATTCTCTGGCTCATCTCTGGTATTTATCTATGGTTTTAATTAATTGTGAGGGTCTTATTTCCCTCTCTCAAAACAGAAAGGGAAGAAGAACCACAGGTAGGAGTTAGCTGGCCAGCTGGAGCACAGTGGGAAGTTTAAAGGACACTGCTTCCCCAGTAGCCTCTTGGCAATGTTCCTCTCTGAAAGAATATTTTCGGTGAGCAGCGTTGTTTTCCAGCACTACTTTAGGGGATGAAAGTCTGATACCCACCCTTTTCAACCTTGTTGGTGTCCGTTCTCTAAAGCCAAATGTCTCCCAGAAAAGATGGACTTAGACAAGAGGAAACAACTTTCTCAAGCACCACACACTCAGCCTGTCTCAGTCTGGGCTTGAAGATCAGTCTGTGTCATTTATTCTGCCTCGGCTATGGGCTTTCCCCAGTGAAAGACCAGATAGCATCGTGTCTCATCATGAGCAGTTCACGGATCTCTCTTACAGTTTTTGGTGCTGGGAGAGAGGAAAGATGCTGTTGTAGTGTAATTTCCTGTTCTGATGCTGAAATCTATCTCCCTCTTGAGACGACACTTTCCTTCACCTGGCAAGCAGAGGTGTTGTGCAAAATGTTTATAATATGCATCAGCTGGGGAGAACTCTAAATGTAGGATTTTCCTTATTAATCCTGGACTAATCTTATAAAGTGAACTCTTAAAATATCTTTAGGAGGATGGTCATGGGTGGGCTAAACCTTTGCAAGTCATGTGGGCTGTTTTGGGGCTTAAGTATCTATTTCAGTTTGCCCCATGCTCAGTAGCTCTGCAAAGACCCAGAGCAGTACAGGGAACCTCTGCTCTATAGAGTTCATCCAGCCTTAGTAGCAGCCTTGCCAGGGCCTGAGGAGCTGCAATTTTTGCTCCCCACCCCTTTCCTGCCAGCAGAAGTCAGTGGGACGTGCTCCAAGCCGTGAGCTTGGGAACGAGTGTTTCTGCACAGTCCCGTTCTGTCTCCCAATTCATGATCCCAGCTGTGTTCAAGGCTGAGCCGTCAAGTTTGTTTCTGAATTTTCTTTCATTGTTTCTTTCCTGTTTGCCTCTATTTCCTCCCTCTCCATCTCTCACTTGGCTTTGATCACAGTTCCGTGGTTTCTCTTTCCTTCCTGTCCTTTTCCCCCTGTTTTCTTGACCCCTTTCCTATCTCCAACCCCCCGTTCTGTTTCTCTGGTCCAGTTGCTGCTGTCCCTCGTTTTCACCTCCTACTCTTGGTTCCTGCTCTGCACAGGTATCCTCTTCTCTGCCACTCCTCTCCCATCACTCCTGCAATTCCTTCTTTCCCCTGGCCTTTCCCTATTTATTTCTCCTGCTACTTCTTGTCAGCATTTCTTTGCAGTATTTCACCCCTCTATTTTTGCTGCCTGAGAGACAGTCATTATTTTTTCTCTTTCAGTGTCCAAGCTGGCACAAGCATCAGGGGGATAAGAGAGAGAGGGGAACGTGGCCTGTGTCTGCAGTGTGTCTCCAGTGCATGGCTGACAGTCACACGCAGACTTTCAGGTAGGAGCCTCTGCAGTGTGTTTTCAACTAGAAATAAGTGAGGAGCAGGTCCTAGGTTGTAGCCTGTACATTCTGGTATTAAAAATGTAATAAGTAATCTGTTACAGCAGTGGTGAAGTGAATTTAGCCATTGCCTTCCTTTAGCATGTTCCTCTCTCAGTGAAGCATATAAGTGTATGTCCAAATTAAAAATACAGGGTGGCCTGACTGGCTTCAAGATTAAGTATATTCACTGATTTATTTATATGTTTATATGTAACCACGTATTCCCAAATTATGCTAGGAAACTTGCCTAACAAAAGCAGCCACCGATGTTAAACACTGCTACCAATAGCAGCAAAAACAAAACAAAACAAAAAACCACCTCTATAATCCTTTGTTACATATGAAATACATTCAAACTTGCACCTTGACCGTCTACTATGTATATTAAAAATGGGACAGAAATGCTAAAAGTATTTCCAAAGCAGAGACAAATGTAAATGTGAGTAATTTGAAGGTGATTCCCCCCCCCAAACTATTTAAAATCCATCCTTACTAATATTCTATATACATATTAGAGAGTGAAAAAGTGCAGAGTGCACCAGGTTATTCTGAAATCCCCGCTGTCTGCATACAAAGGCAGCAGTACAGAATACAAATACTGCTTGATACCCATATTTCTAATTACTTATGAGATTTGTATCTAACAAATATATGACCTAATTTTCTCTCAAGCATCTAATCCTATTGTTATTTCAAAACCTTCCAAAATATTCATTTAGAAAAAAAGAAAAGAAAATGTACTTGTTGAAGATGCTTAATGTCTTTTTTTTTTTTTTTTTTTTTTTTTTTTCTCCATGGCTTGCAGCTATCAGACAAGCAGACAACATAAATCAGCGACGATTAGATTGGATCAAATTCATGCCTCAAATAATACCATTGTATTCAACAGTTACTGGAGAGATGAGTTCGCAACATTCATTGCATTTTGTGAAACAAAATCAGGACAAATCAACAGTGTTTATTAATTTTTCTCTATAATTTAGTGAAGTTTATCTAAAAAACTTCATCAGCCATGAAACAGAAGGCTACCTCTGGAATTCTACAAGAATTTAATCATTTATGGCTCTGACATCCAGGGCGGAGATGAATGTGTATTTATGCATTAAAAATAGTGGTTTAATTCTTAACTATATCATATAACCCCAGTATATATATGTATATTTAGTTATACTTTTTTTTTATAACCTCTGTATGTAATAGTATATAATATATATATGTAATCTGTATTTTATTCACAAAAATAAATGATCGGAAGTTTCATCAGGAAAGGTATCTGTAATATAGACACTCCCGATTTCTTTCAGACTGTCTGCACAATGTATGGAACCTGCATGGGAGGCTGGACTAAAACCTGTCAGCTCAGTGAAAAAGTGTTCTCAGGAGCAAAGGAATGTTTATCAAAGTCTTTGCTCCATACATCACCATTTAGCATCTCTAAGAACTTTCAAGGACTGCTTTTTAATTGTTTGGCTTTGCTACAGGTTTTGATAGATAAAGTGAAGGTAAGACGTCTTTGCTTTTGTTTCTCTATAAAGAGTTCAAAACAACCCACAGATATAAAAGAACAGGGTAAAAGCAAATCCACTTTGTCCTGCATGTTGCACACAGTGCTACAATTTGCTTCTAAAAATCTCTTAAAAGATGAATTTTCACAGTTTTTGCAAAGTTTTAGACACCAACATGAAAATACAGCAAGGATCTCCTGTCATGTTGAATTATTAACAAAGAAAGAGATCAAATTTACTCAAAATGCATTATAGGTTATTTTAAATCAGATTCTTTTAACAATGGTCTTTGTTTTGGTATCTGTAGATATTTAAATGGTATCTATAGATATTTAAACAATGATGTTTCAATTTGTTTGTACCTTACACAGTATCTTTAATACTCTGGATTTCACCTCTTCTTACAAAAATAACAATTCTTTTCATTTACCAGATAGAGAAACAGACGTATAAAGACTTCAAAGCTCCATAGTCTGCAATGGAGTCAGAAACAGAGACAAGAGGGTTTTATTTCTGTATTGAGCAATGCTGGCTCCCTGACAGGAAAAGTCCCTTATGAGACAATCCTAAAATTATATTCTTGTCCATATTCATACATTTTCTTTCCCAGAGGATTGAAGTAGAAAAGTGGAACAGCTCTTCTAGCAGCGGAGTGGAGAACCTTGACTGCTTTGCCTGAGAGCCAGAAAAGAGTTAAATGTTTCACGATCAGACTGGCTATTTAACTCTTCTCTTGACCCACATCATCTCAAATGAGAAAATTATCCCTAGTTTCCATAGGCAATGCAGAACATGCAGCAGTGAGGGGCTATATAAATAATCAAGTTCAAATGCAACATATTGATGCACAAATGCAACAAAACTGTGAAATTGGGAGACTCGTGATGAATTTAATCATCTTGCCTATGAAATTTACTGATGTAGGGATAAGAAAGAACCCATACGATCATCATCATTACCTCCTTCATCCTTCTGCCCAATGCCAGCCATAGATCTCCACCTAGCAATTTGTACATCAAGTTTGTAACTTTTGACTGACTTGTATCATAATACTTTAAAGAAGTGGTCATCTTGATTTCAAAAAATGGAGCCTCCATATTATATCTAGAGATGGGCTCTTCCAAAAAACAGTGACCTTCGCCTTGAGATTGGACTACTTCTAATATAATTAATCCCAAATTAATACAGTGATCCTGCAGATGTGTTCTCACATTGACTTCCATGGGATGTACACAGCAGCCATTATCTGCTGAATTAAACTTTTAACAAATACCATGTGGCCCTCATCATAATCACATCTCAGTTACCACAGCATTTCTTCCTTTGCCCTTGGTGTACACCACGGCCAAGACACCCTTACAAGCTCATTAATATGCTGTTTTTTTTTGCATCCTTCCTTTTCTCTGCTATATCAGACATGAATTGCGTTCACTTTCAAGGTCCTATAGCTGTTCCTTCACCACCTATCATCAACTATTCAGTGTCAGAAGGTCACCTCCTGCCTCTGACTTGCCCACAATGCCATCTCCATCATCTGCTCACCAGTTTTCCAGACCATGTGCTTTCTGTATTCTCCACTCTGACTCATGCTCAATAGGAGCTCTCCCCAGCTCTCTTTAACTACTTTCTTCATATCCCCTCACAAAACTTTTTGTTGTGACATTTAAGACAGGTGACCCTGGGCTGTAGGGATTGTGCCTCGCATCCTTTAGCCATCCTCTGCCAGTCAACACCTACCAATCATCATCTATTTAGATTGCTAATTTTAAAGGAGTATAGATGTATTAAAATTCTACCTGCCGTTAAGGATTCTGAATCAGAAAATTAGGAAATGTTACTATTAATAGTCTGAACAACAAGTTTGTCATAGTGAAAGGATCCTCCTAGTTAGAGGTCTCATTTTTGTTCTCTGGTGTCATTCCCAGCCTATCTGTGGCTGGGAATTCATTCCAAACAGTCTTCTATTTGAAATCTGTTAGTACAGCAAAAAGTAGTCAAGAATCAAAGGGGGGCAAATATTTTGTCAGACACTAGTACATGGAATAAATGTTCTTAAATAAATCTTATCTTTATCTATTATTCAGCTTTCAGCTAATAAATTATATTCAGTCCCTCCCTTGTTATAAATACATATTGATTAGTTCTAAACTCTGAACTTCAGAATGAGTTATATCTGGTCACTGCTAAACTGCTTTCTTTGCTAAAGGGAAAAAAACCTCAACACCCATTATACTGCATTTAATTAAGACAAGCATCAGCTTTATGTACCATTATTTGCTTCTGCCAACTCTCAATGGCATAAATATTGAACAGCCACATCTTCTGAATACTAATCGATCCTTTCTGAATTCCAAATGATTACATAAAATTTAGGAAATGTTTCTTTGCCAGCATTATCCTCAGATGCTTACTGTAGTTAGAGTTGAGATATGAGCCCGGACTTGACAAGTGTGCAGTACGTATTTGTTTAAATTCAGAAGTAATGTGGAGAAGCCTGAAAGCTCTGACTGAATGTTAATTGTACAGAACCCCTCAGCTGTTCTCCTACTGGTCATCAGGTGCAGTCTTAAAAGTGCACTTGGGTAACAGTGTGGATGAACTTAACAAAACTGCCAATGGATTTAATAAAACCACCCTAAAGCAGACCAAGTATACGTATGTGATATCAATAATATATGTATAAATTTGAGGATAAAAATATTTGTATATTTAGAAATTATCAAAAGTAAAAACTGCTAGAGCACCTATTTTGAATAGAACTTCAGTGCTCTCTGAAGACTTAAGACAGTCTTCAAGACTTGAGTGCCGTCTGTCACAGCAAGTAAGAAAACATCTCTGTGGTGACCAGTCTGTCCCTAGATAAGTGCTTCCTTGTGGACTTACATTGGCTTGTCAAGGGAGGCCTTGCCATGCGTTACTCCTCGCTTCACATTCATAGCACCTGCCTCACATCCTGCACTGAGGGTGCTACGTGAAGGCAAATTATTGTTTTCTGTGAGTTTTCTGGGTACTAAAATATTGGAATTATTTCAGGGCGGATGGGCAGGTTGATTTTTGGCTAATTCCTTTTCTTAGTGAGTTCACGTGGTTACTGGACTGTCCTTTGATGACCTGGTGCAGACTTTTTAACCAGGAAGTGTAAAAGGCAGATCCATAGTTGTTGAAAGTATTGTGTAATCACTAGGCAGGCTGCAAAAAAGATCCAAATATGCCAAAACTTGTTAGGTTATGCCTTTATATCTGTATCAAATCTAAAGGTCTATAATCCTGTCTTAATTCTAGACCCTTGTTTCCTGTTTCCTACTTCAGGCCGTTTTGGCCTGATAAGACCTCCTGCTGCACTGACTACTTCATTTCTTTCTGTTGCTCTTTTTGTTTGTGTGCCCTTAAGCATCATAAATACTGCCAACATTTAATCAATATCCCTTGTTATTTAATGCCCAATTGATGCTTATTATACACTTATTTTTTGATCTGCAGAGATCATACCCCAAATTAAAACCTTAGCAAAAGCTGTAGAAGTGAAAATATGTACAGCCCAGTGTTTCACCATTTTTGCTACTGTTTTTTTTTTTTTTTTTTTTTTTTTTTTTTCTTTTAAACTTATCTCTTCTGTAGATTTAGATTGCAAGCTCACTGAGGTACAGACTGGCTAGTCTGTAAATCTGATAGACATATATACATAAAATATATTAAAAATACAATAGCAAATTTAATTTAATTTATTTTTTTTTTAATTTTTTTTCCAGCTTCAGAGTTTTTCATAACTGCATTGATGTGAGTTAATGGAATCAGATGAAACAAAGCAGAGGCAGACTTTCTTCTGCTTCTTTTGGATGTTCACAGGAAGCTGCTCATAGTCATGTGAATAGAAAGGGTAGAGTCTGTCTCAAAAATGCTTCATTTCAGCCTGTTTCGTTGCTATGAAAAGCTTAATAGGAATGTTTATCTTCCAGAAGTGCCTATAGTGGAGTCCAATATGGGGGCCTACTCCTCTAATCTCAGCTCTGGAGCTTTAGGAAGACTAAAAGCAAGGAAAGATTTGCTAGTATTTCTCCTACCCAACAGAAATGGGTAAAATGGGTATGGATTATTGCCTAGTCAGGGTGGGTCTCTGCTGAACCTGTAAGTAACACTGTGGTTTATTTGAAAACAGTTCATTTTTATTTTTTTTCCCCTTTAATCAAGAGCCCATTGTTTGCCATCCATAGCAATTAAATGTTTACCATTTCTACAGGTCCCTCTTGTCTTATGTTAAGTGAGATGTGAGATCAATAGTGGCTCTGCAATTATTTGCCCATTGATAAAGTCTTCATTTCTTAAATGAAGTACATTTATCTGTGTCCTGACAATGATAAGAGAGCAGTACCAGTCAGCTGCTGCCTACTCTAGCATTTAGCTCCAGGCAGACACGTGCCTGGACATGAGTCAAATGATGTCTAACTTTCTTCCTATTGGCATTTCACTTTATAAACTGCCTTGATGGGAGGTTTGACAAATCATCCTTGCTGAATTTGAATAATAAAAAGTAGCAGGATAAATAGGAAGTTGGGTGAAGAGCAATGGCTGATTTCAGTGACCAGTCTGTAGTGTGACTGACTGGCGACAGTTATATGTTTCATTAAAAAAAAAATAAAAATAATTTAAATGTAGTAATTTAGCAAGTGGAATTACTGAAAAATTATCTGAACTTTATTCTGTGATAGGAAGAAGATCAAAGAAACAGTGAGACAAATTTTGACTCCAGTAAAATCAGAGAAATTGTGTTCGATTTTAGTGAGGCCAAGATTTCACTACAATGGAACGTGGCTATCTATTTCTTTCCCAGAATTAGAGAATTCAACATTAAATTTTAAAATTTTTAATTTCTAACTCTTCTAACTCTGACAAAGTAAGAAAGGAGCTTCCAAAGTACTGTCAAATTCATGAATGAAAATTCAAAGAAGCTGATAAACTGCCACAATTGCTTTTTCTATCTGTAGTATATCTTGATTCAAACTAGCAATTATTAATGACAAAGGAAATTTTATTTAGTTTTAGACCTACTTTTTGATAATGTGTACTGCGGACTATACTGTTTGTGTTTTATAGAAAAATTAGTTGTATTTCTTTGGGATTATGGTAAAGAAATTGCATTGTCAGTTTGGCTATCTTTCAGAAAGCCAGATATGTTTTTTATTTAGTAGGAAATTCAGTGAAGACTTACTTATCTGAACATCAACTTTCTCAGATGTGCTCTTTTTACGTTTTGGATGTAAATTCATACATGTAAAGCCTGCAAAACTAGTGCTAAAAGGTTTAATACTCATGTTTCCCAAAGGTTTCTTCCTCCTCTCCCATTCTGCAATGTATGCCCCCACAAAGCAGTCATGTTTGCAAATAGGTAAACCTCAATGAAAGAAAGTGCAAAGATAACTGCTCTAAGAACTGAAGTTCTGATTTAGTTCCAAGAAAGCTAACAGCTCAGGATAACTGAAATGGAGAATGATTAAGAAAATACATTGCTATTTCTAGACCATCTAAACAGAAGACTTATTTCAAGTAAATTGTGCTGGTAGACAGATTGCTCCTTTGCAATAAAATACTTTGGCTTCTGAAGTCCATCTTGTCTTCAGATAAAACATTCAATCAGCACCCAGCGTATCATTTACAGTAAAGGAGGATGCTGGTACAGAATTCAAACGTGTCCATCAGAAGTCAACTTGGGGAAGAAGTGACTAGAAGGTGGTTTATACCAGACTACACAACCAAAACTTCTGAGGGCAATTTTGATCCCAAGACCTGTGTCTATTTGCTTTAATGTGATCTCAGGTGTCAGTCAGACTGACTGATTTGCATAATGCTGTTCTGGTGCACAGGGAGAGAGGAAAGCAATGTAGGTTTGTGAGGAGGTACGCAGCTGGGGAAGCACCACAGAGGACTGACTCATGGAAAGATTGTTTCTGATTCTTTAAGGGAACCCTGCTGGACTGGTGTAATAGATCTGTCAATCATGTAAGTGGATCAGAGTAATGTGATTGAATTTAAATTTAGTCTAAACTTCTGGTGTCCTGACAGAGTAATCAACTGACTGTTGATGGTGCAGTGAAGCTGTGAAGGAAAGTGTTTCTACATTTCGTGTTGTTATGAGTCAAGGCTCTTGTTACTCTAAAAGACAGTTGAGTCCCTGCCACGCACAGGGCAGTCATCCCCACTGTGGTTGTGATGATTGTGCTGGTTGTAAGAACTGCTTTGTTCCCTGTTGACTTTTAAACTATGGGCAAACAAAAGCAGAAGGATTGATTCAGATGAACTGGTTATCTGCTGAGAACAAGTGTGATGGACTTGTTCCTCTCCAGGGACTGGCAGTGACTGGGCTAATAGCATGAAGAACCACTGATGGACAGACGGACAGTCACTGAAGTATGAGGATCCATTGGCTTGAAAGGAATTTTTTTTAATGCACAGAGAAGTAAGAACTGCCTGGCTATAAAGTGTTTTATTTTATAACTGATGGAAGAAATGTAAGTTACCTAATTCTAGATATATTAATTCTTGATAGGGCTACACCAAGGAGATGCTACACTATCTAAAAAAATAGTTACCAAAATAGTCTGGCTTCTTGAATGATAACTGAGTCAACTTTGGCAAGGTTGTTCAGTAGGGACAGATAGCTGGAGAAAGGAACAGAGCCCCAGTGCCTGCATGTACCACTCACCGGAGTGGCTGCAGAGAGTTGTGTGCTGCTGGCTACAAAGGTTACAATAAACATGCACCTGTCTAAGCTTCAATAGCATCTTCTTTCATGCTACTAGCAATCAAAAGAAGTTTTTCTTCTTTAAACCCTTTGGAAACTCTGACAAGTAAACAATGAACAATTTAAAAACTAGCATGCAAGACTGATATGATTTAATTATGTTTTCAAAACTTATTGTGTGCAATGGGGTTAGAACATTATTTTACTGATATTTTACTAAGCTAATCACTGCTGAAATGTTAGAAAAAAAGACAGAGACAATGTTATTTGCCCTCAAGGAGATTGCTATCCTGTGAAAATACAGACAATACGGTACAGCCAGGAATAACAAACAGCTTTAGGAGGCAGCTTCATAACTGTTTGGTTAAAAAACAAACAAACACAACCAACTACAAACAACAACAACAACAAAAAAACAACAGCTTCTTCTCAGTAAATTAATTCTGTGGATTATTGACTTTGTGTTGCCACACAAACAATAGTATAAGCCTTTACTGGATTGTTTAACACTGTGGGAGGGCATCCTTAGAGATGAAAAAAGCTGGTATGTCTTGAAGTGCTTCTTATTACATTAAATATTGCAGAGACAGATTTTCAACAAGAGTCTGCTCAGATTTTTGAAATATTTTTTGATTAATAATATGTTTTCAATGCTAAGACCAGTTTTCTGTTGAGATGCCTAAGAGACAAAGGTACGTGTCAAATGCACCTTGATACTTAGGTACAATAATCGCTCCCAATTATTTCAGCAGAATTTGATGCTTAACTAGTTTTGACAGTCCTGCTGAATGCCTACCAGCATTGTTAGGCACTTCAATGTCTTAAAAAAACTGACTCAATCAACTTCAGTCAGACCATTCATTATTTTGGGCACAAACTTAAGTACTACTTAGCTGGAAAAGGTATCTATGTTTTTCATTTGAGTTCTGTCTTCATTCTCATTAAATATTTGCCTTAGTTCTTTGGGTCAGGTGACAGTATCTTTATATTTTACTCTTTGCAGAAAACATCTAGCTTGGACTTTTAGCAAATCAAGTTATGCAGTATGTTAAATAGTGAATTAACAGTTTCAAAGGTACAGACACTTTCTTTGCTACATCATTTCTATATGTAAGTAATACGACTATAAGGCTCCCATTAGGAGCAGAATTAGCTCTGTAGCTAATATAGTAGCGTAAATGAGAGAAAAACTGGATAACTCGACTTTATACACCTGCAAGGTATGCTAGGTATTTATACTCATCTGCTTTTGCAGTTGAGTATGCTGCCTTGCAGAATTAGGAAAGCTGAAGGTGTAAGAATGATTCCTATATCAATGCAAAGTACTTGAGGAGCTGACAAAAGTGATCACACAAAAAGACCACCTAAATGTGAGCATTTTCCAAATGTACTTCTTTTATTCAGCTAATTTAAAGTACCACTGAACTGAGATGAATTCTCTAAATATTTTATTAGAGAAAAGCTACAGGCTCTTCAGAAATTTCTGTACCACTGTCTAATGACTGTAAAACGTACTTATTAGGAATTAGGAAATCTGAATTCTTGTTGTTCATCAGATTAAATAATAAACCATAATTTTCATTAATAGAAAGCTTGCTTTTCCATCTCTGAATCTGACATGGAAAGAGACAAAGTCTTGAATATAAAATATTAATAGCTTCCAAGCAAATCCATCATCTCTTTTCCTAGGAATCAGAATGTACATAATTCATAACAATCGTTAACTAATTCTTTTTTTTTTTTTTCTATATGTTCTGCATCCTATACCTCTGAAGTATTGATTTTTTTATCGTCATGTTTAAAGAGAACTTCATCTAAAATCTTCCAAAACAGGTACGAACTCTATAAACACCACATGGAAGGGCATATTTCAGAGAGTAATTGAGACTTTACAGTGTATCCAAAACATCTTGCTCCTTTTCATTTAAATGCAATTGTGTTATAATAATTTATCTGTAAAATTCTATTTCCTTTACATAAGATTTTTAAACAAATTATAATTAAAGAAAAATATTACTAAATGTCACCACTTTTGATATTTCTTTCTTTGTTATACTTGGCTCAACTTTTCACTCTCTTCATAGACAAAATAACTTTTGAGTAAAACTAGAATTTTGCCTGTGGAGGGATCTATATGTGTCTGGATCTGACCTTATTTTTTAAGATCTCTCCTTTCTACTTCCTTAAAGTAAAGAAGAAAATCACTTGGTCAATGTTTATTTAGACCAGTTCTATTAAGTCAACAAAATGCAAACTTGAAACGGAAGACAGGAAGAAAAGTATTTTCCTATGAAGTCAACAGAAATCCATCTCCCTAAGTCCTCTTTTATTTATTTATTTATTTATTTATTTATTTATTGTTATTATTATTATTATAATTTTTTATTCCTGGTATTGGTGATATTTTGTGGCTGATTCATTGCAGGGCACTGGTTTAACTAATTTGTCTTGCATAGGTATCTTTACCTTTCTGTGTCCTCTCTGCTAATACAAAACAATCTTCACTTTAAAGGTTATTTCCTTGCTAGATTTGCCATAAAGCTATTATCATTAATCTACACTTTAAGAGATCCTTTCACTTTTTACAAACTATGAGTTGCATTCCTGATTTATGTGTTAGGACGTGACAGCCATATGCAAACAAGACTGTTTATACTTACCATAAATGCCCTTAAAAAAGAGGGTTATTTCAACCATATCTCCACACCATCTGCTTTACATAACCACATTCAATATCATAAAAAATATACCAATCTGTATTTTCCTCTGTCCTTTAGAATTTATAATAGAATTTTATTCTTGTTCTGGAATATTCATAAAGTACATACAGTAAGCTTGTAATACTCTAGTAAATTCCTTATATTTTAGGAATCAGTTGCATAGAAATCCACTTTTAATTCTCCTACATAATTTTTCTTTGTGAAGTGATAATTAAAAGAAAAGAATCTTCAGTTTACTCTGAACCTCATAAAATATATTTAAAGTCTCATTCACTTTTTGGGAAAAAAATAATAAAACAAAACTATTTTTAGTATTTTAAGTGGGAAAAACAACAGTGTTAATTAAGGAATACGAAGAGTAAAATTTACCTACCTAAACTAAACAGCACCAGAAATTTGAGACATACAAATTCTCGTAGATCAAACTGTAGGGAACGAAGCTTTGCTACTAGTTCTTGTGCATGGCTCATAAGGTTGTTGAGGGTGGCTCCAGCTTGCGACGCTATTACGGAATAATCCACCTGTAAAAGAGAATTATATTTCTGTCTGTACCCACAGAACCACTTTAGAATGTTTCAAGCAATCACATGTAACCAGGATGCTCCTGGATAAAAGAATCACTCTCAATTTAATGATGTTATCGAGTCAGGATGATTTTATATACAAACCTATTTTAGCACAACAGTATATATTGGAAGTATTATTAAACCATATATCTTAATGGTATGTCACATCACTGTGAATGCCGGTTTGTCTGTATTAGCTTTTTTTAGAGGCTTTATATATGACTACTGCTTATGACACTGGTAGCTGTGCCCCTTATCAGTTTGTTTTATACACTCGGTGTCTCTTGTTCTCATTGCAGTTGTACAATCCTGTGGAGAGAGACTGATTGAAGGGAGCTTTGCGCCTACGCTGGGCATATTAGTCCAGAGGGACATAAAGGTATTCATGGGATACAGTCTGGTGTCCATAACTTGGCCAGAAACATGTATTCAAGCCCAGAAATGTCGGTATATTCCCACAGGAAGCAGAGGCATTGTGAAGGTGGTTTCTTTTCTCCTTAGCCACGCACAGTCCTGGCACTTGCTGGAGCTGGTTCCAAGGGACTTGTTCTGGCAGTTCCTCCTCTGTGAAGGGAGGAGGAGTGGGCAGGTGTGTGGCACAAGCCAGCTGCACTGAGATTGTCCCGAGCAGTTACTGCAGCACACAAAGCACCTTCCTCTGGAGCACAGTAAGAAATGTGACTGCTCTGGGAGTCTGCTGCCCTTGTCATGCTGCTCATCCCTTCTCAGGAGAGGCTGACTGGACCACAAGCTGTCCTAAGTGACCCTTGTATGTAGAGGCCCAAGAGAACGCTGGAATATGCCATATTACAAATGGCAACGTTCACAAGCAAGGTATATTTTAAGCCCTTCCTACCTGACATACCCAATGATTACTGTTGTTGAATTCAGGCAACCTCCCTACTGCCTGCACACTAAAATACCTATCTAGAAATGCCAGTGACATTAAGAGGATGTGTTCTTGCAAAAGGACACACCAGCCTCTGCCACTCTGAAGATGGCCACCACCAGCTTCTGCAGGCCTTGTCATGGGATGGTGAGCCCTGAGAGGTGCCCAGGCTCTGCGGCCAGTGGGAAGGCCATGATCTGGTGGTGAAGCAGAGCAGGGGATGGGGCATGCAGGGGATGGGGACAGTCACTCTGACACTAGGCCTGAGGTGAGGCTGGAGGCTGTGAGACCACGCAGCCCTGGCAGCGTGGAGTGGATGTTATCTGGCACGTTGTGCTGTCCGAGCAACTGCTTCTGCTGAAGTGCCTTCAGCTCAGCCCTGCTCTCATCCCTCTGCTTTGCAAATGCCACTGTCCTGTGAAAATGGCCCTGGGCATGTTGCTTGCCCTTAAGGTAAGCTGTTCCTGATCAACTGGCTGAGACCTAAACAAGTTATTGATGCATTTTCAAAACATGTAGGTAACTTGCCTGGCTGCTGTAGTATTAGCAGAGCTTCTCTCTTTTAGGGGCCTCCATAGCAACAGGAGAATTGGCAGCCATACTTCACGTAATCACATGCTGAAGCCCGGCTAATGGTAAGTGCACACTTTGGGTTAATGATGTGTTTAAAGGTATTGGTGCACTTATCCAGCCTTTAAGGTCTCCCATAATAAAGTAATTAATATAGAAACAGGTACCACCAGAGGCAACAGAGCAATACTGACAATTTTGTTTTTCCAGGCACTGATCCCTTAAAATTATTTTTTTTTAATAACTGTTAAGGAACATGTATTTTCAAACATGTTTTTCAGTGTTAAAACTATTGAATCGATTTAATTCAAGTATAAATAGTTGGAAAGCAAGAAAAAAAAAAAAAAAGGAGGACTTTAAACCTGTCAAAATTTCAGCCAGGAAAGATAAGATAGATGATTGAAAGGGACTAAAAATAGCTTCTCCTAGGGATGACCTTAATATAATCAATAGGTTACTGACTTTTAATAAGACATTTTATTTATGTGTACACTTAGCACTCTCAAGACATTGATTGAAGGCAACTGTACAAGAAAAATGAAGTTCCACTTTTTGCATGGATGTTAAGAATAACACTGCTCTAACTCTGCAAAGCATTTAAAGTTATGCTTATGTTTCAATGAAACCAGTGGATTATGGTTAAGTATCTTGCGAGATAGGTTTTATTGCTGTCTGTCACACCTGGGAAAACTGAAGTAGTGAAATTAAATTGCTTATTCAGGGCCAAAGAAATCTGTAACAAAAGATTAGGATCTCGCCTTTGGAAATCCCAGCCAAACTGTCTTTCATAAACTGCTTTCTAGTTCATCTGTTGGCTCCGCCCCCCCTATTTCTTTATATATAAGGATATGTACTTATATAAATAAGAAAAAAAAAGGTAGTAACATGCCCTTAAATGCTCTTTATTTGCAGAGCAGTTTAATATGGTGACATGATTCACCTCCTTCCTATTGAGAAACTGGTCACATACAAATATCAACTCATTCTCAGCTTAATTTCCCTTTTGTAATTTTAATGCTTTGTTATGTGTGTGTGGGGAAAGCTCAAAATCCCTCACTGAGGTTCCAGTTTGCAGGGTAAATATGCCTTCCTCTTCATAATAAGAAGTTAAGATGTCTGGATGTCAAGAATATCAGTGGCCTTAGTGCAGCGATTATGCCTTAATGGAAAAACCCAGTAGATGTCTGGATCTCCCACCATCCCTCTACTGGAAAGCTCTCAGGCAACCTGCTACTCTTTCAGGTGCATTTAATATTTGCAGCACCAGCAAATTTGTCTGGGAGGCAAGTCCTCATCTGCCACTCACCAAGAGCAGGCTGTATTAAATTTTTATATTTATTGACATTTCATTACCATAATTGACTGCAGTTGGTTCTCTAGTAGAAGGCACAGGGCTGCCTCCTAAGCAGGAGAATTGGTCCCTTGAGTAGGATTTGCAATTAAAAACAATGCAGAATGGATTTTTTTTTATTGTGTAAATATGATGAGTTGAATTTTCAGCTTTAACTAGAGAATACTGGGTGTGCAGAAGGCTTTTTTCAAGAGTGAGCAAAATTATGAGTCAGTGGAAAGACGACCCCCAAAGGTGTCAATCAGTTTATACAAAATCAACTGTGCATGAAAAAGCCCCCGTTAATGTCTATTCTGAAAAAGTGGTCACATTAAAGAGTATGCTGTCCTGCTTGCTTGGTCCTGTATGCAGAAACTGATACTAAAAGGTGTACTAATTCCTTCACCATCCAACTCATGATTAAAAATGCTTTTAGCAGTAAAAGATTAAAAGAGCCTAGGTCTCGAGCAAAATGCTGACTTACAAACTAAAATCGTAGCATTTCACATTGCATCACAAATTTAATTCGGTAAACTCAAATCCATACATGAAAATAAAAAAAGCTTCCCAATTAATAGCATTGTACAGTAAGGTTGGTTTTGGTATTAAGGATGGTGGCATGTTGACTGATATTTTTGAAAATAGATGCTTTAGTACACTTTTCCCGTTACCTATTTCAGAGGTAAAATAATGGGCATGAAGTTACGGCTGCACAGTTGAAGGTGTCAATTCCTTGCAAACCAGTATTCGGTGCTATCTTGCATGATGACTGTAGTAATGATGAAGAAGTAATGGTAGGGGCTTAATTGGGTTAGCTTGGTACGAAAGTGATGCCGACAGAACAGCACTGCATAATTTATGCTGCCACTTGTTCTTGCCATTCTGGTGCTTAAACGTGCTTGTTTAAGCTTAGCGTGGGTATCACTATATATGCAGTACTGCAGGCTGTGCTGTAGTACCATTTGCTAACTGAAGTGCCTAAATTTAAAACTAGATACTAGAAACTTTCACTCTGCTGCCACCTAACATTGTGCTTCAAGTCCTCATGGCTCCATTTTCCACTAGTTCTTGGGGTGCTGAACTGACTCTAGGCATGGCCGGGACTATTCAGGTCATGACACCGTTTCCAGCTCACGCTACAACTCTTTTTAGATTTATGGACTAAATTGCTTTCATCTACCTAAGGCATCAAAAATACCAGAGTGGGAATTTTTCAGCGGGCCACTGACTGGAGCAGTCAACTGAGATGAGGGAAGTCTGAGTTCAAATCTCCAGTCCAAAGAGTGTGTGAAATAAATCAGACTATAGCCTGGCAGTTAATAAATTACTTATAGCCTAGTCATCTCTTTGAAAGTTAGAAATAGCAGGTGTCCTCAGGTAAATCTCACGCATCCTGTGGATGTGTTCTGATCATGAGTATTGGGCAGAAAGGCAGGGACCTTGGAGAGGAAGGATTTGCTTAGTATTTAACTCTAGGAGAGAACTTTCAGCTGTGAATTGCAAGTAGAAAAATTGCAAATAGAAAAACTTAGCTCCTTTGGACAGACAGCATTCATGTACTTCTCAGCATTTCTGATGGCTACCTCTTACAGTTACCCCCTAGTTTGCTGGCCTTCCCTGCTCCCTTTGTTGCAAAGGTAAGGGATGAGTGGATGAGGCTGCAGGCTCTGAAAGAAGGCAGGGGAATACAGAGGCACTAGCAGCAAAGGAAAAAAAAAAAAAAGAAAAGCTGATAGTATTAGTAAGAAGGTCATAACTTAAATGTGACTTCAGGGAGACATGGCAACGATGACTATTTTTTTCTAAATCCATTTCTTGATACAGTTGAAAGTGACTTAAAAGTCCAAATCCCTTTAATGATGGTGAAAGCTAGTTAGGCCAGTGCAAAGCATTTATGAGAATTCTGTTTTAAAACAATATATTGTAGTAAAGTACCTGGAGTTCAGTAGCATTTGGAAAGTCAGCTATAAAAAAAATAATTCTCAGCTGATAAGCAGAGGAGTAAGAGATGGAAGTGACTAATTCTGTAGATTTTGTTCTCACATCAAGGTCCAATTTAACATAGTGAGGTATTGTTTGAGGCAGAACAAAAGACAAGGCTTTTTTACAACATGAAACTACACCCTGGGCTAAATAAATGGTGAGGTTGAAGGCCAGAAATGCAGGGAGCACTTGTACTTTTTGGTTTTGCAAATGATTTGTCATAGTAATGAATGGGTCTTGAAGCCAAATCCCTGGTTTCACTGGGCTCAGATGGCTCTGGTGGAGTCAGGTGGTGGCTTCTGGCATAAAGTCCTTGTCTCTCTGCCCACAAAACCAAGCCTAAAGTATAATGGTGGAATCAGGTTCCTTTCTTCCTTCTAAAATTAAATTGTATTTGATTTCTAGGATACGACAGTGGAGTCATATGTCCTATGGAAAAGTTGTGTTGAACTGAATCCCTTGTCAGTGTTTCAGCAAGCTTGCAACAGTGTACAGACTGTAGTATTAGCATGCTTTTACTTGCTAATAGCTGTTATCAGGTACTTGATCTACGGGAATGACACTACTGTGAGCCAGAACCATTTGTAAGTTAGATCACTGCATGGTTGGGGCACGGAGACGAGAGGCAGAGGACGTCTGGGTGCAGCAAAGCAACCGTCCTTTTTCTGCTCTGCTCCATGCAACTCTGGCCAGCACAGGCTGCTGCAGGCTGTGGGGGGCTCTGCCAATGCTCCCATCCTCGGATGAAAAACTGTGATAGCCTGGGGACTCACCCTCAACAGTCTGTCCTGTGCTTGAAGTCCTGACCCAGATGGAAGCCTGAGAGTTGGCTCTAGTGGCTACATGTCTGGGTCAGCATTTGTCCCAGAAGAAAACGTTGCGCACAATAAATAGCGAGCAAGTTAATTTACTATCACAACCATAATTACTCTTCTACTGTTTCATGAGGTAGGAGAGAATATATATTTTACTCGCAAGGATGGTGGTTATTAAATTCATTTTGATCTTTCCATATGATTAATAATTTCATTTAAAACATTTAAAACAATGTTCATATTATATTTCAAAGCAAATGAATGTGGAAAAAACACTTTGGAGAAATGCCTACGTACAAAAATTGAGGAGGACTGAGCACAGACAAAATCAGCAGATGCTTATATCAGTTTTGGATATATTAATTAAAATTGTGATGACTTATACAGTGTAAGGTGCTTGTCATTTTAACATGATACACAATAATAGAAGATAATGAATTAAGCTGCCAGTGGACCTTTCCCCTAGGATGATGATATTGTGCTTGCTAATTAGCTATAATATGCAAATAGTAGCACTCTAAAGTACTGCATTTATTTTATCTAACTTAGTTTCAAAAACACTTGTATGTCAAGACTGGATTATGTGCCCTGTAGTTGATCATATACAGATTAATTTATAGTAGATATATTTATGTTATAAAATGCATGATGATAAAATAGTTAAGTTTCATTTAGAGTGCTGTTTTAACCAGTAGCGTTAATTTTCTACGCTATTAATGAAGACAGCCAGGTTCTTCAAATTATTAGTATGCTGATGTTAAAATAACATACAGAATGTAACTAAGCTAGAGCACAATAGAATACATTTCTTTCCTTATGCATTGCAATGCACTTTGTTTCTTAGAGAAGATACATGTATGATATGCAATCATTGCTGAATATGAATATCCATAAGCCTCATCAGAAGACAGACCGTCACTGAATTTTTTTGCAAATATTTAGGCCTAATATTTTGCAAATATTAGCACTTAGGACTGTGCTAATTCAGTTTGTTTCTTCAGGGGCTTTTTAGCTCAGTTAAGTTCATTTTCCCTTTTCATATATGTATTCCTATATAAGCCTCTGCTCTACTACATTAAATTATTCCCCATCAGTAAGACTGGATACGTTTACTTTGGATCCCATCAGTGTAAGTACTCCAATAGGCTACAGTTGTTTGGGATGGACTGATGTATTGCTTTTTTCATTGAACTGAGACTCTGAACAATTTTTCTCCTGATGGACAATCTTGAAATCAAATGTGGAATTTCATATTAATTTATATGGAGAAATAGGTTCAGTAGTATGGGACTTGTATGAAGGACCAGCAGCCTTGCAGACTCCAGCCAAATAGATTTTGTTCTCTTTATGAGAGCAGTATGTACAGAATACAAAAGATTTTTTTTTTTCTTATGAATGTGACAAAGTTAGCATGTGGGAAATTGAATGGTTTTGGCATGCAGGGAATCATGTTGGGTGCTCTCTTCATGATGGTGTTACTGGAATTGGAATTTTAGACTTAAAAACACAATGTGATGATGGGTTCATGACAATATAGCAAAGCAAATGTGAATTGGGACCAGGTTATTCACAGGTGTGGCCATAGTTAGTCAAAAGAAAGGTTCAAAGATACACTAAAGTGTATCTTTGGATACACCTGAATTGGACACTTTTTAAAGATTGGATTCTGATCCACTTTACTTAGTTTAATTGAGAACATCTAGTTCAGCCCCCCAAAACAGCTAGCATAACATCTTCATAAGATGTTGAGACACTTCTAACATCCACCATAACCTTGTTTTCTTTTCCATTAGGCGGAAAGCACTAGAGTGAGAAACCGTACAAGCCTGGATATGAGAGAACAAGTACTACACTGAACAGCAGAATGATGATTGCTTGACCACGTGCAATCAAATTGTGGCTTGACCACCTTCAATCGAATTCCATGTATGCAAGAACTTGTAGATTTGGCTCCCAAATACCAATATCATTTTTATTTTTTTGCCAACTACAACTATGATTGCAATCACAAACCTAATGGAAAAAATTATACGTATGTACACACATACGTATGCATGTGTGCGTATATATATCTAATAAAAATGAGTAGTTCCCGAGAATATATGAAGTAATTGCTTTGTATTACCTATCCATTAGCTTCTTATACCCATGACTAGTATATGTATTTTTATTCATTTCATAGGATGACCAAAATATTGTGTTTCCTTATCTACTTTTTCGCCAGTTCCTTTCTCCTGTCCTTCTGAGACACTCCTTCCTCTAACACTCTTGTAACTTTGTACAACATTGATACTTCTGCAGGGGTGATCCTTCTTTGTGATACAGTCATCTGCAGACTGCAGTTTGAAAGTAAAGCTGCTTCCTGAAAACCTTTTCAGCAGCAAAGCGGTAAGTCACTGAACTTGCAAGTTGGTCCCTAAGACAAGCAGATTCTCTGAAGGCCTCAGCAAATACAACTACACCAGGATACTAGAAACCTTCTCTGCAAGTGGGTAAGTCTAACAAAGATGACATTACCACAGAAAATTCCTCAGGGAAAGCCCCTACATGATGCATCAACACCTTTCAATAAGGTACAGTTGAAAGAGCTACAAAAGGTTCAAGTCACAAATTTCTTAATTGAAATTAAGTTATGATTTGCTTTAAAACACAACACTGTTGAGATCTTGGTTATCCCTCGTGTTCTTCTCTGCTGCTACTCTTAGAATACAAATCTAGGTGGAAAGATATATTTGTGTGATTGCCCGTCAATCAGTAGTTTGAACAATCTCAAAAAATCTCAGATGGTGGCACATTTTTAGACTGCCTTTTTAATCAGAAAGATTTTGACCAAACTCAACAGACAGAAAATTTGGCAATGAGTGCTGTAGGTGTGAACAAAATAAGCAGCTTGTCTGGGCAACTGAACCTACAATTCAGGTGTTGTTTGTTGACTACTGCTTGAAAATGCATGAACAGTGAGTGATAATCTGTACAGAGCTTTAGTATGTACCCTGTGTGTGCTGGATCTTGAAAGTTGGCTGTGTATTGTTGGTGCAGAAGATACAAAAGGAAAGTGCTCAAGCTGGAGGAATTAAATTTCTATAATTAGAAATTGTCTGTTAAAATTACATGCCACGTGGCAAGCCTATGGAACTTGGCATGTGGAGAGCATATTGGCAATGATTTACAATTAACTTCCATGTTGCAAATCACTCCTTAGCTGTTTTCTGTTATGAAATTTGGAGAGTTGTAAAATGCATTTGTGCTACTTTATTTCCTTTTGAAATGGTAATTACTACTGCTGAGGGGCAGTACTTAGTGCAGAAAATGAAGTGCGCAGCATAGGGAGGAACTTGTTTCTGAGGAATTGCTGAGAAATTGTAATGATATGAAAAAAGAGCTTTCCTGAAACACATACACACAAAAGAGCTTCATTTATGAAACTCCAACCAAATAAATAACAAAATAAAGTAAAACACAGTCTTTTTGTGCAAGGGACAGTATTCACTTCTTTGTTGCTGACTGCACTTTTTTCCCATCAAAGTGGGAACAGTGGATTGACACAGGGAAAAACTCATAAGCCAATGGCTTGAGGGAAATGCAGATGTATGGTAATGTGATAAGAATGCCCTAGAGTAACAGGTTTGAGCCAATGTGTTCGAAAATTATGAGTGTGCTTCTAACTACTAGCCCATTTTAGATACCTATGATAGAACAGAAAATGGTATGGCCCTGGAGAGCTACATGAAGTTTGACTTTTATATCAGAGGAGCAGAGGCTGTGCACTCTGAGTGGAGAGAACAGGTATGTTCTAATTAAGTGGCAGTAAGCTCCCCCTTACAGCTTCCCCCTTGATTGTGATTGTAAAAAGGACTGTGTTTATGAGTAGCTTTTATGGAAGGATGTATTAAGGAAAGCAAGGAATAAGGCTTCTGAGGTCTTAAATTTGGTAACTTGTGACAATAATCATGATCTCTCAGGTAATAAAGTAGGCTATCTAGCTCTAGTCCTCAGTTTAAAGTTAATATCTTTGAAAGCAAGGTGATTGACTGTAATTTTGCTCAGTGCTTTGCTGGTAGCAGTAAATAAAAACATATACAGCATTTTTCATCAGAAGTGTTGGAGTGCTTTCCACACCTTAATCAATTAATTTTTATGAGATGGTGGCATGATTATTTCCCTTTCCCTACTGGGGGAACTGAAAAGATCAGGGCATCCACCAGCAAGTATGCAGCATTTAGTACAGTGGCAAATATTGATAATGCCTTAGTCTAGAACTGTGGCTTTCCAGAATTATTTTATAGCTACATAGCTGAGACAAACAGTCATAATTCCCCTTTCATAAATATATTTGAGCCAGACTTTAGTCTCAGAAAGACAACAGACTAAGTTGATGCTGCTAGGGTGGTCCATCCTGATAGGAAAAGGAGCAGCTGTACTGGATCAGATAGGCGAAACAAGTAACTCATGATTGAGCTGCAGTGCAAAAAAGTAAAAGCAGGAAATGGCTCAGAACAAGAAACTGTCCAGGTACTCAGGGATGATGTTAAAATAGCGAGTGTTCAGCTAGAGTTGAGACTTGCAAGGATGTCAAGTAACTAGTTATAGGATGAGCCAGAAAAATGTGGGACTGCTGCTGGACGTGGCTGGTGACTTAGTACCAGCAAACGCAGCCCAGTTTGAGGTACTCAGCACCTTCTTTGCTAACAAGGTCTCCTAGACCTCTGTGCTTTGCAGCAGAGCTCTGGGAGGAGGAGAGGAGCCAGCAGCAGGCATAAGCTGAAAAAACTTGCAGTCAATACGGAAGGGAACTGGCTGTAGTGTTCTGGTAATACTCTCCCTGTTCTCCAAGCAGCCTAAGTGTGAAGCAGCAGGTGATGGGTACTCTGTGGGTGCTTGCACCAGCTTCAAATGACAAATGTTGACATAGAAAAGCCAAACTGGGTTGAAAGAGGGATGTATTAAACCTACTTGATAAAGCTGGGGCAAAAATGGACGCAACCAGTTCAGTTTAGCCAGGTTTTAATTTAGTTGGAAATATACAAGATCCAAAACCAGCTGATGATCTGTAAGCAGTGCATTTAATTAGCATCCTGTTGTCCAACAGTGATGAAATGCTCTGCTTTGCCATGAGAACATGTACAGCTGTTTTTTTCTACAAGTAAAGATAAAAGTGGCTAATCCAGCTGAGAACTATTACTGTGGAAAAATGGGGACAGTGGCTAAAACTTGAAGGTATTTATATATCTCTAACAATTTCAGTGGCACCTAGACACTTGCTATCTTAAAAACCTAGCTAATTACATAACAAATGGGACATTAATTTGACAGTTTTCTCAGGGAGAGAAAGCTGTCTATCTACTCATGCCTTTAAAAACAAGCACCTTTTGTGGTAAATAAAATTGTTGCCAGTACAATCGTCGTCGTTTTGCAGATGATGAAATGGAAATGGAATCAATAGTTTTCTCAGTAGCACTGATATACATCAGGAGTGATACAACTAATTTTTTTCTCATATAATGAGAGAGTACAACTTCATCTCACATAGGTTAGGGACTTCACACAAAAGTGCAGGAGTCGTTCTGTAGATAGAATTTGAATTTTCCTATTTTTCTTGGACAAGTGGATAATTTTTCCCTTCTATTGTACACCTTTTAATCACAAATGCAAACAATTGTTTCTCCTCATTTTCTGATTCTTATAAACTCTTCTTAGCATTAAAAACTGGCTAGACTTTTAGAATTGTGACTAAAGCTGTAAACAGATTCTGGAGCATGCTGACACAAATGATGCATCTGTAGTTAGGAAAAGGAACTCTTTCCCATGTGTATAAATCAAGACAGTTCAATTTGTAGCTGCTTAAATACCAGTGGACCATCATTTGTTTTCACTTTGAATCAGGAACATAATGTACAGATGCACTTTGTTTTTCTTTGATACTGATTTTTTTTTTTTTCCTGTTGAGGCCAGAATAAGAATTCTGGGAATAAGGTTCTTTATGTCCTTTGTGCTTTGGGAAGTATGGGTGAGTCAAAACTTCTACTTTCTTTGGGTTTTCTCTGAGTTTTCCTAATATTTGCCACATTACTGCTCTTGCATTTTGGATAATCTCAACATCTGATGCCTGAGGAAAATTAGCCACTGAAAAGCTGTGCAGAAACTGCAGGGTACATAGCCTGAGACAGCTCCTGAGACAATACCTGCATTTATATCTTACGGACTGAATAATATTCCTGGGATTAATGTCTCAACTCCCCAGTACTTCACATGTGCATATTTGTCTAAAAGCAAGATATTTTTGAGGCAGTAGCTGCAGGTTATCTAGGATTCTCACCCAGCTAGTGATTCTTTTGAGTAAACCATAATTATGATGGGAAAATAAAATAAATTACTTAGACCTACAGTGTAGGGTTTTGGATGTCTGTTGTTGTTGCTGTCAGAAACAAGCCATTTTAGCTCCAAAGAAATACAACTTCTTGAGAGACATTTCTCATCTGCTGTTTTTCAATCACTGAAGTATACAAGTATATTTGAAAAGCAAAGTTCTTATGATTATATCTGCTTTTACAAGTTTAGCTGTAATCAACAGACTAGGAACAGAGTGCACAAGTCATTTTATCTACATTATTTGTGGAGAATCTCTGAGAACACAGAAGTGCTTCTGACCTAGTTAAACTCCTGCTATTTTGAAAATGATTATTAAAAAGCCATCAATACTTCTCTGAGCCCACATACTCACTTGTTGCCCGGTAACCAGAAGGATGGAGCCTTCTTTCCCATGTACCACTTGCCGGTAAATGTGATCTAGAATTAAGAGTTCACTCCAGCAGTTCTGTAGCAACTTCATTTGGTCATCAACCTGTAAAGCAAACATGAACATTAATGGCGTTACGCTGGGAGTTATGTTTTACATCACACTGTGGAGTCACTAATGGACACTGGCTAACATGCCACTTCCTTCAGGCATCACGTGAACAGAAATGCTGTCAAAAGTTATTTGTCCACAAAACTGCTATTCTCAGCTGAACAAATAGGGCATTGCTGAAAACAGTATCTGTAAGATATATAGAAGATTTGCAGTTGATTACAGGAAGTTGATTCTAGGAAATCAGAACTATGGCAACGTTAAGCAAAGTAATACTAGTATTATAAGGTAATTACGAAACACTCATAGCAACAGGACATTATTTTTAGCCAAAAGCAAAAATAGCAGAAACAATGCTAACGTGAACTTTCCCGTACTCCCCATCCTTGAATCTCAGCTTTTGGAAAACAGAAGAATCTGCAGGTTCAAGAGCACTATTGCTGCAACAGGCCCAAGTCAGAAGTAGGCTCCTTGCAAAGGAAAAAGTGAAGAGGTGGTAAACATTGTCTCTAAGAATGATTGTGTTACTATGGAGAAAGAAGAAAACAGACACAAGGTGGGTATCTTCAGGTGTCACCAGCAGGGCAAGAAAGGCATGTACATAAGGCAGTAAGAGACTTATCACTGACTGCATTTGGCAATAGCAGGAATGTTCTGGGCACTCAGCACAAGCAGCCTACATTAAGGTTTTGGTGTGTTGGTATTTGAGATGTGCACATTACAGGATAACAAGGTGTCTCACTAAACTGATGGCAATTGCAACTGGACTGCATTCAGTTTTATTCACTTTATCCATGGAAAAATTATGAAAATTTGCAGTGACATGGGGAAAAAATGCACAAATTAGTGGAAGGACTTTGAATTTAAGTCATGGTAAACATCAATATCCTCTGCATCTGTTCTTACTGAACTTACTGATTTCTTTCCTAAAAAAAATGAAGTCTTTGACTTCAGACAGTCCTGGGAGAGTTAAGGGGTGCGTACATTAGCCTCGCTACAATTAATTGCGTGGTGTGGATGTGGTAATAGTATGTATACAGTTCAAAGAACTCTAAAAGCCTTCGTATATAGCAAATGCTGAACGGATTCAAAATTATATAAAATAGGAGAAATAAAAAATAAATTAACAAGGAGAATATTTTTAGAGGGCAGCTGCATAAAATTTCCCAGACAGAACTATTAAAATATTATTTGAGGAGTTCTAATTTGGATTGGTTTAGAACTTCATTTGATGATGGATGGGAAGCTGCATTTTTAGGAGCAATCTTGCATGAGCTTAAATAAATAATGCAATAGGTATTTTCAAGTGTTATCATCATTCATCCAATGATTTTTTTGAGCTTTATCCTTTCCAGCTTGTTTTCTTGTTGTGTGGTAGAAAAAGAAGTAACTTTTGTTACTGATGGATTTTCCAAGTGTCATCTATGAAAGCTGCCTGGTATTTTCTCCCTGTTTCCAGTCACCTGCCGTATGGCTCAGACTTCATCTTAGACGTCCAATTCTTTCTTTGACTCCCTTATTTTCCTTAACTTCTCTGCATCACAATCTTCTCCCAACTCTTCTTGTCCCAGTTTCTCCCCTTAGGTATCTGTATTAAATTATTCCTTCTCACTGGACTGTGCAAAGAAATTAAATCAGGATAGAAAGGGAGCGGGCCACTGTAAAGCCAGTGCAGGAGTACCTGTGTACAGCCCTTTCTCCCCCATAGCCTTCACTAGGCCCTACTCCACAGCTGTAACAGGTATCTATGCTGGGAAACATCTCATTCCTTCCACTGCTGGTCTGCCTAGAGGATGGCATTGTTTTGTGGTTTGGATTTTTGTTTGTTTGTTTGCTTGTTGTTGTTTTTGTTGGTTCTTCCAGAAATTAAAAAAAAATAAAATTAAAAAAATATATCCATCATTTCTATATCTAAATGTCTAGATACAGAAATTATATCTAGAAATCATATATCTATGCCAAAATGACATCTTAAGGTTGCAAAATCCACCACTGCAGAATTATTTAATGCTTGTATTAAGATTGTCTGTTCCATTCCTAATTTGTTTTCCATTTGTCTTTGTTTATTACAGACACAAAAAGGCTGAACTGGTGATGGGTGAAACACTCTCGGTTCTGATAGTTCAAGAGTTTCACATGCTTTGGCTTTGAGGTACTAAGCATAATCTTTTAAAATATCGCCTACAGTTGTAGTTAATACTTGTAAGCTCAGATAACACCTGTAAGCCACATATCCACGGGCAATAGAGGTGGAGGATAGAAAGAGGTGTGGACTCTGTAGATGGATATATTACTAAGTCAGTGCAAAGCTAGTGCTATCACAAACTCAGCCTTGCTCCATCCCTATGCTGTCTGTACCCATGATAATTCATTTCTGTTCAGATCACAGAGCAAGGCTGATTCTGTATTAAAAGATCTCTCTTCCTCTGCCCACAATGTGTATTTGTCTACAAAAACATTTCAGCCAAGTGACTTGTTAGCTCAAGAGAGGGCTATAAATTACAGCAATGAAACACTCCCCCCCAAAATATGGTCCATGTTTAAAATAAGGCATTATTTGAAGGCATTATTTGAAATTTACAGGTTCTAGTACTCTTGCTTTTCCTTTTTTTTTTTTTTTTCTCCCTGTGCAACAGTGTTACAAAAATCAAATAAATCATGCCAACATGATAATTTCATCCAAAATTAGCATTTCACACAAAGCTACCACAGCTTACATCTGAACAAAACAAGCTGTGAGACAGTTTAAACGTTCAACATCCATGTTGTAACAACTAATACCTGAATAAGAGGTCAAGCATTTGATTATATTATAAATGACATATTTCTGGCTAACCCATCTGTCTCAGCCACAGGCAGCAACTTTTGAAAACAAACTGCACTTTACAGGTCTGGCTTTCTGAAGGCCCCAACAGCAGCTAGTCTGCAATCAAAGCCTACCTCCCAAGCTTTATCATATCATTACTGAGACAGTGCTGTGAGAACAGTATGAGATGGCAAAATCACAAAAAAAAATGTTTTGCACATAGCCTGTTCCTGCTGTTCTACAAGACTCATAAAACTAGCAACAGCGAACATCTGCCAGTGGTTCACAAAATCTGCTCCCCTGTATTCACTGTAACTTAGCCAGTGAAAGCCTCTAAAATGGGTATCATAAAAAGCAAAATACACATCCAAAACATTGGATTCAGAAAACTATTAGATCCAGCTGCTTTTGCCATTTCAGGAAAGCTGGCAGGGCAGCAGAATGCTTCCCAGTTTTCACTGGGAAGAAACAGAGATGACCTTAAGGAGGGTCATGAATTACTGAAATGGAGGATCAATTACAGCCTACTTCTGAAAGGCATGTAGATGAGGAAAATCACATACCTTAACTCTGCTAACGCCTAGGAAATGGAAAATAGAAAACAATGTAGATCACTGAACAAACACGGTAACATAGCACATCTTACGTTAGAATCAGCTGGCAAACTTTACGAGGTGTGTGACTTCAGCCATAACACAAACACCCTTGTGTTTCCATGGCACATGAGTAACTGTGCATTATCTGGCAAAACAAAAAATCAGCCTTTGGCCATAGCAAGTATGTGCCTTAAACTGATCCTGGGGGCAAAGATGCTGAAATGGTGAGTGAATTCTTAAAAGGAAGGTACTATGTGGAAA
This sequence comes from Aythya fuligula, assembly GCF_009819795.1. NCBI lineage: Eukaryota > Metazoa > Chordata > Aves > Anseriformes > Anatidae > Aythya > Aythya fuligula. The sequence goes on along the minus strand of NC_045566.1, from coordinate 26,133,666 downwards.
ATGCACCTTGTGGACTCCAGTCTCGTGTGACACCAGAGCACTCTAGTCCTCCACTAACAAGGTGAGCAGGAGAAAAGGTAAGATTGTGTCGTCACGATAGCTTAGTTTCAGTCTGGGATTTTCCTTTATAATCAACATCATTTTCAATCATGGTAAATATTGAATTAGAAACAAGCCCCAGAGCTTGTACTGGTGGCTAAACTTTGAGGCTTTTCAGCTTGCGGAGATCTTTGAGAGTACCCTTTGTCCCTACTACTGGGAATGATTATAAATAAAAATTGATCATCATATAGCCAACAACTGTCCACTACAAGAATACTCCCCAGATTTGCAGCTGCTCCCTGCCATAACAGACCATTGACACAAGGATAATGTAACCAATGTCTTACCTAAGCAAGCTGTCAGATGAGATACCCATTTGACAACTATCTAGCCTCAAGCAAAAGTGAGAGTGAATACTGTGCCCAGATGGTTAAATTTAGGTCCTGTCTGGTCTGTGGCAATTAAAAGAAGACTCTTATCAGTGGAGACAATATAACTGGAAATTGTTGCTGATGAAATGGTGTATAAGGAAAGATTTGAAGGAAGCTAAAGGGAGAGTGTGTGACTTGAAATAAGGGATCAATTCCAGCACACAGGGTGGCATGAAAGAGTAATAATGTTAGGAGTATGAAAGGAGTAAAGCATTACACTTGTAAAACAGTGGCTGAATAACAAGGGAAGCAAAGAGAGTGCTTAAGAGGAGGTTTTAAAGGAGGGGACAAGGAGGTTGTGTGGTGAGAGAAGACATAAGGGAAGTTGGATGTCAGGTAAAACACTGAAGGTGAAGGTGATGAGATGGGATATTATGCAGGCTTAATGGGATTGTGTGAGAGTAGATGATGCTGCTGGGGTAGAGAAAGAGTAGGTACTTTGTCAGACAAGCGGAGGATGGCAGTTGTCACCAGCAGAGATGAAAATGGACATGTGCATTGACCAGTCTTTTAAGTAGTAGGAATACATGGGTGAAGCAAGGGGTAGCTTTCTCACAGCGTTGTACATGGCAGTAGGTAAATCCTACTTCCTATATGAAAATCCTATTCACTTGTGCTTACAGCAAGGACAAAGAAGCATGTCAGAATTTGGAGTCATTCATAACCTTGTATCTCATGCTGCTTGGCCTACTCGTAGCATATGAGTCATAAGCTCATAAGGAAAGTGTTTCACAAATGGTCGTTGTCGCAACCACCTCTGTGCTGCCTGCCAGCTCCCTTGCTAGCCAGGATCAACTCACGTAACAGCATGGTCTGTTCTGCAAAAAAGGTCTCCCAGATTCTTGAGTACTGGAAATATAACTAATAGGTTTCTGAAAAGAGAAAGAGATGTTTCCTGAAGTCCACTGACCCTTTTTCCCTGAGGCTTAATAGGACCATGGGGCCTCGTGGCACTATAACACTCTTCCATGTCCACTATGAAAGACTTGTATAGCATTGCTCAAATGCACGCTGTTACATGTCCAGACACAGGTCTGAACACAGATTCCCTCCGCGTGCCCAAGTTCTCCCTGCAAGCTGGAGTTACAAGGTGACTTTAAATCACTGTTCTGAGTTCTCTGCTGGCAAGGATTAGAAAACAGGCACGTATTAGACCACATTTAGATACAACTATTGGTTTGCATCATTTATCTTCCACAATACAATGCAATACAAGCCACGTAGGATATTTCCGGGGGTGGAGGAAATAGGTTCTCAGCTTGAAGTGCGAAGTTGTAATCCTGAGCGCTGCGGTGACACGCGATCTTGTGGTGGGACAGAAAGGTGGGCTGGTGGCCGGGGGGTCGCGTTTGCCTGCTAACGCTGGCCTCCCACTCAGCTGGGCCCCAAGCTTTCTCTAGGGGAATGACTGCAAGGCTGGCAGGCTCACGGGGCCTCTGTGGAAACAGCAGCACCCAAGCCCACATTATCAATTGCAGTTAAAAGCAGGACTTATCTCAGAAATGCTGGTTACTCATCTGAAAAACTATTTGTGCTGATGTTATAGATGAGGAAGGCCAGTGCAACACAAGAGTAGTATTGTTGTAGAGTGTATGCTTCCCACAGCAGGGGATGTTAATCATTATAGACTTTTGTTTTCTCTGAAGAACAACATTGAAAATGCCAAATGGTAAAATGAAGAATAATGTGTATGCTTTGCTGAAATGCTTCTTAATCTTATCAGAACCACACTGTATCTTTCTTTTAGGAAAGTGTTTCACAATATTTAGCATACAGGAACCAACAACCACAGATTTATTGAAATTTTTGTTTTGAAGAGGTATTTTCAGCCTGGCACTTGATGAATTACCTGTTAAAAGTTTCAGGGTCATGCTTTTTTTTTTTGTTGTTGTTGCTGCTGCTTTAAGTTAAATATTTTCCCTCTAGTTATTGCTGCAGGTTCTGCTAAACAATGCTCTCACCTTTTACCTAGTCTATACCCCTGTCTCTGAGAAGTTGGAGAATCCTTTTTCATCTTCATTTGCATCAGCTAGCACTATAGCTCTGGGCTTTTCTGCTACTAAAAATTTAAAAGGGTATCTAATGATTAAAACAAAAAATACGATGATTGAAATTTGTGTGATAAAAATGTGTTGGATTCAGCTGAATTGTTTTTACTTATGCTTCTAAAAGGGAGTGCCAATGCCACTTTCAAATTCTACGGCCATTGAATAGCCATTTCCTAGTGAATATGAAGCGATTAAACATCTGTCTGAATTGTTCAGCCTACAGCATACAAGTTCAAGGGATGGTTGAACTTCCTTTCAAATGTATTTTGGAGATCACTGACAAGCCATTGCAGACATACAGCTTGAGTCGATACTTCATTTTCTTATGCTATAGTGAAGCAAATCGCCCCAAATCAAAGTTTTATATGACAAGTTCATTCCAGAGGCTAATTTTTACTACTGAACGCGTACGTGGTTTCCAAATCATTACATGGGTAAAAAAGGATTTGGACTCTGCAGATGGGTTGCTGCTAACAGTGGGAAACCTGTGCAAGGTTGCTGTCAAAAGCAGCACATGGTAGCCAATGCGGTTTTAAAAGAAAATGCACAAAATTTCAGAATCAGTGAATGCCCTAATTAAACATGATTACTGTCTATAACCTCAGTAATAAATGCTGCAAAGTTCAAGAAAAAATGATTCAACATTAACTACGATCGTTCCAGCTCTTTACTAGAAACCTGTGTTATACAAAATTGCCTATTCTACATGAAAGCAGGGAGTGAGCTTTCCAAGCCCTGGTTGCATTAGATGGCTGTCCTGTTGCTCTGGTTAGACGACTGTCTAGCTCTAGTTTGAAGTGAATATAAAACATGCTAGAGTTTGGTAGCAATCTACATTTTTTCATGATTTAAAAATGAAAGGAATATAGAAATATTCCAGTGTGTGCCTCTTCCTGCTCCTTTATGGCATATAAAGAGGATCTTATAAAGATGCAATTATACTCAGTATGTGCCTGCGCCTGTGTGTGCGTGTGTGTGTACACTTCTGCCTTCAGTAACTTCTGAATCCATCAAACCAGTGTCAGCTAATTTCAACAGAGAGTTCATGTATCCAAGACATTAAATTTCTATGTGCCTTCCAGGAACCAGTATCCAGACAGAGGAAAGTAAGTGCTAAGTACCGCCCTGAAGGAAAGACTAATAAGCTCGGCCTTTTTGCAACATCAGAGAACCCAGAGAGGACTAAAATGTTTCATTAATTCCCTATTCATAGCACTATTAATATTTGGAATATCAAGCAACTTTTTACTTTGTTAAAGGGCATAAATAAGGAATTTGTAGCATAAAGCAGCGTTATATCTTTGAACATCCCCATGCTTCTACCCTTCCACAACTTGAAGTGACTAGGTAGTGCCCACGCTCCGGGCGGCATGGGGTGTTTCCTGCTTAGCGAACGCCCACGGGCAGAGTGATGGCTCTGCAATATCTTTTCTCCTCGTGTGCCCCTGGCCGGCTGTCTAAGATCACTGTGAAAGGGGATCACACCCGCCATGACCAGTCACTTCCCAGTTTCAATGTTCACCTTCTGACTAGTCAAAATACTTCCATAACAGAAACAGCCTCAAGCACCAGTCCACAGCACTCTTGCAGGAATATAACACAACACACATGGGTCTAGGGGCTCACACTGCTGAAGAGAGTATGGGCAAGCAGCAAAAGGTGATCCTACTAAAGAATAAGACCTCTCTTCTTGTATAGGTCTTCAGAATCTGTTTGGAGTCTATCCCACTCTATGAAGGGGAAAGTAAACAGCAAATCTCAGTTCTTCAAACAGCAAATGAAAGGGCTGTTACTATAAACTTTGTGTGTATATATAATACAGAGCACAGCAAATGAAATGTAATTTTTTTTTCCTTTTCCTGAAAACTATGTGTATCTCTATGCAAACTGCATGATACTTAGTGTTTTGCAGTCAGCATTATTTCTGATGAATTATAAATGTGTTTTTCTCAGGTTCTTTTTCGGATCATTTTTTTAAAACTGAAAATAAGGAAAAGATTTCTTTTTAGTCCAAGTGAAAATTTTGCTTACAATGCAATGTTTCTTCCCTGTCAAAGTGAATGCAAAGCTAAGTTAAGAGGAAAATTATTCTTCTCAGCACCTGTTTCACAGGGTGAAGAAGGAGATGTCTTCTTCATGACTGGATCCATAGAACTGATCTTCAAAATCCTACTCCTGTGAGTATCTGTACCAGTGTTATTACAATATAAGTTTGTGAATAGTTGGGTCTAGAACTTAAAAAAATAAAAATAAATCATTTAATGCTATGTAGTTTGTGTAGCAATTTTGACAGTAAAACTTTTCCCTTGAATTACTCCAGAAATACTTCTGTGTTTTCTGGTATCAACAAACTAAATTCCAAAATGTGCTGGGCCAGATTCTTAAGTCTGAACTTGCATGGACACCAGTCCTTTGACTTCTGTGTAAACAGAATCAGGATTAGGCCCATTCAATTCATCATTATCGTTATGGGTCTGATCTGCATTTTAGGATGCGCAATGATGTTCTCTGGGGAATGAGAAGACAAGACTGAGTCTAGTAAATTTTAAAGAATGGATGGTGAATTTATTTTCAATATATTCAGTGAGCAGTTTCACTCTATTGTACAGCAGACTTCAATTAAAGTCTCTATGATCTTCTCCAAGTCACAAATATTATAGTATTATCTGAAAGGATTTCTAATATGTAATATTCCTTTCCTGTTTGATGATTTATTGGATAAATTATCATGTCGTTTTTCTTAGAGCTACCCCATTTTTCTACCTGACATTTATTCCAATAGTTTATATGTAAACTTTACCTCCTACATTAACTCTCATTTGTAAAATTTATTAGAAAACAGCAACATCAAATCTCGACAGAGATCAATACAACACACAGAGGTGCATTAATAGTGTAAATTATTAAAATCATAGTAATAAATAAATTTATTTTCTCCAGAATAAATATTCTATTTAAACTCAATCAGCTAAGTATAATATGGAAAAATATTTTTAGCTTGTGACACGAGAGACATGCTAATTTCAGAAAGAACCTTTAATATGGTAACAGGCAGGCAGAGCAGTCTCCCAACACACAGGGTCATGTTCTTTCAAGTGCTGTATGCCCCATAACACTGTTTTTTGCATGCATTAACACAAGAGTTACTTAAATTGGCTCTCATTTAAATTACACTGTGTGGTTCCCCCCTTGTTTAATAGCGTTTGCATTTCTTTATTTCCAGTACAGCTCTTCAAGGGGGTATGGGCTATAGGGAGAGGGCAAGCCAAGAGAAGTATAATCTTACTCTTTTAAAAGGTGACACCTACAGATGTTGGTTTGTGTGCACAGCACTGGACTATGTGCCCAGTTACACTAATGGGAGTATGCAAATCATCTTCTGACTTCATACCTAAAAAGCAATTACTGTAAAGTTATAGCAGTGTAAATGAGAGAAGGAAAAATTTCCATTTATGTGTTAGTGATACCCAGGGCTGAACACTGAATAAACCATGCCAAATCTAATACATTGGATCTTACGTACCATTTCTAAAAAATGCTGCATCTGAAGGCACAACTAATTTTTGTTCTGAAATTAACGTCTTTTTAATGTGTATAGTAACATTTTATTTTTATTTTATTTTGCTTTTATTATATTGGTAATATTTTCTAGATTAAAATATGTCACCATGTTAGCTCCTATGGAGATCCCTTCGCCATTAAGGTTACACTGATACTATTTGTTTGCTTGCTTATAATCTATTTTATATATATATAACACTATATTGGGTATAGAAGAATTGGTTTTATATTTTAAATGTTCATTATCATTTGATTACACAGCATTTCAATCTTTTTCAGGAACTAAAATACGTTGTTCCATTTTACTTTTCATAGTCCTTCCTTCTGCCCGTATTTGAATCACCGAAACATATGGATCCGAAGTCTCAAGACAGGGAGCTATAGTGTATTACAGGACAGAAAGTCACCTATATTACACCTTTGGCAACAGAAGCTGGTAAAGCACTGCATTTGCCACACAAATGTATTTCACAGTGTTTTCCTGTTTTGTAATCAAACTGCCGAGAAAATAACAGCGAAAGCAGTAAGAAATCACAAGAAACAGTGTCTTCAGACAAGATGTGAAAGGAGATGGTATACTGATGAAGAAAAAATACAGAAAGGTTGTCTTACATCCCAGGAGCTGCAGCAGTAACAGTAAGTCACTGGGGCAGAGATGAAATGAGAAAGAAGATGCAACGATAAGGGAGAAAGTGACAGAATGTTCAGCATTAGGAATGGGGGTTGTCATGTACTGAACTAGTACCTTTCCGATTTGAGAGAAAAAGTCACTTAAAAACACTGCCAAAGGAAGCTGAAGTTATACAAGCACGCTGTGGAGAAGTAAGAACCAGTGAGTTAGTGTATATAGGAGTGATCCAAAAGACTTAGTGCTTCTCTCTTCTCTTTACATCTTAAAAGCATTGCAGGAGGCTCTCGGCATGCAGCTACTACCATCTAGCTAAATTCTTTCAACTCTGAACAGCATCTACGTGAAAATTAGCTCCTTTTCCTGAAAAATTCAAGTGTAAAAGAGCAGAAAGAACCATGCTATTAAAATCACAGGAAGTGTTGATTGAATGAATGTTCAAGGAATAGTGTATTAAAATGTTTTTTCCATTTATCCCTTTATTTGGCATTGTTTCATTTATTCCCACTTCCTGTTTCCTGTATTCTAATTTGGAAATCTCTGAAGTGTCATTAAAATAAGGTTGTCACATCTCTGCCCAGGTCCCATACAGACATTAGCACTGCAGTTAGGATTAATATTAATGTTTTTTTAAAGATATGGGGGTTGGGGGTTGGACCCTATGGATGATCTTTCGAGGTCCCTTCCAACCCTCTACAGTTCTGTGTGATATCCTCGAAGAAGCTGTTTTTATTTGGGCTTCTTCTTATGTTGGTAAGAGGAGTTTTTGCAGTACAGAACGTGGAATGAAGAGAAACTTTACAGGTAAAAATGATTGTGGACTGGTGAAGGAGGCAAGCACAGCTAAGCAAGCTGTTTTCACAGCTGGACACTTATCAGGTATCCAAATGCTGAGTCTCTAAACTGGGTTCCTAAATATCTGCATGCAAAAGATTAACAGTGAGTTTAAGAAAAAGGGAGAAAGTCTGAGCATCTAATTTCTTAGCTTTTTCTTAGCTCATTTCTGGATGTCAGCTGGGAGGATGAACAACAAAATCAGGTTGCTCTGATTACTTCCCATTCACCCATGAGTGCACCATATACCACAACTATGAAAGTGAGGTTTCAGTCAGACTGGAAGACTCTGGTCAATGGGCAAGGGTTTGTAATAAAATGGCATAATTTTCTTTTAAAAAATAATTTTTTACACCATTTGTGTTCAAACGTCTAGCAATCTGCGATTAATCTATGTCTGTGTACCCGTTATTTTGTTTTGTAATTAAATTTGAGTTTAATTTCTGAAGATTTACCATGACTAAAATATTACTTTGATACCCAAATAAAACAGGAATCATTCATCAATCACATATTTATCCCAGATTTATTAAAGGAAATTGGATCGTAACACTGTCTATAACATCTCATTTCTAGGTACATTAGAACTTATTTTTTAACATGGCTCCATAAGTCTGTATCAGGGCAATTTTCATGGTATATAAAATATCTTGAATGATTTAGAAATCTAAGTTAATGAAAGATTATACAAATATTCAGCATCATGTCACTGACAGTTAATGGACTGAATTCCCTCTTTGACTCTTTTCTTTATTTTTTTTAAAAACTAATCTGCCTGAGGATATGTTTCTTTTAGACTACAGGGTCTTTAGGGAAGGTACTGACTATTCCTATGTTTTTATGCAGTACCTGTTTGTTACCATAAATCTAATAGTAGAAAAGGATTGCCTGACTGTGTGAAGCATGCATGGATGTTTCTCTGTAAATATGATTTTGTATGACTTCAAACAGACAGTCTACAAAATAAATCCAGAATTTCCATTTAAACAATGCAACAAGATATTATTGGTCAAGTTCACTATTTTCTTTCATAAATATAAGCATCAGCATAACAACACAATGAGAACTTTTTCCTCAGTATTTTTTTATATTGTGGCATAACTAAAACCTGACACCCTATGCAACACCATCCTAGGTATGGTATCATATACCACCCTGAGATTGGATGGTATATAAAAAAATATTTTATTATAAACATCTTTAAGACTAATTCAACAATTCATATGCAGATAGAAGTACAAAAATGCCTGTGCTTCAATAGAAGACTCGAGGAGCAGGTCCTTAGTTTGTATTGCTTTATATCTATGAAGACTGATAATGTATTTTTTTAAGTAGAACCTAATACGAGCCAAATTCAGCTTCTGGTGACAGCTCCTTTTATATTCCCTCTTGCATGAGCAAACACACCACCAAAGTCCAATCTACTGTGTCAAATATATGCATTTTGTAAATATATGACTATTTGATAAATGGAGTTGACTCCTTTTTTTTTTTTTTTTTTTTTTTTTTTCTTTTAGGTTACTTCTAAAATGTTCGTAGTTTATTTTTAGCTCACATGTTGCATGCACATTGCCCCTTTCTCCAGTGCAATGCGCATATGAAGTTCCCTGAGGTGTCCGAACTAGATTCACTGTGAGTACTTCTCCAGTATATGCAATTAAAATGTAATTCATTTCTAGATATCATCAATATTCTGTCATAGTATAAGGGGAATGGACTAGATGACCCATGAAGTCTATTCCTACCCTCATATCTATTACGATTACCTCATATTAGTAAAATTGTATTTTAAGGTCACTTATATGCGCTAGTTCCCTTTACGCAAATATTTGGCACTTAACTCGTCGTTCATGTCTCTTTCTTCATGCTCTGTTTATAAAGGATTCAGTACAGGTAGAGCATCAAATGAAATGAAAACCTGATATTTTGTTGTAAATAATTCATAAAACAATGTTATGACCCTTATTCCCTGTGAGTCATCCACATAATGAGCCACCCAAATGAAGCAGTGAAAACATCCACTTCCCCTGCCATGGGTGTGCCCTGACGGGCTCCTCAGGGTCAGAAACCCATCAATCTCTTTTCACACATGAGCTAATCAATTCAAAGAGGGAAGTGCCAATGAGCTATTAGATCAATATGGTGAAGTATGGAGATTGATCTTATCCCACAGTGACTGCATTAACAGACTCGTCAGTGTGACCTCTGCCCTGCAGCACGCATTATACAGGATTGCAAGTCTGATATCTGAATGAAGACCTCAGGTCATTGCTTTTAATAATCTGCTTTGCTGAAAGAATTAAAAGTAAATCTGAAAAGGGATGACTAATGAAAATACGAAGGGCTTTCTTCTCTAGTCTTGGAATGCTTGCAGAAATCATGCCAGCTTTTCACAGCTACCATCAGCATCAACTGCCTGGCACAGAAACTGCTCAACTGTGCCGTGCTAAAATCAGTTGGTTTAAAATCATGTGAAATACAGCCACTGACACCTTGCTCTCCTGCCATGAAAAAAAAATAATAAATTGAACACAAAGCCATAAGAAGCATTAGCTGTGTCTAAATTGATTCAAGTCTTTGGTGTGTTACTCTAGCTGTTGTCCGTAGGTTTGTGCCTGGTGCGCCGTGCCAATAAGCACACGGAGTCTCTCTGTTTCCTTATTTTCTCAGCTAAAAGACTACACAAGCTATAGAGAGACTACACAAGCTACAAGCCTCCCTATTTTCTTCAACTTCTCCTTTTATTTATTTTTTTTTCCCTCAGCTTTGGGACTACCTAGCTGGTTTACCTGAACTGCTGAACTGCCAGATCCAGAGCTACATTGGAGCCCTAATGCCCTGAGGCATCTCTCAGGTGAGGGTGGAATTCTACCTGTCTTCACAAGGCCTGTGTACACCCTACAACACCATCCTGTCCCTTAATTGACCCATGCTGGTAAGTGCCACTAACTTTACAGGACGTCTCTGCATGAAATGACTGCACGTAATACTCTAAGCAACTATGCCAGGCCGTCCTGTTATATAGACTAATCTTTCTGATATACAGTTTCAGAGATGCTGAACAAAACTACACTTTGTTGTCTCAGAACATGACATTCATATTGTTAATAATTTTAAAGCCCTGAATAATCTCATTGCAATGAAATATTTATGTATAAAGCACATTTTAATACTGTATTTTTATTATACCGAACATTTTTATTGTACAATGTATAATTGAATCAATGAATTAGAAGAAGGTTACTAAAAAAGGATTAATGTATTTTTAATGAAACTGAATGATATAACTTCTGTTATTCACTAAGAATAATGGCAGATCTATCAGGTTTGTATAGATAAGAGCTTTGTGAGTTTATCTGAAAGCCCACATAATGCTTCTCATTTAACTGTAACCTAGAAAAACAGATTTAGCAATCCTATTCAGGTTTCTAATTCATTGTTTATTTATATGAACTCTTTTCCACCTTGTGATCAGATCACCTGTCTAATCATGGAAATATGAATCTCTTTAGCAGATACATCTATTTCCAATTGTAAAACATTTCTTGAAACAATGCTCTTTCAATGTCTAAATGGAAGAACCGAGATAGCCATACAATACCAATGGGAAATGTTTCTGAACTCTTAGGTTAATAGACAGGGGAACTGGTGAGAACTTTCTACACTAATAGTGAGAATGTGGACATTAAACTGTTCACATGGCTCGATTCCCTAATTAGCCCACTAGCCTAAATTATAAATACTTTCCAGGTAGCAACCACTGTGCTTAAAAATATCCCGGTAGAAAATCCTTCTATTAATATAATGCTGTGATTGAAATTCTAACAGTACACAAAATGTTGTACTGAAAATTAAAACAGTAGTTGCAAACTTAGCTTGGAATCCTATACGTTTATTGTGTTCTTTACAGTATAGTGTTTCATTTTCGATTACTTTGTAACAGATGTAAAAATAGATAATAAAAATGTATATTAGAACAAGATATATGTATTGCAGAGGAGGAACTTTATAATGCCACCCTTAGAAATATATTTGCATTCTTCCATGGGAGGCATGTAACTGAATTCCTTTGAAGAGATTCTGCTATTTCTTCCATCTTTAAGTAGACACTGAGAAAGGGTATATGCATACTACATTAATGCATATATTATACAAGATGCTGTAGTATTGCTCAAGAACTCTGTTGTGTGAATTTTGTAAGACCACATAATTCAGTGGTGAACCACAATTAAATAAATCACACCACCAAAATAAGCATACCATTTTTTCTACTGCTGTGGTGGGATTTTTGCATCATTTTTTTCACCAAATAAACTAAGGGATATTCTAGACATGCTTTGGATTTAAAAGTTTTTTTTAGAATTCAGGTACTATATTTGCATCTTTCCACTTGTAAAGCAAGGAACTTAATACACATCCAATAGAACAAGCCTCAGGAGGCATTTGATTGAGGAAAGCACTTTCCATGTTTCTTGAAGCATTTGTTGTGATCTTACTGATAAGAAGTAGAAGTTTACGTATTTTCACTAAAGTGAAGGTGATTCCTCTGAATAGGAGCAAAGGAAAGTAAACTTATAGCATACGCAGAACTAAAATACTTTTTCCATAAATAATAATATATTTATAACACTCAGTCTTACACTCAAAAGTGCTAGAAGTAAATGCTGCATCCCAGTGGAAAGGTGGTTTGTTTCCCAGTAAAATAACACAATTTCTAGTCCTGTTATTTTATCAGACAGATAGGTTTTTAACTACTAGTAAAAAATGAATGAGTTTTTTCTGGACTTCACAATCAAAGATTTTGTTTTATGATTTTTTTATCATGGGCACAAAATATAACATTTCTGGAGTAAGAAGGGTGCTTTTACCCTTTAATGGCAACTACATGAAACCGGTCAGAAATATAAAGAATAAAAATATATATTGGTGGTAGAGTTCAAATAAGGTCATGAAGTTGATGATAAATACAGTTTATCTTAGAGTTTTGCCATTTACCTCATAGCTCCCCAACTCATAACTGCAATATCCCTGCACATGTGTTATCAACAGATGCATGTGTCTGGTGAAGGAATATATGGCTGCACTAGGGATGCTTGTTAGTATCATGTATTTTGGTGGCTGTTATTTCATCTGTGTACAAATAAGTGATACACATTATTTTATAATCAATGAAACTTCTCACTCATATGTCTATGTAACACAGGAATGGATTTTTTTAAAACCCCACTTTCTGATTTCCACTGTAAGCAAGTGCCTACAAGCAGAGAACATTCATGAAAACTTTAAGAAAAAAAAAGATGATCTTCTGGGTAAGTACAATAGATTGAAAATACATGCCTAGAATGGAAATGCTTCTTTTGCCCCCACAGAATAAATAATAAATGCTTTCCAGGTAACGACTGCAGCTCTGTTGATAACATATATATTAATAAATTAAAAATGTCTGTAGATTGACAAGTGTTATGTGGGCTTGTACTGAAAAGCCAACAACTAATTATGAAAGCCTGACTTGACTAATCAATTATTCAGATGAACATTAGGTGCCTATTATATGTGTAAACATGGGAATTATATTTCCCCTAAGTAACTTTCTAAAATAATGAACCCAAAACATGCAAATTTGAAATAGAAGGAATTGGCACTGTTATGCCCTTATTGCACATGCAGACCTCCCACTGAATTATTCAGGGAACACTGAACCGAGAGCCTCGGTCTTCTCACTCTGCACAGCACGGCAGTAGCAGCACATGCCACGTTGTATTTGTTATGCATGTAATATTGATTTAGCTCGTTCTTGCTGGTCATGTTTCAAATTCATTTCATGTTTAGGAGGTAGGGGAAAGGAGAAGTATCCCTGGATTGCTATTTGCGATATATTTTTACGCCTGTTGAACACAAGATTATCTGATAAATTAATAATACCATGGCCTCTGTGTGCTGGAAGAATAAGCCTTTGAAAAGGAGCACAAGTGAAGTAATAAACTCTATTTAGAAAAGGTTTATATTTGCTTGATTCCCCATCTCCTGCCTGTAAAGAATGGGTGCTAGTATTACAGAACAGATTCACTAGTGTTTCATTTAATTTGCGAGGCACTGAACACAATAAGGTAATGCATAATTGTTCTTTGCAAGTAGAAAAGACCACACTCTTAAACAGAATACAGCAACAGGGAAACCAGAAATAGATGTGACCAGACACCTGCTGACAAACAGTGACAAATCCCACTGACACTGCAGTGACCCCCAGTTAGTCAAAATTTAATTAAGGGGTATAATTAAGTCAGTGGAACAGAACACTAATGAGTGTTGTGTTTTTTTTTTTTTTTTCCTTTTTTTTTTTTTTTTGATACGGGTAATTACACATAAGAATACAAAGTAAGCTAGGGCCCTCAATGTATCATTGAAGTGAACAGTATAGAATGACAATCAGAGCTTTAAGCACTCTTTCTGTTTATTTTTCCCCCTTTGCTAGAATAATGCAAGCTGAAACAACACAGCTCTAGTCAAGCATCTGTATACATACTAGCAAATGCTACTAGCCCAATCCTGCGTGTGCAGCGTGTCAGTAACATGACCTTGGTGGCCCAGTGCACACCAGTAAAGTGAGGCGTGCGTGGCTTTGCTGGGTTCTGCCCGTCGCTGTGTTTGCATGTTCGTACCGCGCAGAGGGCATGCTGCCTCACTTCCTAGCAAGTGACATTCTGTTCCTATTCAAGTAACATCCTCTAGATTGCATTTATCAAGTGTGGTTATTACAGAAAGCAACTGATTACAGGGAAGACACGCTACAGATCATCCCCATGATTGTCTGCCTGTTGGGTGCAATACACCTTTATAGTCAAACAGCAGAGTTTCTTACGGCAGTGCTATTTTATGCCTGATCTAGTTCTCTGGAATTTATCTCTAGGCAGTTGAGTGAAATAGCTGAAATATCTTTGACTATGTGATATTTGCTTATATTTCAATCATGAGAATATTGTAAAGTAGATTTACTTGACCAAAGTGTTAAACTGGGATGGAAAACATCATCATGAATAATGACGATGTTGGTAGGGAGAAAAAAACAACTTTCCTACGGTCTCTAAGATTTAAAGGAATGCCTGTGTAGTTCGGGGCCAGCCCTCTGCCGGGATTACTCTATCTGCTCCCAGCTGGTAGCCTGCAGTTCATGACAGCCTTTTATCCGTTATCAAAGCAACAAGTGGAAAAGCAGATCCTCCTGACTGCTAACACTCTGTTCAGTTCTCTCAGTAGAATTTCTGCTTCTAAATCTTTCCTTTTAACAAGTCCTCAGATTTCCTTCCTACTGCTGCAGTAGACACTAAATATGTCTCTCAAGTCTTTAGCTCACTTGTCTAACTTAAACTCCACAGGACACTAAGGGAAGAGAGAATAATTGCATTACAACAGGACATTTTCTACAGGGACTGACTGAAATGCAGCATGCTCCTGATTCTGCTCGCACTGAGGTACTGTGGGTTTAGCAGTTGGGTTCAATGACAGCAAAACCTAATTACTCAAATAACATGCTAGTGAAACAACACTTCAATTACAATTTCAGACTGAGACATGAGGTAGGCTTAAATTTAAATCTACTAACACAATTTATTTATGTAAGTGCAAATTCTACAATGAGAAAAGCAAAGCACACTATATTGAATCTTGTTATACTGTGCTTTCTTTGTTTTTTTTTTAGTGGTATGCCTATAGGAAAAATAAAAAAGGTAAAACCAGGAGATATTTAAATATAATTCATCTTGAATTCTTTCAAGCAAAATATATCCACTGAAACTGAACAGTTACTTGTTATTAAAACAAATCTAAATGAATATGTAGTAAAAATATACACCCCACTTTCCTTAAATCATGCTGTCATCAAGTAATGGGTCTTAGAAATGCAATCCTATAACAGTTATTACAAGTATATTTATAAAATCAAAGGAACAACTTGGTTAACAAACTGTTAAGTAGGGTACATTAAACCATAAAGTACGTTAAGTGTTTCTAATTCTTTTTTAAACTCTGTTTTTTTTTTTTTTTTTTTTTTTTTTTTTTTAACCAGATTTTCTGTGACACCTTGCGGTTGTGCTGGGACTGAGGATGCTGTGGGAATGCCAGCTGGGTGGTGCATGCAGAACTCGCTCCCTCTCTGAACCAGGCCTTTGCCACCAGGCTGCTCCACTCACGCTTGGCTGCCTGCTCGAACCATGCATGGCACATCGTGCTGGTGCCGCATCCCTGCCAGTTACACCCTGCGCTGAGCACAGCCCT
The DNA here is from genome assembly GCF_009819795.1 of Aythya fuligula. Lineage (NCBI taxonomy): Eukaryota > Metazoa > Chordata > Aves > Anseriformes > Anatidae > Aythya > Aythya fuligula. The sequence goes on along the minus strand of NC_045566.1, from coordinate 26,117,851 downwards.
ACTGCAGCCAGCAGCATCAGACCTATGCACCTAACCTTCCTCATCTCAGCCCATTACAGATTTTCAGCTTGTGAGAAGGCATTATCTGGCCCTGGATCCTCAGCAGCTTGGCTATGAAGCAGCCAGTAGCATTTAATTTTTTGGAGATGCCTAATGTAACCACTGTGTTGAGGACCTTGATAAAAGTGCATGGAATCACTACTCTTGTTCTTTCCTATGAGCTCAAGCATGTGAAAACCCTTGTGAAAACAAGATATACTAAGAGAGGTTGTAAAAATCACATACATGATTTTCCTGCTTTTATCTTTACATGGGCATGTGTCAGTGTAAAAGAGCAGATTAGACAGGCCGGCTTCCGTCTGGGCTGTAGACACACGTATGCATAATTGATTCCTGACATCTTCTTCTCCCCCACGCTCTCCCCGCGAGGCCACCCCTGTCCAGCTATGTATGAATGAACAGAAGTGTCTTTCATCCCCCACTTGCCTCGTGGTTCAAAAGGAACTACGAAAATAGCAGCAACAAAAATCCAGCAGCCTGCCAAAAGGCCTGCACACGTCCCATTCTTAAAGGCATGTGAAAGGTTGGAGAGCTCAGCAAAATTTTTATGTACGGGAGCAGGCCCAAGGAAAACTCACACGCCATAACCAATTGTGGACAGAGGATCATCTATCAGCAGACAAATGCAGGAACTCCAGAATGTCTCTCCTCAAATGAAATAATATATCTTTGAAAGCCAATGCCCGTTTTAGGCCTGAGGCCCATATATCAAGCCTGAGAGGCTTGTGGATACGCTCCAGGGCCATTAACCTTCCACCTGTTTCCCCTTGTCCTTCAGGATGAGACCCTGCCCTTGATTTTACTCCCTTCCCCTGTTCATCTTCCGACAGAGTGTAAATGTAAAGCAGAGGGCCTGTGAAATAATTCAAAGGCAATGGACCAGGGACATGGTTACAAATCTCTGCCACTGGCACTGTGACTTATGCAGGCAGTTTGTCACACATGAGCCAGGTGACCTCTGTGACATAACAGAGAAAAATATCGCCCGAGATCAAAAGATGAGATTCAGAGCGCTCTAACTAACTCTGGTGCAGGCAGCGGCGGCCCAGGCACGCCTGCCTTCCCAGCGCTGCCTGCTCTGCCTGCGAGAGGGTGGGCCGTGCTCCTGCTAATTGAACCCATCGCGTTTGCTCTCCTCTCTACTCAAATCTTCCCTACAACACAAACGTCAAAATCTGTTTCCTCACGAAGCTGCTCTTTTCCAAAACGATAGCTAGATGTAAATTGACAGCAGACAGCAAAATTCATTCAGCAGATCGAAATGAACATGTAGCAATCAGTAACATCAAAAATGGTGAGTCCCCTTCGCAAAAGGGACTGTTTTAAGCTAGTAAGTTTTTAAATGCTAAGTAGTAATAAAACCTTGTATGAGCACATTCTCTCCCTGGTATTGCAATAAGAAGCCTTCGAAGTCTAAACCATTTACTGGGATTCAACTGTCATGCCAGATACAATGTAAGTCGAGTTAGTATTTAAAATGATGTAATGCACCTAGATAACACAACATCTGTATTGATTCATATTTTACCAAGAGACATACTACAGAACCAGAATAGCAGTCATTTGAAATAAAGCCTAATCAGATTGTTTTTTTTTTTTTTTTTTTTTTTTTTTCAATCTTGAAGTCATTTTTCAAGCTGTGTACTGTATAGGAAGTTTCCCAGCTGTTTTCTACATTCAGGACTTCTCTGCTGGGTGCAGACAAAAGAAGAAGACCTAATGCAGTATTTCTCTTTCAACTCCCCAAAACCTAATGGTATGTCTGGTATGGACATTTAATTTTGTCTATTTCATAAATTAAAAGAAAACCACACAACTGTCACAGTGTCCCAGGCATGATGATGAAATGAGAAATACAACTGTAGCTAGATCAGCCTAAATCCCATCTTAATCCTAAATCACTTTGTCACTTGCCAACACCTAGTTGATGAAAAACTCAGTTTAATCCATGAATATATATAAAAATACACATATGCAAGCGCAAACAAACATTCAGCACAGTACTTACACGTGCTACACACTACCCGATCAGCTAATTTCATTGTCTTATCACACGCTGACTTTGAAAAAATTCATAGAATTCAAGTAAAATCATCTGAAGGGATAGGGTTCCACTATTAAAGCATTTCACAATTCACTAAATCTAAAGGCATGAAAAACTTGAACTATGGCTGGGACTTGAGGCTAAATCACTACAGTAGTTAAAAAGAAACGTACTGCTGAAAATGACATAAGCCTGATATAGAGCATTAAACTTCTCTGTTGCAGAACACTGCAACAGTAAACATAGTAAATGTAAAATTATTATTATAAAAAGATTACTGTGAAGTGTTACCACATGTTTTTTGTAAAAATAAGGCAGTTGTTTGATTTTGCAGTGCTAAAATCATTTGAGTCCTGTAATTACGCACAACTTTTCATTTTTTTGTGTCTCTAAAGGAAGCCTGCCAGTGATACAAGAGTCAGCAACTATATGCAAGTTCTGCCACTCCTTTCAGTGAACTCCAATTCAGATCCCAGATGTCTTCATTTTTGAAAATACCTGGAGCGTTACTTTTTGATGTAAAATATAGGTGATGTATCCAAGGGTTCTGGCAGTCAGATCTTTAGCTCTCATTGAGACTCCTACTGAATATATTCATTTGTATTGAGGCCTGATTTCACTTATGAAATTTTCACTTACAAATTTTCACTTCTACATCCTTTTTTTTATAACATATATTTGATGTATCCCTGAAAAATTAATATTTAATTTAAAGAGCACCTAGCCTAATCCATTGCCTTTAACAGTGAGTATGATCTAGTGCATCTACTTTTGTAATATTCATGAATTTGGAAATCAAGACTAGGCATTATATTTTACTCTGAGAGGTTTTTTCTCATTTGAGTGTTTGATCAGTTCTGAATGCCCAAATGGCCTACTAGAATTTCCAGGGTATAAAGAAGCTACTTAAAGATGTTATTATATTTAGAAAAATATTATATTAATGTAATAAATTATAACCTTTATAAATAAACATTCTCAGATACACATAAAATGTATTGTCCCATTTACCTGCTGCCATGTGCTTTTTATGTAATTAAGTACTGAGCATCAAATACTTTAGAAGGTTACAGCACCTTCAATCTAAAGGAGAAAAGCTGGTTCTTGTTGATAATATAATAGTTCCGTGCCGATGAAAAAGACTTAAATTAATTGGTTGAAATACTACGCAGATTCTACAAATCCAACTAATCATATTTTT